>NC_143396.1:147470570-147773378 GCF_052110815.1 Crocodylus siamensis
ACAACGATGGCTTCCATTCAAACTATTGGAACTGTGTGTGTTCAGATGCATCAACTGTCAGACTCAAAGGTGGCAAAAGTCAAGTTTGAAATTAAAAGGACAAACAAAAGAGAAGGAAAAAATGGCACAGAATTATGCTAAGCTGGTAAATGAGACATATCAACTGAGCTCATGGGGAATGTACAAGAAGTTAGTATCATTATGCCAACTTTAGAGATGGGTAAAAGTGAGGTAGGACCGCTCAAAATTGTGCAGCACGCTGCTGGTCAAGTTGGGAATAGAACTCAAATCTCCCAATTCTCAGGCCCTTCACTAGATGGCAGTGCCTGCAATGGGGATGGTATCTTCAGAAATCCAAAAGTACCACTTAATAGTACTACTAGTGAGCTTCATAAGGTAATGAAACATAGTTTTAAGCATCTGACATTGGTAAGCAGTTGTTTATACCGTATTTTGATTAAATATAAATAAACAACATAAAGCCAGATTTTTTTTCCCCCTAATAGAATAAAAATACTCACTCCCATCCCAGGGCATATTTTGCAGCTATGTTATTAAGCCCTGAAGAAGAGCTCATAATAGAAGCAGTGACAGCTCCTTAATTATAGTGATTCTAGTGGGACCTGTAATAATAAGATAGCACCCAAGTTTGTTGAGCTGCCACGTCAGCTGTCAAACACTGAAGCACAAAAATCCATTTTTGAGTAGAGATATGGTGTAACGTTTTTCAAGGGCAACTTGCATCAGTGGCTTCCAGTGAACTCCTCTAGCTAATATATGCCAGTGTGTGTGTTAATGTGATTGTATGTGTATCTGCTTCTGTAATAAAAGGAACATATTTTCTGTGGACTAAGTGCTAAGAAACTCTATTATCATGAGTGGTTGTGGGAGAAATAACACTATCAAAAACACTTAATTTTTTTCATTAGAAGATCTTGAAGTCAAACCTTGCTTTAAAGTGCTCATACTTTTTTATAACTTCAGTTGTACATGTTAGATAATGGGGAAGCCTGCATAGTAATATACTCCCATATGCTGCAGGAATGGCATACTGTTGGAGCCAATATTCTGAGGTATATTAATCATCCTTTCTGTTGTGTTGCTGATTAAGGATTTTTCACAACTTGTTTCTTTTGGGTTACAGAAAGTTGCTAATGAAATGGGACTCAGCAAGAGCTGGGGTTTGACTTGGCAATGTGAACCGTGTTGAAAGGTCACTTGGGAAACAAATCCTTTCCCAGAAGTAAGCTGCTGTCCAGCAGTTAGCACTGGGCTGTACTGATATACAGTATATAGGCCAGTTATTTTAATCTTTTAGGGCCAGTTGATACTCTGCCTTATCTGTAATAAGTGCAGCACCTGGCAAATATACTCCCCAATAATGCCAAATAATTCTTTTTGGAACATGCGTATAATTATACATATTTGAACAGCTAGCTTATGTAATTACTATATTATATATGTTATAATAGCATAGCTGCTTTTTTTTTTTTTAGTGTTTAACAGATTTTCACTTTGTGTATTTTGACAAAATGTTTAACCAGAGTAGAGAAGAGATGACCATGTGTTTAAATATCTATTTTATCTGCAACAGGACACTGAGGGAAACAAAAGAGAGACTAGCCTATTTTAAAAAATTGCCTTGTGGGTTTTCTTAGAATTTTTAAAATATGTTTGTAGTATGAGAAAGTAAAATCATTTTCGGAATCATTTTGCCTAATAAACAGGGCACTTTAGATATTAATCAGAAATAGTGTCTCTGTATATCCTTCAGGAGTTAATCTTCCTAAAAATAACAGCATCTCTGATGCTTGTTTAGCCAATGGTATTGATCACCTCAATGCTTCTGAGACATGTGTTGTACTTCAAGCATTGATCTTTGACATCATGAGACTTCTATGGTGGACACAGTGATGTATAACATTGATTTCAGTTTTATTTTTCTGAAGTCGTGGTTTTAAAAAAACCCTTACTTGCCAGTATTCCAAAAATTTGTTTTATTTTGTTAGTTAGCCATAGAGGTTTAATTAACATTATTATAATTTAAAAGAATAAGCAAATCTATTATTTTTCAACACATCTCAGAAAATTGTAAGTATGAACTGAGTCATATGGTTAGAAATTAAATTTTATTAGTGATTGAGAAGACTAGCTGCTTTACAGGCAGATAAATTCATGTGCAATTTAACAACAGATGATTGTAATGGGGAAAAAATTTTAATAATGAAGAACCATTGTATCGTGAACCAACTCATTCTTTATAAAGCTGAGTATTAATACATATTACTGTAGCTTAATATATTATTAAACTACAGATTACCCTTAGCATCTAGCATGCATTTGGAAAAATTTGTAATTGAAAAATGCCTGCTCAATAGAGATTAAGACCGAAGTAGTAGCCTTGCATTCCATTAGACAGCTACACCTTCAGGTCAAGTTCTTGAGACACCCTGATGGAAAGAACAGCCAAAGTATCAATAAGCTTCATTTTAATTACGACCATTTCCGAGTGGTTTCATAAACTGGTAGGAAAACTGTGTTTACCCAGAGTCTCTGGACTAGGAGCAGCATATACAATTCATTGTTGCTAAACAAAATAGCAATATCAATTTTTAGGTGCTAGGGAGCATGTTTGTGCAGAGTTCAATTTGATACTAGTCAGTCATCTCTAGCATTGATGCTAATACCACCAGTACCACAGTTCAGATGGAAAACTGAAGGTTAAAGGGTACCCTATGACCAACAGGTTTTCATAGTGTCACCTGTTTTACAAATCCTTATCATTCCACTGTCCCAGTAAAAGAAACAAAACAAAACTAAACCAAACAAACCCACACCCCTCAAAACTCCCCAAAACCCAACACATAGTCATACCCCAGGTACACCAGGCCACCAAGGCCTTTTTGGCTTTCCCCCTCTGGAACCAGGCCTGTGTCCCCAAATACTGCACCCGCTCTGTCGCTGGGCCTGTGCACCCTGAACACTGCATTTACGCAGGTGCTGGAGTTCCCACGCTATAGTGAGGCTTCAGCGAAGCCTCCTCCTTCCCCAACAGCCTCACCAAAACCACTGGTGTTATTCAATAACAAAAAAATATATGAACAGTCCTGTCCATGGGCAATAACAGCCATCAAGAGAAAATTGATTAAAGAAAGCAGCACACCAGCTTATATTTATGCAGGGGTTTGTGCTTCTGCTCCCCACCGTCGGCTACAGTCCTTCTTCTGGGGTTGCTGCCGCTTCTCCAGGGTCCTCTGTAGTTCCCCTCCTCTAGCCTTTGGACTGCTTACCAAGCCTCTCCGTGGAGCTCTGGGACACACTTCTTCCCTTTTGGCTGCGAGCCCCTACTGCCTCCCAGCCCAGGGTTTTTATAGTCCTGGCCTGCCCCCTTCTGGTCACCTGACTAGCTGGCCAGGCTCAGTTTTTAACCCCCACCTTACCAGCATGCTGTGCCCAGAAAGTTCTGGTCTTAAAGGAGCCAACCTGTGTTCTGGTAACAGGGCTAGGGTTCCCTGTTACAGAGCCCATGGAGGAGGGAGCCTCATGGCTGTCCTTCTGTGTCTGATCTATGGTGGATCTGAGCGTGTTACCACCCTGCTACGTGTGGCTTTTTAATCCGAGGTAGAGCAGCTCATGTTTTTTGCAATGGAGATTACTCCAGCATGTTGGCTAAGATCATGGCTATCACACTCTGTCTGCACTCAAACTGTGTTTTATTGGCTTATTTTATTTTTCTGCCATATAATAGAGGAGACTTAGCTCTTGACAGCATGTCTGCATCTTTCCTGATCAAAGCTTAGCTTACATAATTAGACATCATCTTATGCACTGTGTCTACTGACAAAATGTCCAGGGTGACTTTGAGTCTATGGGAAAAAAACTATATTGGGTTTGACTCAACCCAGCTTGTACAAAAAGTATAAATTCCACACTTCCCCAGCTAACATAGGCTGCTGCCCCGCACCCTGCCATCTCCCAGAAGATTCACATGCAGGTGATGGTGACTTCAGTTTGCAGCTTGTTGCTTATAGACAACTTGATGTTTCAGTAAACCAACACATTTCAGTCAGCCATCACTTTGTCAGCTCTCAGTTGGTACCTTCTCTTGCTGCAGCATCCCTTCCTGGGAGAGTTTCAGCTATGCAGAGTCTTTCACCAGACTTGTCCTCATAAAAAACGATTCATCTTTTCTAGTATTAGAAACAGATGCACTCTTAGCCATAAGGTATGGTGCTCTTTAACTGAAGGAATATACAGATGTAAATATCTTATTGGCTTACATGAGTATTCTGTCTTTTCCCTGTATTTCAGTATGAGGCTTTTACCCCGTGACCTCATGAGGAAGGCTTATACCGGGGATTCCTTTCTCAAAGCAGTCCCTACCTTTTGTACAAAGAAACAAAGTCATTTATGGACTTCAGAACCAGAACTCAGAGTCTGTGCCAGCTTTTCTTCCAGCTCATGGTTTAGGAAAGACTTCCTATTTCTGTTCCTGGTATTGTATTCATGTGCAGCTGGATCCTAAACAGAGGATGACTCAAGCAAGTGTTCCTGGCCAAGGTTACGGGTCTCCCAAGCCCTCATTCATCACATTCTTTTTTTATGTTTGTCAGTGGCCAGAACCATTACTGTAAAGCTAGTCTTAAGGAAACTTTGATGTGAAAAGCTCAGCAGTGAACTAAACCTCTACATGTCTCATATTCTCATCTGCATCTCTCATTTCAGCAGTCATCCAAATCTGTTTACCTTTTGATGTGTACATCCTTTCCAGAGTAGTCTATGAATTCCTAATATTGGGATATAATGTTGGCTTCTTTAAGCCTTCCCTTCCACGGGATTGAGAGGTTTGAATAATTTCAGGGAACTATTTTTCATTTCCCACAGCAACTAGTTGGGCACCTGCTTTCCTCATTTCCTCTTTTTGCTTCAGAGTAGGAGTGAGGGTTGTGTTTAAGTACAGCTTGAGAAGTGATTGAAGAAAATGCAAGCTCATGCTTTCATGCTGTTTGTTTGCCTCCTGCTTTGCTCTGACTTATTTTTGTCTGTCTCCTGTCTAAGAATCGCTTATGGTCTAGAAACTTGTCTTGAAACTCTTTCTAACTCTTTCTTTTCTTTTTTTTTTCATTTTTGTTCTTTTGCATGCTTTTTCGCTCTTTTGGAGGTGGGTGGGAATGGAACAATAGTTACATCAAGGAGGGACAGATGATAAGGAAAAGAGTTTATTAATAAAGGGAAAAGTATATGTAAATCAAGATGAATTCTAAAGACAAATTGTGAGGGGTAAGGGAGGACAGAAGAGAACATCCAGCCAGCAAAGTGGTGGAAGAGGACAGATGCACAGGACTCCATAAAAGGGTAGAAATAGAAATCTAAGTGGAAGAAATGCCAAAACAGATGCTGAACCTGTGCAAATGGGATGGGAAGTGCAGCTGAGGGAACTAGTTTAAGAAAAAACAGAATGGGAAATTGGCATTAAAGGTTGAACTCTATTCTGTATCCTTCCTTGCTGTAATGTATATCCTTTTTTCATAGATTTCATAGATTTCATAGACATTAGGGCTGGAAGGGACCTCAGGAGATCATCGAGTCCAGCCCCCCAGCAAGATAAGCATCCAATTTACTCTTGAAGGTGTTCAATGTAGGTGCTTGAACCACCTCCACTGGCAGACTGTTCCAGACCTTGGGGGCTCGGACAGTAAAGAAATTCTTCCTTATGTCCAGCCTGAAACAGAAGCCCATCCATAAAACTTCATGAGGGACTTGCAGTTCTAGTTCACTGAGGGACCTGTTTCCTGATTTTGTTCAGTTAGAGTTTATTGCTTTAGTACTTTTCCACTGCAACTCATTTTCTCCCAAAACCTAACACGGAATTCCTTTTACCCTTTCCTTGTGGGTGTACAGTTCCCCCTCACCTTCTAAGGGTTACCTCTACCCAGTATTTAAGTGTTTTCCATACTGTTGCATGGTCATGTAGATTTCACTGTGCTGAATGCCATCTGGTCGTAACACAGGCCATTACATGGCTTTGAGCTCTTCCCTCTTTTGGTCCCTTGAAATGTCTTTGTCTTTTTCAGTGACTTCCTATAAAAGAAAAAAATGGTTTTATTAATTTGAATACTCTATATAATGGGTGAGTATATTTTTCTTTGGGCCCGAAGAAGGGATAGGAACAGTGTTACTATAAATCCCATTTTTTCCTTCTCTTTCTTCTGCATTGCAGTTGTGCCATTTCCTTGCCTGGCAAGGAAACATGCCATCTGTTCTGTTTTATACAGGTTCTTATCCCATCTTTGTCACCATAATATTTGAGTCATTCTCCTTTCTGTATTAAGCAATGCAGCTAATGTTCCTCCTCATTTCGCTCGTTAGTCCTTTTCTGCAAATCCAAGCCACAACTTTTTGATTTCCTTGGGAGCACTAGATGGTTCTGCCTTAGCAGACCTGGGCAGCATTTATTACTTAGCAGCCAGCCTTGTATAAAAGTTTATTTTTCTAAAGATTTAGCATACAGCATTTCTTTGTGTTTGTTTCCCTTTTGTTCAAAGCATCTGTCATTCTTATGGACAAAGTTTCATGTCTTGGATATTGGCTGGCTTCTCTGGCTTGTAGGTGTGTCATCTCTATTTGTTTCTGGCTTCTTGTGGCTACCCTGTATAAAAGGTGACTGGTAAAGGAGTTGTTACATGGTAATGGGAAACGATAGGTAAGGAAGGGTAGTAGGTTGAATTGCTGCACATGATACCTCATACATATTTTTCACAAATCAGTCTTGACCACGTGTGAAGGCAGGGAGTGCATGATTGTGCAGTATTTTTATAGGAAGAGCCGTGACTTTGAGCAGACGCTCCATCATCTGAGCTTTGAACTGTTAATGACTTCCTCATTGAGGTTTTGTGAAGCGGTGAGTCATTGCAGTTGGCAGATTCAGCCTGTTAATTTGTCAGGGTGGAATAAGAGGAAAACACACATTGCGTAACTATTCTGAAAGCTATTGCCAGCAATGTAGCAGAAGTTAGAGAAATAGGAGCTGTGGAATGATGGATGCCCTTCCTGTCTCTTGGAAGCAGGCAGCTCTAAGTAGAATGGACTACTTTTTAGCTTCCAGTATTGCCCTCCGTTTTTCTGACAAGTGAGGTAATTTAGCTGCTAGAATAAACAAGAGATAGGGTTATATGCCAATAAATGACTGTACTATAGAAATGGACAGGAGTTAGTGAGAGTAATCAAAGGTTACTGGGGTAGGAATACCTATGAAGCTATTATGATGCATTTTTTTTCTTCCCCCTGTGCACACTTTCATTTTCTGAGCACTCTCCTTTTGTGCAGAATTAGGCAAGCATTTTTGGTTTTTAGAATTCAGCGCAGACTCCTAAAGGAATCCATAAGCCCTGTATTGTGCAGTGGAGATTTGGCTTTTGTTCTTAAAGTAAAGGTGATTCTGACCTGAAAATACTAGTTCTCTCTGTGTTTGTTAAAAGCAATCTATTAGTTTACAACCTAGAGAAATAAAAATGGTCTTCCAATGCTTATATAGCTTAATTATGCAGTCATTTAAGACCTAGGTTTATATGTAGGAAAAGAATATTCTATTCAAGAAGTCAAGCAAAGCTGATACTCAGGACATGGTAAGTGGAGGACAGCAAAGAAAAAGAGGAATACATTGCCGCAGAGTTCAGACCAGTGTTCTGGCTGGTGCTGTTATTAAAGCCAAACAGCAGATAGAGCGCTCCAAAGAGCTCTTCATTACATATGTGAGATTCAGGCCCCAAACATGTAACACATTTTGAGTTGCATATACCATAAAGGCAATAACTAGGGCTGTGTGAAGCTTCGGTCCCGTATTCAGTTCGGCCCAAATTGGTGGCCAGATCTTTGAATCGAATTGGAAGCCTCTGAATCGATTTGGAAAGATTCGGTGATTCAGACATTGATACAGCTTTAAATGTTTTTTCTGCATACCTCAAGGTACTAGGCGGCTTGTGAATGTTGAGATGCTGGGGTGGATGGAGTGTTCCACAGGAGCACAGGGGGTTCCCCAGCGCACTTGGCAGCAGACCTGGAAGTGGACCACAAGCACTTCCAATTCTCTTCCAAGTCTGCTGGGTAGCATGCTGGGAGGCCCCCATAACCCCCCAGCTCAACGACTGGTGCCTCCTGGGTCTGGGGAGGCACCGAGGGTCCCGCCATGGCTGATTGCTGAGCTGGGGGTGCAGGGGGGTTCCCTGTGCACTCCCTGTTGGACCCAGAAGTGGACCGGAAGTACTTCTGGTCCACTTCTGGGTTCACTGCCAAACATGTGTGCCCCCCCCAATGCCCCTGTGGGACACTCCGTCTGCCCCAACATCACAGTGCTCACGAGCCACGCCTGGTACCTTGAGGTGTGTAGAAAAAACATTCAAAGCTGTGTCTATGGCTGAATTGCCAAATCTTTCCAAATCAATTTGGAGGGTTCCAATTCGATTGGGAGATTTAGCCATTGAATTGGGCTGAATCTCCACTGAATTGAATATAGGACTGAAACTTCACGCAGCCCTAGTTATTGCCTTTATGGTATATGCAACTCAAAATTTGCAACGAAGAGCACTTTAGAGCGCTCTGTCTATTGCTCTGTCTGTTGATTCTCTGAATCAGCATCAAATATTCAGATTTGGATTCAACTGAATTGTATTGAGGACAGTGATCTAAATCAATGAATCAAATCCCTGTCCCTGATTTGGGCTGAATCCATATCCGAATTTGAATATGGCCCATTTTGCACATCCTTAGCAACAGCAGTGATGCATCTGGTATGCTTCTTAGGCTTCTGACATTTTTCTGGGTAATAAAAGAAAAAAAGAAAAGAAAAAGATTCTGTTCTTTTTATAGAGCCAAAAACCTAGGCTGTGATCATCACTGACCGTGTGCAGTTCCTGGGGGCGTCATTTCAACATAATTTGTTATTCTGTGAACCTGTTGCTCCTTCCTGAAGCATTGGCTAAACCTTCAAGAAAGCATGTGGGTTCTAATGGGTATATAGTCACCAGATATGTATGTAAATGGACTTCAGTGCACTGTAATGTGACACAAGTTTTTGGCTATTTCTTTTGTTATAACAAACATTAGTTTGTGTAATACTGCCTAAATTATTGAAATGCATAGTATCACTTGGTCCTACTCTCTGCTTTGTAATATAATTGTACTTCATTCAACACCGTAATAACGAGAACCTGAAATGGTAGAGGGGAAGCAGCTGTCAAAGGGCTCCCATGGAATTGACAGGAGCTGGTCTGTTTTAGAGCTGCTAATACTACAGGAGTGACAGTGATAAAGATGGTTTATTGTGTACTTAATGAACATTGCTTACATTATTTTTGGGTAAGTTCATAGCCTTTTTTAAGAGACCTGAGACTATCTACTTAAACGTAGTACATAGTACTTTAATATTCTCTCCCTATGCCTACATATATTCCTTGGTAATTAATCAGCTCCTGGATTGCATGGCTTTATATCTCTGGAATATAATTTGTTTCTGAAAATCTGACAGACTTGGCTTCTTTGCCTCATAATATTGTATCTTTTCTGGTGGGCTAGATTACTTAAAATTGCATGTTTGCAAGTAGGGAATTTGGTGAACTCTCTTCCAGCATTTTTGAGATTTTTGGAGCATGCTGTGTAATGCATTTACAGTTACTGGTATAATTTATCTGTATCTCTTAATGAACAAGACAGTCTTGAACTGTAAGCTCCTTGTATTCACAGGTATCTCTGACTGCAGGTGGTGAAGAATGCATGGAAAAAGAATTGTTTTAATTTGTTATAATGTCCTTTTCTCAGGGTTGAACATTGGACATGTTTGCACATTTCACTGCACTAACAAAGTGCTTTGTCAAGAAGTGGGCCTGTGTAGCAAGTTTTCAGTATGAGTTTTAGATTCAATGAAGACCTATTTTAAAAGATTCTTTTGTTGCTCATCTGTGACAACACTGTTTCTTTTTAAAATAATGGTATTTTAAGGATATAATTAATGTTTACTTTCAGAATTTTAATTAAGCTTTAAATATGGAGACTTTCCCCTATAGGGCAAACATGCTGCTCTCTTTCTTTCTCTTCTAGGAACATTGAGAGGGAGAGATGGGGAGAGGGAAAGGGAAAGATTATATTCTGTTCTGAAGTATACACACATAACTAGTGCCACGTTTGTCATCTTGGAAGAGAGAGAAATCTGAGATATAAAAAGGCATGTCACTTAAAGACAGTAAGGCTGACCAATTTACTTACTCTTTTTGTTAGATTATCAATTTCCCTAATAGGCTACCCATCCCACTATAATGTTTGCATCATACTGTGACATGACACTGTTTTTGACATCTTAACATAGTATCATAGAACAAGGATGTAACTTGCATGTCTGAGCTGAGATAGGATGACTCTAAGAGAATGTGCCTCATACATACATGGTATGGATGTGTGTGTCTTAGAGACTGTCACATCTCACTTTCATTAGATGCGTATTCTCAACAGAGAAGATTCTAGACTGAAATAATTCAGGACAATAGTGGTGAAAAGCAGATAATTTGTCTACTCTAAGTAGTTAGTGTGATGTAAAAATAGATGTTCTCAGGGTCTTGCTCTTAGGGTCATTTTTACATGCAAGCCTTTTTACCCTGTCAAAATGGCAGTCCAAGGAGAGGTGTAGTGAGAGTAAGAAGGAATTGAACTGGGAGACAAGTAACATTAGTTTGGTTAAATTATGCTTGGAATGGAAATTTATAATCTATATGAATTTAAATATTTTGCTGATGAAAACCAAGTTGCTGCTTTTTATTTTCACGGTCACTATCAGCACTAGATATTTTGTTACTATAATTCATTTATTATTTAATAATTATATATTGCACAGCATTTATATAGACCTAAGAAGGTGCTGTGCAGCAAGCTTTATCCATACAATGAAACTATTTATAAAATCACAGCTTGCAACTCTCCAGAAAGCTGGGTTCTTGACTTCTCTTTGGGAGAGACTTGAAATTATTTCAGATTTCTATTTTGATTTGTATATTGATCAACGTCCCTAAATGACTAACTTCTGAAACTTTGAACTTCAGTTTGAATTTGAAAGGTCATTGGGTGCTATATTTACTTAGTGTCTCTTGCAGTTTCATCTCTTTGCTTTTTAAATGAAAACAGGAAGGGAGAAATTAGCTCTTGCTTGGATTGTAAACTCCTTGAGGTGGGGACTGCTTTTTATTGTCTGTGTTGGGGTCCTGGCCCATGATTGGGACTCAGAACTGCTACTACTACAATAATAATATTTCTAGAGATTTTGCTGTTGTCAAGTAGAGAGAATTTAAGAATTGCTGCTCCTTTAATGTAGCACATATATGCAACCAACCACTGGATTCCAAACAAACAGATTTTGAAAGTGCAAGAACAAGACAATTAAAGAGACCAACAACAGGACTGTGTATGTACAGATTATTTTTCCAAACAACCAGTGTGAGCTATTGGCAAATGTTGTGTGTAGATGCTTGATACAAACAACATTTGGTTTTGTATAATGTAATTCTGAGAAATGTAAATCAAAACCTGTTACAAACAAACCAGCCACTACCATTCTTTTGTTTCTTCAGTATTACAGCAGTATAAACAGATGAATAATCAAAGCTAGCTAATGACTTGAAAATGTATAAAGCTCTGACAGCTTGTTATCTGGTCAGCTCTTTTAAAAAAAAAAAAAAAAAGATCCTATGTTAAGAAGTTCTAGATTCTATGGTTAGGCATGACTCTCTTGTTAATTACTGTTTTATGACCATGTTATCCTAGTATAAAACGGTATTTTTTTTGTTTTGTTTTTTCCTTTTGCTGTGGAAACCAACAAACTTGAGGAACTAAGTAGTGAAATGCTGAAACGTTCTATGGATGGATGGAATTCTACTTCCTGGGTTTTTTTTTTTCACCAAAACAGTAGCTTTCTAGGTACAAAAGTGGGAGGCAATTTCTTAGTGTAATATCATTTATTGGATCAACTATGTACTTGGGATAAAGTTAGACAAGCTTTTGAATGCAAGAAGTTCTTCATCATTTCTGGACCATCAAGGTGACAACATCACTCTTAAATTAGCAACATAAGTGGTATTTTTGAACTAACATGCAGGTTGCAATTCTTTTATTCCTGTGTTGTGGATGTATAAACACATGTGTGAAGACTTGACTATGCACAGTAGTCACACAGGCTGGGCAGGTATTTGACTATGTAGTGATGCTCAGTGTGGATGTGTACCTGATGAAAACTTAGCTGGCCAGAAATCAATAACTAAGGAGTGATAAAAAGGTCCCTTCCAGCTCCTAACAACTATGAAATGGAGTAGAAGTATCTTCCTGTGTTTTAGTCCCAATACGCAGGTGGATAAGAAATTTTCTTGGTACGTTGGAGACCTAGGATCTAGGCTGCCCCAGACCTCATTCAAAGGGGCTGTGAACATCTGTGTCCCCAGCCTGGTGTTCTAATGACCAGGCCACGGATTTGGTATAATCCAAGCCTTTCTCCAGCTCTCTTTTAAAACTGCTCTCTTAGGCAGCCGAAAAAGGAGCAATGAGGAAGAGGAAAAGACAAAGGCTGTACATCTCAGCATAAGAGGATCCAGGATTTTTAAAGGGGGGATGTGTGGGAGCAGCAACTGATGCTGCAGGAGTGTCTGCACTCTTCCTTCCCACCCTCCTCCCAAACCAAGATGCAAGACCATGGAACACACCAGGACCATGCTGCAAGAGCAGTGACTGGGGACCTTTTTTTAAGTGACTGAGGACTGAAGCAGGTAAGTATCCTGCCTTTGTCCCTGCTCATGGCACCTCTTCCCCCTCCACTTTATGCCTCTTGGTGCAGGAAAGGAAAACCTGCTCCCCCACCATTGCTGTCCTGACTGCTTCTGCCCCACTCCAGTTGGGGCTTCGTGGAGTTGGCCTCAGCTGAGAGAGTGGCTGTGCTGGGTAGGTTCCTGCTGTGTGACCCTGCTCCTGGGCTGGTGAAAAATATCCACAGGGACTGTGCTGAGAGGAGGAACCTGCCTGCTGCTGCCGTTGTCCCTAGCTGAGCCTTGTCCCATGCACAGCCTGGTTGGGGTGGGGCAGGAATGACTCTGGAGCTCTCCCTGCCCACAAAGCAGCTGCAGACAGCAACAGTGGTGGGTGGGAGAGGGGGAAATTACAGGGGAGGGTAGGTGCCACTGTACATGGAGGGAAAGGGAGAGAGTGCTGAGCCTGGGGCGCATGGATTCTTACCTGCTTCAGGGACTTGAAAAGGTTCTGAGTACTACTCCCACAGTGGAGTTTAAAAATGGGGATCCAGCTGCCCCACTCTACCTGATTTTGGATCTGCACCTGCATCTCAGTGAGATGGATGCTGCTCTGGAACGGAGTAGGCCCTTGTTTCTACCCTGGAGCCTTGCAGCATGTGTGTCCACAATGAAAGGCAAGATCAAAACCACCCTGGTTTGGGGCTAGAATATTTCTATTTAAGACTGCTTGCAGATGTTAAGAAAATAAGAAAAAACCCTCATGCTTTACCAGAAGAAGCAGCGCATTATTTCATCCTAGCTCTGCAGTGTTCTTAAAGATTGGGTGCTTCAGCGGGGCTTTTTGGTGCTTTTGGCTAAAGCCAATTCAGTCAGCTATTAGATAAAAGTGCCCAAAAAGGCCCACTAAAGCATCCAGTCTTTACAGATGTTGAGCGAGCCAGGTTGAGGTAACGTGCTGCCACTTCTGGGCATGCACAGGGCGCAGCACAGGAAAGCGCCGAGTTTAAAGTAAAACACTGTTTTGTGGGTTTTTTTGGTATACCCTAAGTGTACAGAGGAAAGTAGAATTCCTCACGAAGTTCTTTTATGTGTACAAAGGACACAAAATGAATCTGTGTAGAGAGATTTTTTTTTAACTGCTTTATATTGAATGCAGTACCAGAGTATTTTAACAATGGAATGTGAAACACTTGCAGGCAGATATGAGATTTTCAAATTGACTATGCCCTGTTGCTATATCGAAAGCTAAACCGTTGCTATTGAGTGCTGGGAGTTTGTAGCAGATTCAGGCCTGAGAGGATCTGAGGTATGCTTTTGTTTTAATAGAGTAGGAAACTCTGGAAAGTCCCCCCCCCCCCCCCCCCCCCCCCCCCCCCCCCCCCCCCCGTTCATGGAATGAAAACACTTTTCTCCAGAACCTTCAAGATTATCGTATTCTGTAAAGAGAATTTGTTTAATTAACTCTAGTAAGAAGTCGTGGAAAGGGTCAGACTCAATCCAGTGGAGCATATTGGCTGTTCTTATTTAAAACAGCAATCTTCATTTATGGTTACTTGGTTCTTACTATTTAAAGGCTCATTCAGATGTACTATATATAGGAAGTTCTTGTTCAGGTGATTGTTTTGCTTTTATTTTCTGCTATAATCTTGTCTGAGATCTGTTAACTTACTTTTAAAGCTTTCTGAGGAGAAGCTGCTTTTTTCCTTGTGGACGCATTGCAGGAATATATTCTCTGTGGGAATGTCTACATATTCATTAATGTGCTGTAATTACGGTGCATTAAGTTTAGTACCTGTAATGACAGGTACAAACTTAATTAACTTAATGCACAGTAGAACTAGTCTTTTGTGTATTAGGTGTCTCTTGTAGATGCACCCAGAGTAATACAAAAAACTACGCATTGGATTAGTTCAGAAAGAGCTGCAGGACAAAGACAGAAGATCAGTGTGGATGAGCAGGAAACCAGAGTTACTTCGTACATAAAGGTAAAACAGTACCAGTACCACAAAAGAATTATATGGAGAAAAGAAATGAAAGAAAGTGTCACCTGTTGGAACTTCATTAGGAGGCATAATGATGCTTATTCAATATTTTGTTTGATAGGGACTTCAGCAATAAAAAATGGAGGGGATTGGACACTGAAGTAGATAATTCATGTCTTAATGTTTCTATTGGAGAACAATTTGGTTCTTGCGATGACTTGCATATAAATTTAATATGCAAGAAGAAAGAAAATCTCCCCATCGTGATTCTTTTGAGATGAGGGCTTTTCTTAACACTAGCTGTTTAGAGAAGGAGCTGTGTGTGGTTTGGTTTTTTTTTTTTTTAAATTGCAAAATTGTAATACCGTATTTACTTGAATTCGAGGTAAGGGTCTTTACCGCAATCACTATGGTGGAAAAAAGCCTGATCTTAGATTGGAGTGTTAGACTGGTGGCTTAACTCTGCCTTCAGCCCCAGGCATAGGCCTAAAGCTGGAGTTGAGCTGCTGCCTGTCCTGGGTTGGGATAGCTTGTGTGATAGGTGAGGGGTATATAGAGAAGAGAGTGTGGAACAAGCTGGGGAGACCTATGTATGCAGCTTGGGTGGGGGCAGGAGAAGAGGGAACAAGGGATGGGGATCTGGACCCTTGCCCCCCACCATGACTTTCTTCACTGCAATGGTGGTGTGGGGGACAAATTCAGGAGGACACTCCAATAATTAGATTTAATAGATGGAAAATTATAACAAATTTATAGTTATCCATGTATAGAATCTAATTATTGGGATCATCTTCAATTCAAGGTCATCTTTGATTTGGGTAAATACTTATAGGAGTAGGTGTTTAAAACTAATTAGAACAACGAGTCTTTCTTTAGAGGAGAGTATCAGTGCAAACACTGATCCTGCAGAGTGCAGTGCGCTGATGTCAGCGCAAGATAACAAAGAGCACAAATGCTTAAGTGAAGTGCAAATGCATGCCTGAAGTATGTCCTTTCCATGCCTAGTTGTTCTTGTTCTAATCTTGCACCATATGGTCTTTAATAATGGCAAATGTATGCCCTGATGATTAGCAGATCTTTTCCATTTGTGGGTTAAGAATAACATTTAAGACAACGCGTGATTCATTTTTGGCCCATTCATAAGGTATCTTTTTTTCTTTAATAGAGTTTGTCTCCACTGTTGCTTTTTGTCTTTTTCCTTCCTTATTTCTTCATACTATGCACTTTGTGCTTTTCCTTTGTACTATGCCATCTAAG
Organism: Crocodylus siamensis; assembly: GCF_052110815.1. Taxonomy (NCBI): domain Eukaryota; kingdom Metazoa; phylum Chordata; order Crocodylia; family Crocodylidae; genus Crocodylus; species Crocodylus siamensis. The sequence goes on from NC_143396.1 coordinate 147,486,583, forward strand.
GATTTCAAAGGGTCTCCTGAGCTTTATGTTAAATCTTCTCAGTATCCTTTTAAGGAATTATCCATTTTTTACAGATCAAGAAAGTAAAGGATGGATTGGTTAAGTGACCTTCACAGCATCACTCTGGACGTGTAGTAGAGCCAGGCATAAAAATCAGATGTTCAGTGTCCTAATTCTGTACATGAACTGAAAGCCCTTCCATCCTATCTTCTGATTGTTTTCGTACCAGTAGGCAGTTGTTTTGAAATGTTAACATAGATGAGTTGAAACATTTTAAAGTCTGTCAAAATAATACATATGGTAAAGTGGGCCAAACATCCCATTTAAAAATCAGGTACATTATCTCAACTTAAGAGTGGCTTGGAGGATGTATTCTGAAATAAAAGGGCTAGTTTTGAGAAGGGGCTGGATTCAGGCGATAGGCACATGAACAATTGACTGCAACATGAATGGAGTGATCCATAGTAACTGTCTGTGTGCATGCTGTGCTGACCAGAAGATAACACTTGGTAGTTTATCCCCAGTGAAAGAGGGGAAGATACTGCAGTTTAGCATGCACATGGGGAGCTACCATGGAGCTGCCGGTGCATTTTAATCACTTCTTGCCTTTCACTCTTCAGTGAGTTGTTAAAGTGCCCATACCCACTCTTGATTTAATGGGTTAATTTTTCAGTAGCACCAATTACAATTGTTTTTGTATTGAAATTTTCTCTGAAAGGAACCTTGTACTATTTATACTTAATAGCATGTTATCCTTTGTATTCTCTGGAGAGATTTATTGACTCATTTCCTTTTCATAGCCTAGCCTTATGTCACTATTGCTGTGTAGAAAAATGTGTATTATATGCTCCTGTTTTCCTTCTTCAGAAAACAGATTATCTTGTAATTTTCTTATATAGTCCTTGACTGGAGATAAATCTAGAATGACTGGCCTCCAATTTTTATGATCTTGTAAATGATATCATAACTAAAAGAAGAGCAAAAAGCCCTGTCTTTCTAATTAATATTTCTCTAGTAACTGTGTGAGGTTATTTTGTTTTTTCAAAAAAAGTTTTAATTTTGTGTACATTTTTCTTTATGTCTTTTACTTAAAAGCTTTATATTATATTCTTATTTCTCTACATCATGAAATATTCCCTTGAAAGTGCTTGTCTCTTCCTATCTTCCTGCATTTTCAGCATGTTGGAAATCCACAAATTATTTCCTGTGATTTTTTTTTTCCCCCCACCCCCTCCTGTTTAAGCTGGTTAATAATTAGGAAATCTTTTATAGGCTGCAATTTTGAAACATCTTTTTCAACCTGTAGCTACTGGATCTCATTGTCTTTGATCTAGGGGTAACATTAAAGCAAGAGCAAGGCTAACTACTGTAGTTAAGACTGTAATTGTGTCTTTAGTACAAAACAGTTTACAAAGTAATCAGCACTATAATAAATAAGAAAGGGTAGAATTTTTGCATCCATGCAAATATCTAGGAGGTTTATTGTAATTTAATAGCTACTGTGGGCCACTATTTACTGTATCACATCACCACTTTATGCTGTTTGTAGTATTCTCTGTGCATAAAATAGTTCAGTAGTTTTTCTTAGTGGTTCCCACATAAGTGAATAACTACACAATTTAAGATTTAATTATTTATGATGGTATTCTACAGTGCCTTTAAAAATGTACTCTAGTAGATTTTGTGAAAGCCATCAATTTTTAATATAAGGCCTTACTGCAATACCTAGAAGAATTGTAGCCAGGAAGATGATACCTGCATTGTGCAGAATGATAGTTATCTATCTATTCAAAACCTGTGCAGTACTTAACATTCTATTCTTAAAGGAATTAAACAAGGAGGCATCCCACGGGTCACTTCTGCCTCCACCTGAATATCAGTATCATCATCATCTTCATCCTGGATCCCCTACCTTTCCCTTTTGAGTTGAGACCATGGACCTGGGACCATGCTGATAGCATTGTAGATGTTTTTCTCTTGGCTGTGGACAGTCCATGGGTATGGACTGCTTGGAAGTATTGAATGCAGTTCTCAATGGGATCCTTCTTTCCTGCCTTCAAGATATATTTGGGAATTAATAGGATCAGACTGAGAGTGTCATCTGTTCTTCTAAGACTGTACCAAGGAAGTCATGGGTATCTGTTCCTTCATATCAGTAAGGAGAACACAGCTCTCCCTCTGTTCCCATACCTTTTTCAACTTCTAGATTAAACTGCTATGAAACATTATGGATTAAAAGGCAAGCTTTTCACAAATAACATCCTGCTGGACTATATTGCCTTCACTTTAAATACAGAAAGCAACATCTGCCAGCTCTACAATGGCTTTGCTGAGATCATCAGTAGGAAGAACAGCAGCTGACTGAAGGTGATTTTCAGAAAGGTTGAGGAGATGCAGATGCGGGAAAAAGGAAAGCACATAAAGAATTCTCCTTCCTAACATGTCCTGCTGTTGAGGGCATCTGTTGACTTAGTGCTTACCTGGGCTTCTTGCTGTATCAGGAAAATCAAACAGCCATGACTTACAAGAAATGTCCGTTTTCATCGACAGCTGGCAAGAAGATCGTATTCCCTTTTTTATAATCAGACTTAGCTGCAGTGACCCTTCCATTCATGCCCTCCAGGTTAATGATTTATGTCCAGGGTATGAAATCACCAGTCTTCAGCTGAGTCAGAAAAAACATCCTGTCTACTCAAGAACACAGGCAGCTGAAGGCAAGTTACCCCATTGTTTGTTCTTTCTGCTACATCATATAGCATACATGGTCAAATTCAAGGCCTTTTCTTCAGTACCATCCAAAGGTTTTTGAGAGATTATTTTACCTTGTGTAATCCTGGCTCTCCATGACAACTATGTTCACTCCCCTAGAACTATTCTGTTCCTGGTCTCAAAAACAAGTCTTTTCTTGTGCAATAAAACAATATGTTGTTGACATACTAGTCTGCAACCTTTGAAGTCATTCCTGAAGAGATCTGGATAGAGATCTTGAACCTTAGCCTCAAGAGAACCAAAGGCAAGTTGGATCAGTCCCCCAACCTGCTGGTCTCAATCCAGAAATTCAAGAAAGGAAGCACTGGCCATGTGTCGGGGGTGCATGTGGGTGCACATGCACCCCCTGGAAGCTCCAGCTGCAAAACTGGAAGTGCACTTCTGTTTTCACTGCTGGCTCAGTAATTGGAGTAATGCTGGGGGAACACCCCCTCCCCTGTTGGTGATCTGGTGCCCCCCCCAGACTCAGGAGGCACCAGTCACCCATGAAGGGAAGAATGTATTTTATGTTCACATGTCATGGCTACTGAAGGTGTATCCAGTGCAGTGACACAGGAGGGGAAGTGTTATAGCTTGAAATGTAGCCAAAAATACTGGATTAGTTAATTTCCATATTATTAACAAGACAAATAAATTAAAAAAATACAGGGTTTTAGCAACAGAGGCAAACCACTTGTTAAAATGGATTACTTTGCATACCTGCTTTTCTGCACAACTACAGACCAGTATTGACAACCTCTCTCCGATGTTTGCAGCTATGAATAGTCAAGCTTTCCTTGTGGACAGATTACCAAAAGAAGATTTATAATTACATATTTTTTCCTTACTAGTCTTATATAACAGGATAAATGTATCACAACAGGAAATACCATGGTAAAAAGAACTGTCTGTGTAGCTTCTAGAAGTGTCTCAAATGGAACTTCTGGTCCAATATTTACGTGTGTATGTAAACCAGTAATTCTCAACCAGGCTGTCACAGGATGCTGAGGTGCAATTACGTGTGAGGAGATAAGTGACGTGGAGAAATATCAGTAAGCTTAGGTTCAGGTTTGTCTCTGTCTTGCCAATCCCGACCTTTACTGCTTGGCCCCTCTGCGAGCCCTCTAATATACAATTCGTTTTTTAAATTGGTTGCTCCTCAGTTCATAAAAATTGTAGCAGAGGGGTGTTCAAGCCCAGAAAAAATGAGAGTAACTGGTATAAGTCCTTCTACCCTTGCTTCCTCCTATCTAGCTCTGTTCCACTGCCATCGTAGTTCCATAGTCATGTCTTTCTATTTTGTGGTTTCTTCCTAGGTTTCGCACCAGTCAGAGATTCCAGCCCAAGTTTTTTGTTTTGTTTTGTTTTTTTGAGGTTTATCTCTTTCTTTTTACTCCACTTGTGACTTAGACTTTTCTCTGCCCTACTGTCTTCCTGTCTCCCCCTGACTTGGGCTCTTGATCCCAATATACCTTCTTGTTGACCTCTTGCCCCATACCATTTGAGTTGGGGAGCTTCTTCCCTCTCAGCATCACAGAGGTCTCCATAGTTAGGGCTATATTCACAAATCTGTTGTGCTGTTTTCAGAAAAGCCCCGACTGGCTAAAATTCAAGACAGAAATGTTTTCTTAGAATCTTTGTGAATGTGTTTGGCAATAGGAATCTGGTTCACCGAACTAGAAGGCTGAAGGGAAAAAAACTAGTACTCAGTCTGCATTAGGGTCACAGTTGAATACTTAAAGAATAGATAGCAGCTAGTTCAGTAGGATGAACTGACAATCTTTCATTGTTGTTTTGGCACAAGTCTGCAGGTCTTGAACCCATAAGAATTCAGCAGATTCGTGCTCATCTTTGCTTATGAAGGTAGTCCCATAGCAGTCAGGGAGTCTGCTTACATGAGTAATGATCAGTTACGTGAATAAGTGTTTGCAGGAACGGGTTTATTTGTGAATCTTCTTGATGGGACCAGAGTTTCTTGCTACTCCACTTTATCTGCCTCATTTTACCTGTCTGCCATCTTGGATCGGCTTTTGTACCATATCATTTGAGTCAAGCAGCTTCTCATTCTATACCACGTATACCTACCGAATTATTCTGAGGATACGTTTCCAGGTACAAACACTTCTGAATTCAATAGGCTGTAGTGATTTCTCTGTGAATGAGGAATCATATGCTAGGAGCATATAACTTTTTCCTTTCTGTGTTTATAAGACATCAAAAAGGAATATATTTGAGAGATGTTTATATCGTGCATGGAAAGAGCAATGAAATGGTTAATGAAATGGTTAATGGAATGGGTGTACTACAAACTGTTAGTTTATAGGACCAGAATGGCAGCCCGCAGAATTTAGGAAGCAATAACTAACTTGAAAGTGATTTGAACATGAGTAGTAAAACTTTCTGAAATTATTCTTCTAAGAACCCAGCAGAGGGAAATTTAAGTTCTGCTTTTGTCCTGGGAGGGGAACCGGGGGGGGGAAGCTGAATAAGTGAACAGCTGCATTTTTTGTAGTCTTATATTTATAAAACGTTCTTTTCTCTACAAAGAAAGTAGCATACATGCTTATACTGCATCATGGTCTTTCTTACAGTTGGCAGTCTTAAATGCAGATGAGTGCAAAAATATCCTTATTAAGTGGAATTGTTTCTTACTCAGTTATTTTCTCTTTTGTTATCTGTCTCTCTCCATTTAGGGCTATGGATTTAGAATACATAAAACAGCAAGCCAGATATCTTCCTTGTGTAACTCCTGTGACTTCAGTGGAGTTACCCTTTGGATTAATTTGTTACAGTAGGATTAAAGAATAAAATAATGCCCCACCTTTTTCCCCTCTCAAATATGTACATTTCTCCTCGGTAGCAATATGCCAGGTTTGTTTTGCACTGTTTTGAAACAGCTTCTTCATTGTTTTGTTTCTGTTAGGCTGCAGCTGGTTATTGTGGGCTGCAGAGCACTGTGGGGACAAATTTCATTTTGTCAGAAAAGATGGAGAAATATAACAGTTTTGAGTGTTTCTATTCTTAAATTCTGCAAAAAGCAAAGTTCTCATAAATGGGAAAGATCACTTTATCGTAAAATTTGTGACTTCCTGCTAGTCTTCCTGCATAAAGATATAAACCCTTCCCCACAATAAGAGAAGGTGTGTGTTTCAGACATCAGTGATAGTCTCTCTCCTTAGTTATCTTTGCAGATATTCTGTGAAAAAGTTAATTTTCCTAAATCAAGAAGGGCTAGCTTTGAAATAATCTCTTAGCACACGGAACTTAACCAGAGAGGTTTTGAAGGAAGGAAGGTGACCATGCAAATTATAAGAGACCTCTGTTAGATTTCTAGAGTGAAAAGAACATGAATTCCATATTCTGCCTTCCAGCTAGCATGATGGTTTTAGCAATAATGCCCAGCTTATTATATTAAAGGTCTTATGGCCGAGACCAAAACCCTAGCCAGGGTCAGGGTAAATTGTACTAAGTACCATACAACTGTAGATAGACTGTCCCAAAGATTTTATAAATTAGTTTAATGGGGTAGTATGAAGACATATTGTGCATTTTGTATTTTATAATCCAGATGTAGGTTTTTAAGGAATGATTGAATCAAGAGGATAGTACTGTCCTATATAGACACAGCACCAGAGCATCAGCTGAAGAACTAAATAGTTTCAGCCTGTCAACAACCTGAGAAAAGAAGGAAATGTGGTCAGAATTTATATAAGCATTATAGTGTATCATGAGATGTTCTATAATTCTAATTATTCAGACCAATTATGAATAATACAGCTACATACCCAAAAAGATAAGTGAGCAGAGAATAAAGCGTCTCTTGAATATGACAGCAATATAGGATTGAACCTGGAGGATGTTCTCTCCCTAATGCTCCTTTAACTTAGCTGTAGAAAAAATGGCATGTTCGCTGCAGAATTCTCGGAATGAAGCGAGTAAAATGGGCCACATCAGCATCTTTGGATATGCAGACAATCTGCCTGTCCCTAAAGAGACAGAAACTATTGTACAGCAGATGTTTGGAGACTTAAAGAAGTGGCAAAATTATGGGAATTAAGATTAATGAAGGAGAAAAAAAATAATGATACATGGTGATGAGGCATTAAGCAGATTGGAAAAACATACCTGTAAGGTGGTGATAAAGATGTCAAGAATTTAGACAGGAGCACCAATTAGAAATAAAACTTTGAGGAGAGAAAATTAAGGTGTGAGCACAGGGTAGGAATGCATCTTAAATTTCCTCAGCATACAATTTAATTCCAGACGTAGTGTGGGGACTTGCAGGGATCTCCTGAGTGACTGAATGTAGTCTTCTGTTGATGTAGGCAACTGGTCACCAGCTCATGGAGTCTGTTTCTGAAACAACTACTGAGAGAACACTTTGTAGAACATTGTTATGCCTTTGGATTTTTTTAATAAAGAGGTAAAACCTGGGCACTTGATGAACAGGAGAAAAGACAACGAAAATGCTTTAAAATAAAGTATTGAGACACATTTTGGGTTCAACAAGGGAGAATATGTTGAGAGGATCTAATAAGGAAAAATGGGAGGTCTGTAAAGATGTCGGTATAGTGAAAACTCAGTGGCTTCAGTGGGCAGGGCATGTGGTTAGTAGGCAAGGCATGATGGAATAAAGGCCAGATAAATTTATTTTGGAAGGCCAGTCTTATAGAGTTTTACCTTTTGACTGATCTGGGAGAAGATGGAAGAATAATATTGAGCAAGAACTGAGCACTTACCTAAATTGCCAGCTAAGAGAAACATGTTTTTAACAGAAAAGAGGTGGAGCAGATATTAAAACGTTACTTTGCTCCATTTGGGACAGGAGCACATCAAGTGCAACATCCACCCCGTGGCCTTGCTAATAATTTCTCTGGTGAAATCATTGACTACTTAAATTTATTCACAGCTATTGGCATAGCATGAGAGGAGTATATGTTGCAAAACTTTATATTTTTTAAAATTATGTTATAAAATAATGTGCTAGTAAATGAATGTATACTTCCCTCTTAGGAGTCCTTTCTTTACAGAGGCTAAACAAAGAACCTATTTTACAAATGTCCCTTACTCTGATCTTGCTCCCTGTTTCTCCTCTGTATGTCTTTCTCTTTGTAGTGTTGCCATATCCTTACTGTGAAAACATGAATTGGCTATGATTTAGGAGGTAACATTATTCTCCATTAAATACTTTATCTTTAAATTATAATTACTTTATCTGAGCAGGAATTTGAATATAGTAATGTCACTTTTATTATCTCAGTAATGTAGTAGTAATAATAATAATATCTCAATAAAAATATTGTGTTTCAGCCTTCCAATAGAAAACACTTTGTTATGGTCTTACTTGTAAGTTAAACATTTCTTAAGAGAAACATGGTGATTTTTTTTTTTATCATTATTATTGATTGGTTTTTGTGGAAATAAAGATAATGACTCATGAGCCCTAATTATGTTTTATGAACTTAGAAAATATTGGATAGTTTGAATGTAGGAAGAAGGGAGAAGCCAAGCTGCAGATATGGAAAAGGGCAGATATGTCTAGTTAGTGTATTACCCATGTTTCTATGTATAAAAACTTGTAGCAGTAGCTATGGCTGAAGTGTCCCTATTATTCCTTTTGTTAGTTTGAGCCAGATAGTAAACCTGGTTATGAAACAATAAAAAAGATCAAGCAGATCTGTTAAAATTAGCATATATAGAGATCAATATAATTTTTGTATTCAAATGTAAATGTGCTCTATTTTGGTAATCTGTTTGCATATTTTGTTGCAGAGGTGAAAGAGATGGATCGAACAATATTAAGAGATGCGTCTTCATAGGAGTCTCCTTCTGCATATGTTGCAGAGACTGAAGCATCTAGGTTTATTCTTTTTAATACTGCCTACTTAATGATTTCATTTAGCATGGACATATTTTGTCTATAAAGAGAGGGAGAGACCCTTACTAAGGAAGAATGAATCAATAACATCTGAGTGAAAAGGTAGACAAGTTCATTTCCAAACGCAAATATTAAGGATGGAATTGATGTTGTAAATATATATAAATTTATATGGGGTGGGAGGCATCCAAGGGCATCATACTTACAGAAAATATTTGATTTCCTGAAAACAGTAATTTTATCTTAAAAATTAAAAGGTTAAAACTTTTGTGTAATTCACTGTAATCTTACCTGTGATCCTGTCAGATCACAGCTAATGCTGTGTATGTGTGTATGTATATGTATATATGCTGTAGTGTGTGAAATATGTCTCCCACTGTGTACATTTTGTGTATTTTCTGGGGAATTAGGGCCAGTTTTATAGTGTCTTATTGTGCAACATAGGAGACTTCTGAGATCTTGTGGAGTATCATAACCCAAATAGGAATAAAAAAAACTAATAGATGAATTTGAGCTGTTTAGTTCATGGTGCAATAATGGACCTTTGCTATTTCTGGGAGATACAGTTGTAGCATGTGAAAAACTACTTTACACAAACATTAAGATGACAAAGTCAAATTCAGCAGTTAGAAGATGCCAGAACTAAGGGTGCCTGTGCAACCTTAATTTACCCCCTTTATGAGCATGCATTATGACCCAGTCTTTTAATTACATAGTTGTAATGCATTTATCCATTGGTTCCCTATGCCATTTTTAATGGGTTGTGTTCTCTTTATAAGTGCCCAGTCAATATTTTCTCTTTTTCATTGTTCAGCATGTTCTGTGTGGCTTTTTACTGCTCACTATTGAAACCTGCTGTGAAAGACAGATTTATTAATTTCCTTACGGGATCTTCTATTCTTTCATTTTAGACTTTCACAGATATAAATTTAGTTTCACAAAAAAATCCCTGTGATGCAAGAGGGTGACATTGTCCCTATTTTAAATTTGAGGGAGTTGAGTCACAAAGATGCATATTTGTTTTATTTGTGACACCTACAACATGATTTTTAATTCTTCATTCAAGCCTAGTGTCCATTGACTTCAGCTTCCAGTGCATCATCACCACTCTTGAAAACCAAGCCAAAGTTTCAAGTTGGACTCATGAAAATGAGGAATGTGCAGAAGTGATCACTTCTTTTGGAGTTGCTGAAGAATCACGCAGAGGCTATATGGTAGAAGAAAGGATAAGAAATAGGGCTGTGCAAAGCTTCAGTCCCTGATTCAATTTGGCCCAATTTGGTGGTCAGATCTCCAGATCAAATTGGGAGACCCTTTAATCTCTCCAAATTGAATCAGAACCCTTCGAATCAATTCGGTGATTCGGACATAGAGACAGCTTTAAATGTTTTTTCTACAAACCTCAAGATACCAGGAGGCTCATGAATGCCGAGATGCTGGGGTGGATGGAGCGTCCCACAGGAGCGTGGGGGGCTCCCCAGCATGCTCGGCAGCAGACTCAGAAGTGGACCAGAAGCACTTCCAGTCTACTTCCCGGCTCGACTGGTGCCTCTTGGGTCTGGGGGAGCTCCCAGGGTCCCCCTGCAACCAATTGCTAAGCCAGGAGGGTAAGGGGTAAGGGGGAACCCCCAACATGCTCAGCAGTGGACCTGGAAGCAGACTGAAAGTACTTAGTAGTCCAGAGTACTTCTGGTCCACTTCTGGGTTCACCACTGAGCATGTGCCCCCCCCCCTCCTGTGGGAGGCTCCATCCACCCCTGCATCGTAGCATTCACAAGCCGCACCTGGTACATCAAAGTATGTAGAAAAAACATTTAAAGCTATATCTATGGCCAAATTGCTGATTCTTTGAATCAGTATCGAATCTTCAAATTCAAATTCGGCTGAATTGTATCGGGGACAGTGATCTGAATCAACGGATTGAATCACTGTCCCTGATTTGGGCTGAATCCGAACCAAATACAGCCCATTTTGCACATCCCTAATAAGAAACAGTCTTCCAGAGTAGCATTGCACTGTTTTGACTATGCAGCTCTCCTTTGTTTTCTGCAGTCCTGTATCACCATCACTACACTCCTGTGTTTTTTAACAAATGATATACTATGAGGGCAGGTTCATCCTGTATACCAGATGAGACAAGAGTCCTGAAGAAAAATAGTATTTGATTATGTAATTAACAGCTGTATCATAATCCACAATCCCTAGCTCTTCCCATTTCCCCATTGGTTCCTAGTCCTGATTTTCTTTTCCAGTCAGGTCCAATCTCTCTTTTCTCCACAGATCTTTATTCCTTCTCCAGGCAGTTGGGTCATACTCTTTGTCTTTGTTTTCCATGTTTTACCTCTTCTCCCAGCTCTTGAGCTTCTTGTCAAACGAGTTCAACCTCCCACTTGCATCCTTTTGGCTTCTAGTCCCAGCATCATCTACCCAGTCTCTTCTTGTTGTTTTGCCCAATTAATGTCTTGACCCTCCTGCCTGTTCTCAGTCCCAGTCTCACCTGAATCCTTGTCCCAGTATACTGTTTTCCCTTCTCTCGTATAATATCTATATCTATATCTATTCCTTTGCATTCAAGTTGGATGTTTTCTTTCATACTGCCTTGGCACCAGCAAGGAGTATCAGTTTTGGTGCCTTCTATATGGAGGGAAAGTCCCTTTGAGTACCTGAGCTCTGAGCTGGGCTATTTTCAGTAGCTCTATGGGGGTGGCAGGTGCACACTAGGACTGGAAGCTGAGGGTGCTTTAAGTATGTTCAGGGAGGATAGAATCTTTACATGATTTAGTTGCCAAAGTCCAAGTCACTACCAAGCTTATTCAAACTGGGACTCTACATGGACCCCCTCCCCACAACTCGTCCTCAGACTTGTAACTTGGCCAAATCCAGGTTGATTTTCATAGGGATAGCAACTGACTTATCCAGGACACAGAGTTGTAATGCCTGTGCCAAATTTCATGTCTGTTTCAGTATTTTGTTAAGCTTCAAGGAAAAAGTGACAGATTTTTTTTTAATGTGAACAAGAAGCATTTTCCCTTAACCTCATTCTCAGGAACAGCTGCATCATTTTGAGTTACATTTTTTCATAAATATTTAGTATGAAAAGTTTTGGGTCAAATGATTAAAATTTGGCGGAGATAAACACACCTAAAATGCTGTTTTATAAAGGGAAGTAAGTAGGGGTGCACTGATAGAGATTTTTGGGTCTGAAACTGATAGCTGATTTTCAAAGAGGCATATTGGTTGATACCAATCTGATGTTCTGATGCACGGCTCTTCAGCTTGAAGAGGTTTGTCCAGCTGGTCAAGATCAAGGCCCCTGCAGGGAATGGGCCTGGGGCTGAGGCAGGGGCAGGGTCAGGGGCTGACCAGCTAGGTTGGGGAGGGACACAGGACAGAGCCGCAAGCTGCTTGTCTGCGGGGTGGGGGGTGTTCCCCCCAGATTTGTGTGGCATGGGGTGGGCTGCAGCTGCAGGATGGGGCTGGGGCAGGCGTGGGATGGAGGGGCGCGGCTTGTAGGGGTGCAGGAAGGGGTGGGGCAGCTTCTGCTGCTGCACACAGCTCGTCCATTGCTTATCTGGAGGCTCCTGCTGCTGTTCCTGCCAGTTGTGTGGGAAGGTGTGGCGGGGAGGTGTGTGCCCCCAGATCTGCCTGGCTGGGAAGACCTCGGTCCTAGCCTTCTCCGCCCTGACCTGCACAGATCTGGGGGACACATGCCCGCCCTCCCCCACCTCCCCTCGTGCCCTCCCAGATGAGTGGCAGGAGCAGTGGTGGGAGCTGCCAGATGAGCACTGGATGAGCCACGCACAGTGGTGGGGAGCTGTGCCTCTGTCCCATGGCAGCCCCTGCCCCTGCCCCAGCCCCGCACACACACTCCCTCACTGCTGGGGCCTTGATCTGCCCCGCCCTCCACTCCTTCTCCCCTCTTCCCCTTCCTCTTCCCCTTCCCCTTTCAGCACACCAGACTTACCAGCTGCACGCAGCAGTCCATGCTGCTGGCTCTGGTCCTCATTGTCTACATGTTGCACTGTGGCTGTGCACATGTATGGGCACTTATCAGACAAATTATCAGATGCATCAGGCCGATTTCTGATACAGAAAATTTTCTTTATATTGGTGCCAATCGGATGTCAGACCAATGGATTGGGGCACCTCAAGAATTAAGTGGGAACTTATAGTAACAAGGAGATTATTCCTCTTGTAATTTCTGCCTTTAATAATAGTAAAGATGAAAGTTTCCTCTCTGACAACATCCAAACAGTTGATGGGAGTTTGTGTTTGGCTGCCCATTAGGTGATGGGTGGGAAACTGTCACTGTGTTCAAGATGGCAGGCATTTATTTATAGGTTGTATTTGCAGTGCTGTATAGCAGAATAATAGATGGGGGCAAAAAATGAGAGGATGGAAATTGTTTTGGGGTCAAAATAGGCAACAGTCAATCCTCTGGATCATGATGTACATGTAAGAGCTCTAATCAGATGCCTGATGAATCTGTTTGTGGCTGACAAGCCCCATTCAAGAGCAATACCGCTTGTTATTAGTTTCACAGATCTAAATGTTGTTTAAGTTGAAGTTTATGGCATGCTACTTTCTACTTTCCAACTTTGCTTCCATCCCCTGGATCAAAGCTGCTTTATGTTGAGCTGTACCTAGTGCCAGATGTTCCCTCCAGATTGGATGGGTTTCTGTGTGCTCTTCCTAGGTTTCTATGTTGATATTAAATGACTTCCTATCATTTTTTGCACTCATCATGGTACCACCACAGAGAGTTGACCCTGCTTTCTACAGCTGTCTAATCTCACTATACAAAATATTCTTTGGATACTGTCTCCTGACATGGCCAGTCTATCACAACCTCCTCTTCTTGATTCTTTCATACACTAGTTGCCTTCATACTGTTCAGCGGTTTGGAGGGACAGCCCAGTTTCTTCAGAACAGTAAAAAGGCCCTGTCTGTTGACTCTATCAAAGGCCTTTGTCAGACCGATGAAGACTATGTACAGTGCTTTCATTTTTCTCTACACTTCTTTTGCAGTTGCTTGACCAAAAATATCAGATCAGTGGCGGAGCGTCCTGAATAAAAAAGCATTGACTTTCATGATAGATTATTTCACTTAGAGATTGCAACCTAGTGAGCATGTTATGAGTGACAGTTTTTTCAACATGTTTAACAGGGAGATAAGTTGTCAGTCACTTCTGTCTCCTTTATTTTTGTATAATTGTACAAACCAAGCAGCTTTGAAATCCTACATTATCGCTTCCTCTTTCCAACAGAGTAGTATAACACCATGGAGCTTTCTAATAATTCACTGTTGGCATATTTGTAGGTTTCAGCATGCAAGCAGTCGTTGCCAGATGACTTATTCCCAGGAATTGATATAATGGCTTTCTGCAAATCCTGTAATGTAGGCTTGTCCAAATCCATGCTCACTTCAAATTGTGGTAATCTTTTGAGCTCTATGTTTGATTTCAATCTCACTGGAATATATAATTCCATCCTGTTTAATTCCATACGTGAAGGTTTTTTTTGTTTATCAGCGATTATGTGTCCATTGAAGTCTTTCATTGGGGCTGTTTTCTTCTTGACTAGACCAATTGCTTGTTTGATGCCTTCATATATTTCACAGCTATCACCAGCATCAGCTGCTTTTGAATATCACAGAACTTCTGCCAAAAATCCTGGGCACACCTTTTAGCCTTCTTTTGCATTTCTCTTTGAGACTTTCTCAGATTTTCCAGGGTTATAGTGTTGGGAGATTGCTTACAGTTGGTCTTCTTGTGCCTACTCTGTTTGACCATTTTGTTACACATAGTTGTGCTGGTGTATTATACTTCGCAAGATCTTTCATTGTACATGTAACTTTGAGCAGTGGGTGCTGCAGCAGGTGTTGCATAGTCTGAGCCTCTGTGCTGCAGTCACAGGTAGTTGAACCATGCCACCTTTGCCATGGTTCATCAGCCCCTGGTGGTAAGGACTTAGCCACTGGAATGTCTATTCTTTTGCTGTCAGGTATTTTCTTCAGCCTCTCATTCCGCATCTGTAGTCATATTTCCTTGGGTATGGGATCAAGAGGTTCGGTGCTGGAGAGGAAACTTCTGCATGACTTTAGACATGCATGTGCTGTGGGATGGTCGTACAGTGGGTGTCTCACATCTGCAGTTTGTCCTGATTTGTTCTATCCTGCTGGCCACTGCTCTTCTGTGCCAGGTGGAGTAATGTCAGCCAGAAGGTACACACAGTTTAGGCTGGTTGTATAGCTGCTTAGCACTGCCTGTTTAGTCTCAATTAGTGGTAGAAGGGTTTCAGAGTCCTTTTCAAACCAGTCTGCATTTTTCTTGCATTTTTTTTTACCAAATGCTATTACCACAGCATTGTTAGTTTTTAAGCTTTCCTAAACCTCAGTGCCTGAATTGTTAGGTAAACTTGTTTTCACAACTTCTTCACTGAATAGTCTGCTTTTTTTCTGTCTTCAATTTGGCTGATTCTAAAGACGACTGGTAGTTTTGCAATGGTGGATCTTTTTGACGTTGATTTTGTGTCTGCAGCAGACTAATGCATGCAGTCAGCCCTGTGATAAGACCTCGTACACAGGATCTCTTTCAGGTGGTTGTGCCTGGTCAGTACTAGATCTGATTGTTGCAGTGCCCTGATCTTGGATGTTTCCATGATGTTTTTCTTGTGATTTTCCCCAGCAAAGTCAGTCTTGGTTACACACAAATTTTGACTTGCACAGAGTTCTGACCCTCGCTGGCCATTTTCATTCATACTACCAATTCTGTGTTTGCCCAGAATGCCAGGCCAATTCCCAAAACTACATCCAACTCTTGTGTTGAAGTTCTATGAGTTTTCTCAATCTTTTCTTCAAGTTTCTGGTAGAAAGTGTTCTTGTCTTTATCACTGGCTTAAAGGGTAGCTGCATAAACACTAAACAACATGAAGCCATTCTGTGTGTTCACTCTGTGTCATGAGTTGAATAGATACAACAGTGGGGCTTTCATAGGAAGATAGTAAGCTGTTTCTAATAGCAAACCTTACTCCATGCTCGCTCCTTGCTCGTTCCCATGCCAAAATATGGTGTAATCATCTCTTGGATTGAACCTCTGTCTGAGAGGTGAGTTTCTGATGATGCAGTAATGTCAATTCTGAGTCTAAGCAATTCATAGCTTTAGTAGTGCTTTCTGTAAATCAGAGTCTGAATCTAATCCAGGTGTCAGAGTCTGAACATTCGAACACACAAATGACTTAATTTTATTTCGACTCATATAGATTGTGTTGGAGCATGGCTGTTTTGGCCCACCTTTTCTAGGGCCTTCCTCAAGAGGGGCAAGCAGGTCACTCCTGAATAAATGTTGCTACATTGTGGTATTTTATAGGAGCTACCCTACCATGAATATCCCTGCTATGGTTGCCACCAGGCCCTATAGTCAGATGCAGTGATAGTCACCAGCTAACCACCATCCAGCCCGGACAAAACCCCTGTGCTACAGTTGCCACCCCTTCCAGGGAGTAGAGGGATGGTGGAATATGCCTCATGGTCAGGAGATCACTCACTGGTTGCTGATACTTTTGGGAAATTTTGGGGACAAATGCATGCCTTGTTCTCTGTCGTCTTGTCTTGATGTACTGTCTAGGGCAGCAGGAGTCTCTTTGGTTTCCACAAGATATGGTGCACTTTCTTCTATCTGAACACAATATGTTTCTTTACACTTTGTGCCACTGGCTGTAATGAAGAGAAAAATAAACAAGTTGGAGAAATGTAGACTAGAGAAATACCACAAGGTGGAGAGTTACTGGCTTAATAGCTACAAGTCAGATGCAATTATAAATGTATCCATGTGAGAATGGCAGGAGTCCTGCAGGGGTCTGTCTTGGGCCTGGAGCTGCTCAACATGTTTATTCCTGATATGGATGATGCTGGCATAGATTGCTTCCTGAGAAAATCTAAAAAAGACGCAAAGCTGCAGAGGATTGAAAACACTCTGGAGGACAAGAGCACAATCCAGAAGGATTTTGGAAGACTGAAAAGCTAGGTTAGACCCAACAGGGTGAAGGTCAGTGCTGAAAAATGCAAGCTGCTGCCCCTTGGGTAGGAGAATAAAAAACATAAAACAGGTGAGATGTCCCAATTTTCCAAAAAAAGGGGAGGAAGGAGGACCCAGGAAATTATAGGGCTGTTACTCTTACCATGGTCCTGGGGAAGCTCTTTGAGAAAATTATCCAGGTGCACATCTGCGAGAGGCAAGCAGGGGAGTGTACGCTTAGGGGCAACCAGTATGGGTTCATTCGAGGCAGGTGTTACCAGATTTGCCCATCACTTTGGGGTGTGCTCATTTATTAGGGATATGTTTCTAGGGTCTTGTTAATTCTATCAGTGGTGCTGCTTCTGTTACTTGTGTTTCTATATGGAGTTGTATATCTCCCTTCTGCAAGTCCTCACCCCCAGTGGAATTATCTTGCAGGACTCAGTTTCAATGGAGCTGCGTTCCTCCAGTCACCAAATCAGTCATATACACAAACATGCACGGATTAACGTGACATGCCTGACCTGGCCAGGTTGATCAGCATGGACAGGCTGACACCCTCATATGCCAGGAATCAGTTCATCAGAGCAACAATAAACTGCAGTGAGACACAAGCACACAGTTAAACAGAATACCTCTGAATCCGGCTGGGTGTCCAGATGACACCCTCATGGGCCAGCATTCAGTTCATTAGGGCACTTCTGAGCCAAACTGAGTCAATCAGCCTGTACAAGCTGATCCCCTTATGTGTTTCAAACTCAGCACATCCCAATCTTTAGCCTCTTGATGAGCAGACCCCACAGTATTTTTGGGCTTCACAGGGATCTTTAGCTTAGGTAAAAGAAGCGTTGCTGCAGAGCAAGTGGGGAAGGAGAAGTAGCGAAGGAAAAATATACCCAGTTACCACCAGTTTGACTATAAAAGTTATTTATTGCTAAGTATATGAAATATATAATGGCACTAGTAGTAATAGACATGCAAAGGAAAAACAAACACAAACAATCACAGTATTACCCTGGTTTCACTAAGTATTTGAGGAAACTTAGCTCAAGCTTAACTAATACAATTCAGGTTCAGAATTTTATACTTAGAGAGAGAAAAGAGAGAGTGCTGTGATGAACCCTTTACCGTTGCCCATACCCTCTGACTTGGTTCCAGTGTTGCCCATACCCTCTGACTCGGTCTCTTTGCCTCAGCATTCCCTAACCCAGCAACCGAGTTTTAGCCAATCAAGTTTAAATAGGCCTTCCATAGTGGAACTGGGGAATGTGAGGGCCGAGATGCCTATTAAACTTTACTTCTGCTTAGAGGTGGGGGGGAAGTCCTTTGTAAATCCAGATTAGAACTGGTCTGATAAATGCTGAGCTGGGTGTGTATAAATGTGGGTTGATTAGCATTTGGAGCACAGATTCCCCATCATGCACTGCTCCCCTACTTCTCTGATCCCAGAATAAACTGCAGTCTCTGCTTCAGGCATTCTGTTCTCCACCTCCCATGTAAATAAGTTGTCATCTGGTTTCATCTCGGATGCAAATGAGACCTAGGGCAGTTGTTTTACTCTTGTTACCCTTATCTGGAGGGTTTTAGGTGCGTCTCTCACTGCATCCTAATTGGTTTTTGTTTCGGTAGAGGAGGGTGGGGGGAATTCTTTGAGTCAGACAGTCTGTGTCCTCTGTCAGGGCATGTCAGTCCTTCTCCTGGGAGCCCTGAGTCCTCCCTTCTCTCTCACTCAGTCCAACATGTTCATTCCTAAGACACAGGGAATATTCTGAATGCCCCCGGCTCATCCTGCCTTGGTCATGCAAAGCCAGAGAAAAACAGGGGCAAATCTTCCTTAGAGGAGCACACCATGGCACTTTGGTTCTCCGCTCATGTACAGTAGAAGTAGGGAGTGACCAGGGCTGCAGTTGGGGCCTGGTGCCTAATGGCTTAGCAGCAGTCAGGGCCTGGCACTCTCAAGTCTCAAGAGAGTCTGGATCTGGTACTTCAAGGCCCAGCAACAGTTTGGGCCTGACACCTCAGGCCTTTGCAGTGGTCTGAGCATGGTGCCTTGGTGCTTAGCAACCGCAGGGGTCTGACACCTCAGGCCTCAGTACAAGTTTAGGCCTGGCCACTTGTTCCTTAGCAACAGTCTAGGGCTGCAGCTTTAGCAACTGTATGGCCTGGTACCTGAGGCCTTGGTAAAGATCAGGGTCTGAAGTCCTCTGCCCTTAACAAGCAGTACTCCACTTTCCCAGAATTGGAAGTGCTTCTCCGTTGGCTGCCTTGGACAGTAGCCTACAGGGTTGAAGGCTCCTTTCTGTCTCTGTTGTATCTGGTTCCCATACTTGACTTTGTACAAAGGATATCACTTGATACAGGCTTAGGAGGCATGATCATAGGCTTGCTTCACTTGATCATGGACTGGATGCTCACTGCTCACAAAAAAAAAAAAAAAAAATCACATCACCAGCATATGCTCTCAACTTAACTGGGGGCCAGCAGCTGGGGCTGTGGCCAACACAGGCCCATTAGGCCCACTGCTGTAGCCCATGTAGCTCACTAGTTTGGGCATAGAGCATTGCAGAGAGAGAGAGCAGCTCTGTCGGACATCCCTGCATGCTGGGAATGGGGCACATAAGCTCTCGCTTTGCTTTCAGGAGCAGAGAGATGTTCCAGTACAAGAGCCAGATGGTTGATGTGAAAGCAGGCCCAGAGTATGAAATAAAAGTTGTGGCTGACCTTATCAAAGGCCTGTTCTTGATTCGGGAAGGCAATGTTGTTGTTCAAGCCAAAGAGCTTCACAGCTAGCAGCATAGGTCACATAGCAGAAACAGGTTGTCCTGGCAGGCATGGAGTAGATCAGTTTGGGGCCTGTGCCAGAGGCCATGGCCATTTTGAGATGGTTGGTCAGGGCATTGGGTCCTGTACACGGGAGCGATAGCAGTTGCCAGTTCTTAATGTTACCAAGATTCCCTTTCTTGAGCAGCAGTGTGATGGGTGCTCACCAGCAGCTGGCTGGAAGGATCCTATGTTTGAAGCTCTCCTGGAAGATGGGCAGGGGTCTGGGCTCAGGAGGGTCCAAAACATCTTGGAGAATTTGACGGGTAATCAGTCAAGGCCTGGCACCTTCCTCATGTCAAGGTCTTCAAATAGCAGCAGTCAGTTTTGCCCAGGGACAGCTCTGAGCTCCTCAGCCTCAGCATGGCGAGTTTGGGGAGGCCCTCATGCAACTGTTGTATGGCCTCTGGGCAGGTATTCTCAACTCTAAACAGCTCCTTGTAGAAGTAAACAGCACGCTCTCAGATCTTGATAGGATCTGTGAGCACCTGGCGCCACCGGGTTGTGACTGATTTCTTATTCTGTGCACTTTTTCTTCAGGTTGAAAAAGACCCGAGTCACGGCATCAGGCTCTGTAAGTTCTTGGAAGCAGGTTCAAGTTCTTGCACCCTGAGTCAAACCCTCTAACAGTTCTCTCAAGCACATTTCCTGGAGCTTGAGGCTCTCATACAGGCTGTGGTCATTATCAGCATCCCTCAAAGTAGCTTCCAGCTCCACAATATCTTCCTCAAGTTCTTGCATATGCAGTGGTGGTCTTGGATTGCCTGTTGCATATTCTGTTGTAAGCAAAAGACCTGAGTCACGGCATTAGTGTCTGTGAGTTCTTGGAAGCAGGTTCAAGTTGTTGCACCCTGGGTCAAACCCTCTACCAGTTGCCTGCCTATGTCCTTAGACCAACACGGCTATGAACAACAACCTTGTACCAGTGCTCTTAAGCACTCTTCCTGGAGTTTGAGACTCTCACACAGCCAGTGTGTTAGCACCACCAGACAATGCTTAGGGAATCATTTAAAGCACAGTTAACCCTTAAATGGAACGTGAATTACGAATGAAGACAACTCTGTGTCCCAAAATCAAAGTTCCACTTCAATGCAGACAACACAGCATCTTAAAATCCAACAGCTTGGACAACTCAGTGTCCTAAATTCAAAATGCATACAACTCAGTATCAGACAACTCAGGATCTTAAAATCAAAGTCTCGGACAACTCGGTGTCCTAAAATCAAAGTCTAACTTTATTAGTACAACGAGTATCATCTTAGCAGCTTCTGTATTCAGAGAGAGTAAAACATTCAGTACAATAATCTCACCCAACCCCAGATGTTCCTTTGCTCAACAAAAAAAGATGGTCACTCAGTTCCTCGAAGCAAAGGGTACATCGTGGGCTGGAACAGTCCAGCCTGGTGTTGAAAGCTGGATTTATGAATATAACAAGCTTTCTTGCTGCCTACTTTTTATGCTTTTCTTCACCTTCACTTCTTTTATGACTTCTTTGCTTTCGGATAGATCTCTCTGCAGTCAGCATATTGCCCATCTTTTATCCCATCTGCATATTCCTCTGTCTAACAGATCCATTACAAGCACACCTCTTAATTTGGTCTTTTTCCGATGTTTTACTTTGGACATTGTCCATTGGTCTCCCTTATCACCTTTCATTAATATATCCAATTCTTTCATTGCTCTGATTTAGCTGGTTAGTGCCAAGTTCAGTTAATTGGACCTAGTAACAAGGCCACTGTTATATTATGTTAAAGTAACTCCTCACAGTGATAAAAAAAGAAAAGATATAATAAGCACCTACGAGCGCTACAAAAACAACTAAAAGCAGCTAATAAAAAACAGTTAATAAGGACAAAACTTAAGCAATGATTAAATAAGGCTAAAGTATAAACAATACTGTTAGGGTGACAATAATTTGGATCTTAGAGAGCACTGGATTTGCAGCTGAATACAAGGCATGACCTGTGGCCTAGCAGAGCTGCTAACCACAAGGCAGAATGATACATTAAAAATATATTGTAAGATGCTTAGGCAACCACATTTTGCTTATGAATGCTTATGCTAAGCCGGCCATTTGCTTATGCTAAGTAAACATCTTAACTATGTCAACCATTGTCTGAGAAAAAAGCAGTAAGTGAATCTGTGCAAGTCTGTGTGCTGTGAACCAGCTGCAGCGAGGAACGAGATAAGATAAAAGGGCCCCAAAAAAGGTGGAAGATGGTACAACTAAGACAGAAAAACAGACTCTCTCTGCAGTCAGCTGGTTAGAATGTGAAAATGTGAAATGTGAAAAACAACACGTAATTGGTAACAGAATCCAAGATGAACATATGCAAAAAGGTGAATAGTGATTGGTGAAGAAGCCTCCAGAAGCTTCTAGGTTTTGGTCAAAGTCCACCCATTGACCGAAGAAAAGTCAAGGTCTTAGACGTGCACTCATAGCAAAAAGACATGTAAATGAATGAAATGCATAGGCAATTATATGCTAATGAAGCAAACCGTAAACAGAGGTGGAGTTTAAGATGGGGGGGGAGAAATGGGTGGAACCGGAGGTGGAACAAGGCAGGGTAGATATTAATGAGTATAAACCAAAGTGTATAAATGTAGGATGAATCTATAGTTCAGGGCAGGACCCTGTCTCTTATGGCGTGAGGCGCTTGTCCAAAGCTGCCTACATTCTGAATAAAGCCGTTGCAAGCAATGTGTGCTGGTGTTTGCTCCCTGCTTGCTCTAGCTAATGAGTAACAGGATCCACCGGGAATTGGACCATCATCTCCCTAGTTTCATAGATTTCATAGACGTTAGGGCTGGAAGGGACCTCGGGAGATCATCGAGTCCAGCCCCCTGCCCAAAGGGCAGGAAGTCAGCTGGGGTCATAGGATCCCAGCAAGATAAGCATCCAATTTACTCTTGAAGGTGTTCACTGTAGGTGCTTGAACCACCTCCGCTGGCAGACTGTTCCAGACTTTGGGGGCTCGGACAGTAAAGAAATTCTTCCTTATGTCCAGCCTGAAACGGTCTTGCAGGAGTTTGTGACCGTTCGACCTCGTCACCCCTTGGGGCGCTCTGGTGAACAGACGTTCCCCCAGATCCTGGTGGTCACCCCTGATAAACTTATAGGTGGCCATCAGATCACCCCGAGCCTATGCTTTTCCAAGCTAAAGAGTCCCATGGCTCTCAGCCTGTCATCATAAGATCTGTTTTCCTGACCTCTGATCATGCGCGTGGCTCTTCTCTGGACTCTCTCAAGCTTCTCCACATCCTTTTTGAATTGTGGAGCCCAAAACTGGACGCAGTACTCCAACTGTGGCCTCACCAAGGCCGAGTACAAGGGGAGAATGACGTCCCGGGATTTGCTCGAGAAGCATCTATGGATGCAAGCCAGCGTTTTGGTTGCTTTACTAGCCGCAGCATCGCATTGGAGGCTCATGTTCATCTTGTGGTCAATGATGACCCCCAAGTCTCTTTCTTCTGTAGTGCTATCCAGTGTAGCACTGCCGAGTCTATAAGGAAGCTGCAGGTTTTTCCTCCCAAGGTGGAGAACCTTGCATTTTTCGGTGTTAAACACCATCAGGTTCTCGTCTGTCCATTTGCTGAGCTTGTCCAGGTTGTTGGATGCTGCATGGAGTTAGGATCTAACAAATACTATAAACATGTATAACTTCAAAGCATTAAACATAATGAGCTATTCTAACAAGTGGTCATTATCAGCATCCTTCAGGGCAGCCTCAAGCTCCACAATATCTTCCTTAAGTTCTTGCATGCTGTAGTGGTGGTCTTGGATTGCCTGTTGCATATAAAGTTTGCATGTTGCTCCATGGCTTTTATCTCAATGTTCTCTTGTGAAGGACTTAAGAAGAAAAAAAGCAAAGTAAAATTATATCCAAGATGGCTTTTTAAATCCATGAATAAAGCATATTTTGAACTGAAAGAATGACAGGCAAAAATCTGTTGTGGTTAATAAAGAGGTTATCTAGGCCAACCTGATGCTTAAAGCAGGACCATCTCCAACTAGATCATCCCAGCCAAGACTTTGTTTAGCTGGGTCTTAAAAACCTGCAAGGATGGAGATTCCACAACCTCTGTGGATAACCTGTTCCAGTATTGTACTACCCTCCCAGTGAGAAAGTTCTCCTTAATATCTAACGTAAACTTAATTGGTGCAACTTGAGACTGTTGTTCCTTGTTCTGTCATCTGCAACCACTCAGGACAGCCTAGCTCCATCCTCTTTGGAACCACCCTTCAGGTAGTTGAAGGTTTCTATTAAATCCCCTCTGTCTCTTTTCTTCCACAGAATAAATAAGCCGTTCCCTCCACCTATAAGTCATGTGCCCTGGCCCGCTCACCATTTTCACTGCCCTCTACTAAACTTTCTCCAATTTGTCCACATCCTTTCTGTAGTGGGGGGCCCAAAGCTGGACACAATATTTAAACTGTGGCCTCCCCACTGCTGAATAGAGGGGAATAATCACTTCCCTCAATCTGCTGGCAGTGCTTCTACTAATTCAGCCCAGTATGCCATTAGCACACTCTTGCCTGCTTTTCAGCTTACTGTCCACTGTAACCCCCAGGTCCTTTTCTGCAGTGCTTCTGCTCAGCCAGTTGGTCCCCAGCCTGTCCCAGTGCTCGGTATATTTCCGTTTTAACTGCAGGACTTCTAAGGGCACTTCTCCTTATTGAACCTTATGGCCACGTCCAGATGAGCAGGGGCGTGCACTTGCAATGGCACAAATAGTAGTGGCTGCTACTTGGTGCCACAGGGCATACCTCTGCACATGCACTTTGTTGCAGGACACACTGTTCTGCTCTGGGCAAACTGCCCTTGCCTGACTTCTCTTGGTTCTTGGTGTGCTGGAGCAGCTGGGGCACAAATGGAGCATAGAGACACTCTGGCCAGTGTCTCCCTGGAGCACCAAGCCTCCCTTTGTTCCAGCATGTGCTATTGTAGCATGTACTGTGCTGCTTTTTTTCCTGGTGCTTATTTTTTGCTACTAGGAAATCCTGGCACACATGGCGGCACCATGTGCCGCCCAAAACCAGCACTTGGCCAGCCAGACCCATTTTCTGGCTGCTGACCAGGTTCTGCATGCCTAGATCACTGCCACTGGAGCCCTGGGAGGACTCCAGAATGCCAGGTAAGGCTTCTGGGGCCAGTCCTGGTGGTGGCCCCAGCTTCTTTAACCCACCCAGGGCAATCTGCCACACACCAGAGTGTGTATGCAGAAGCGTTCCCAAGGGGCAACTAGCAGTGGCACAAATATATGCCGCGGCTAGTTGTCCCCAGAGAATGCACGTTCCTGCATGCCCCCTGATTTCAGCCCTGCATGCCCAAGCAATACTCTTATACTCCTCCCTAGTTGTTTGTCCAAAGTTTTCACTTCTTATAAGCTCCCTTTTCGTGATTTAGCTTACAGAAGATTTCCCTGCTAAGCTAAGCTGGTCTTCTCCCATACTTTCTAGTCTTCTTGCACATCAGGATGGTTTGTTCCTACACACTCAGGAAGGCTTCTTTAAAGTACAGCCAGCTCTCCTGGACTCCTCTTTCCCACACACTGGCCTCTCAACAGGATCCTACCCCTGAGTTCCCTGAGTGGGTTGAAGTCTGTTTTTCTAAAGTCCAGGGTCTGTACTCTGCTGCTCTCCATCCTCCCTTCCTTTAGGATCCTCAACTCAATCATCTTGTGGTCGCTGCTGCCCAAGTTACCATCCACTTCTACATGCCCCACCAATTCTTCCCTGTTTGTGGCATCAGGACAAGAGTGCAGCCCCTAGTTGGTCTCTCCAACACTCGCACCAGGAAGCTGTCCCCAGCACTCTATAAACCTCTGCTGGATTGTCTGTGCACTGCTGTATTGCCATTGCTGGGTGCATGGGCGAGTGGTGCCTTTTGGGTCTGGGAGGGCACCCGCAGAAGCCGTAGGCGGTGCTGGTGGTGGGAATGGGGCTGGAGAGCACCCACAGAAGCCACCGGTGGCAGGGACGGGGCTGCAGAGCACCCGCTGAAGTCGCCAGTGGTCTCAGTAGCAGGGATGGGGCTGGTGAGCACCTGTAGATGCTGCTGATGGTGTCACAAGTGGGGAGAGGGCTGGCGAGCACCTGCAGAAATCGCCAGTGGCCCTGTCAGGGGGGCACATGCCTCCCTGTGCCCGACCCTACCAGTCGCCTATGGCTGGGCTGGGCAGCTGCATTTCTATTCATGTAGTGCTAAAAATGTCAATTGACTTCATAGCTCAGGGTCATCTCCCTGATTCAGGTTAATACCTGCACTCCACAGGTATTAACAACCCTCTATCCTTTTTAATGGTCTGGATGTTTCACTTCTCAAATGATCCTTTTTTTTGCAATTTTGCTGCCTGTTGGCCATGCCTGGTAATGTATCTCTCCTATTCCACAGCCGTACAGACCGGTTTTAGTTCTAGTTAAAAAACTTAACTCAAGTAAGGTAACATTAACTTAGGTGTAGAAATCACTGACAATCAGGGTATTGGTCAAATCTAGGATTTAAGCAAATAAAATAATCAGCCAACTATTGAGGGCTAATGTGTGCAGTCTAAACTGCAGCATTTATTAACTGGATGCTCAGACCACTCTGGAAAGGAGCCAGGTATCATTCAACAACGCACTTCTCCAACATGAATTTTAAACTGGAACTGACTATGACAGTTTGTTAACCACAACGAATGCCAACTGGCAAATACAAAATCTATTACACTATTTTAAAACAGCTTAGTATACTAAGCATACACTAATTCCTATTCTTTACATTATTATATACTGGGGTACATACAAGACTCACTGACATAGAACAGCAAAAGGAAAGGTGGGGATATACTTGCCTCAGGATGCTGTAGTGTTAACTGAACTCCTGTCTGTGTTGGGTAAGTTCAGTCACAAGCTGCCCTTCAGGTACACTTCCTGTCACCACCTCACAACCTCTCGCACAGGCTCTCTCAAACAAGCTCACAACCTCACAAGCCGCACACGCTCTCGCAGGCTCCCACAGACATGCATGCTTTCTGAGATGAAGGATCCTTTTATATCTAGACTGCACACGGCATTTAGAGCTGACAGCACCTCCTTCAGGTGATAATGGACCTTTTGTGCATGGCACTCTATTTTGTACGCGTGGCCCTTTGCCTTTCACTACCCGCAGGCTGCAGGGCCACCAAAAGGTCAAACTACGTATACAGTCTTATAGGAGCACCTATGTGAGATGCTACTGCGCAGTTGTTAGTGTGCATTTATTTAGTACTTGTATAAATGAAAAAATACTTGTATAAACAAGTACTAAATAAACGTACAGTAATGTGAGTTGCTGCTCAGTAGCACCAGCGAACACCTTGTTTGTGACATGACTGCGCAGTAACCTAATACTACTGCAGCATAACATCCCATCACACAATGCTACTGCACAGCAGTGTTGGGCTACTGTGCAATCTGTGTCTCCTGTAAACGCACCTCGTATTGGAGGCACTGTCCAGACAATCAGGAAGGCTAGATTTTGTTTCATGAATCTGATTAAGAGACATGAATTTAACTATAATGACTATAGTGCTAATGATGTACTACTATCTTTTAACTATGTTGACTATGTTTTGTCTAGTTTGTGTTTTTTTTACTTGAAATATGAACTAGCAAATTAGTGCACATTCCAATAGTTATATTTGTGATTGCTTTCACCTTGAACTGAATAATATAGCACTTGCCCCTAGCATATTAGTAATGCTTTTAGTTCCTCTTTAACAGGAGAAAAAAAATACGTGAGGATGTGGTACATTATCTGCACCCCACTTTTCAAAATCCTACATCAGCCCAGGCTGCTATGATAAAGCCACTGACTTCAGCAGGCAAGAGCCTACCCTTAGACAAGAGGTAATAGGGCCAAATTCTGTGGCTAGATAATTATACATGGAGTGCCCCATATCTGCCACAGGTGCCTTTAATATGCAACAAAGGATGGCATTTGGTCTGAAAACATGTACCGAAGGTAATGCAGCTAACCTGAACTAAGGAATAATTCCATAATTGTTTAATCCAATGCTTGAGTTGTTTTTATCAGTGATGATATTTCCTCTTAATTCTTTCGGTGGAGCTTTTGTCTTCCTGACTGGATCAACTGCTCATTTGATGCTTTCATATATTCTGTGGTTATCACCTGCATCAGCTGCTTTATGAATCTTATAGAGTTTTGCTCGAATTCTGTTGAATCAACTACTTCCTCTTTCTGACTCGCCTTCTTTTGGAGGCTGCAACAAAATGGTCTTTTATACAAACTAACCCTACCCCCACCACCAGCCCTTCCAGTCAGATGCAGTTGATGGTTATTTGCTAATCACCATCTAGGCCAGACTAGAACTCCTGTGCTATTGGTGCCACCCCTTTCAGGGAGTTGAGGGGCAGGGGTGGAACGTGCTTCACAGTCAGATCACGGTTGGTTGTTGATACTTTTGTCCCATTTTGTATCAGGTCATTCAGTTGTGAAATGTCTTTGGGAAGTGTTGGGACAAATGCATGCACGCTCCCTTGTCTGTTTTCTTGTCCCAATGCCTGGGGCAGCAGGAATCTCTTTGGTTTCAGCAAAATGTGGTTGGGAGCAGTGGTGCCCAAATCAATTTTGTTGCCTTGACCATGAACTCAGCCTCTTGGGTGCCAACATTTAGGGCCAGACAGTTTGGCGCTCAATAACTCTCACTCATAGGGCATACCCTCCAACACACCCACTGCATCCTATCTTTTAAGAAAGAGGAGGGTCCTTGGTCATTTGTGGTTGTCCCCACATGTAGGTCAAGTTGCTGGTCCTTGGGGCTCCTTCTTCCCTTTATACCCCTTTTACATGCCAACTGGTTCTTACAGAGTAACCAGGCTACAGTCCTTCTCCTGGGAGCCCTGGGAAAAATCAGAGTGGCTGCTTCAGTGCTCCTCTGAATTATGCAATGCTCTCTGGGGCTTCTCCTCAAGCTACTCTTGCTCTCCTGCGAGGTTAGGGCCCCTCCAGCTGGAGACTCCTCCTAGTCTCCGATCTGGTGAGCAGGCTTCTGCCCTACTTATTTTACCACTGCCGGGGCTTGGCTGCAGTGCTCCAGGTTTTGCTGCCAGGGCTCTGTGCTCCAGACTCCTGAGGCTCACCCTTTCTGTTGGCATGGGGTGTGCTCCAATCCGTACCCAGGACAAAGTTATGAATCAGGGTGGCCACAATGCTTGTGGTTCTGCTGCCTGCACCACTTCCAGTCCTGCAGGTAAGTATTCAGGTTTGTAGGTCCCTGCCACACATATGTCTGACCTTTGACTGTTGGCATGACTGCCCCCAGCGATCTTGCTATTCTGGCTGCACTTGCCGAAGTGCACCCGCTGCGACAGTCATGCATGTCCTTCAATCTGAACATAATTTACACTTCGCACTGTTGGCTGTAATGAAAAGAAAAATAAACAAGTTAGAGAAAAGTAGGCTAAACAAATACCACAAGGTGGAGAGTTCCTGGCTTAATAGGTGAAAGCAAGGAGCAATTATAAATGTATCCATGTGAGAATAGCAGGAGTCCTGCAGGGTCCTGTCTTGGGCCCAGAGTGGCTCAACATGTTTATTTCTGGCTTGGATGCTGCAATAAATTGCTTCTCGAGAAAATCTAAAGAAGATAATGAAGCTAGGAGGGATTAAAAACACAATGAAGGACAGGGACGCAATCCAAAAGGACCCTGGTAGCCTGAAAAGCTAGGTTAGAGCCAACACAATGAAGATCAATGCTGACAAATGCAAGGTGCTGCCCCTTTGACAGAAGAATCAAAAACATAAAACAGGTGAGACATGGGTGGATGGCAGATGTACTGAGAAAGATTTGGGAATCTTGGTAGATGACAGACTCAATAGGAGTCTGCAGTGTGATGCAGCTGCACAATTGGAAATAGGGTTCTGGGCTGTATCAACAAAAGGACTAGATGAGAGACGGGAGGTAAAAATGCCTCTCCACTCTGGCGCTGGTTAGGCCTCATCTGGACTGTAGCATGCAGTTTTGGGCTCCACAGTTTCAAAAGGATGTGGAGAAGTTAGAGAGGGTTCAGAGGCAAAGGAAAAAATGATAAAGGCCTTGAAAGGCAATTCATAGAAGGAGAGGCTGGGGACCTGTGTCAAGGCCCTCTGAAAAGGGATGGGTGCAGGGTCTGTTAGACTGGGAAGCCCATGCATCGTGCCCCACAGACTAGACCTAGCCCTTAATAGCAAAGCTCCCATAGTCTGCCATTAAGGGGAGGACAAAACAAAGTGAGGCTTCCCTTTTCAAACCTCCTGTAAAGAAAATGTCCATTTTTTCCACCAGAGAGGGGGATTGTTATAATCTGGGGGCGGGGGGTAGGGAGGGTGTATCCCACACCCACCCTGAGTGGCACTCCGATCCCCTTCCCTTGCTTGAACTGCTGCTCTGCTTTCTCCTCCCACCCTCTCCTCCCTGCCTGCTCTGCTCTACCTACTGCTGAGCTGGCCATCCCCTCCCCAGTTTGCTGTATGCCACACACAAAGGCTCCCTCTGCCACTTGTGGCACCCACGCCTCAAGTTGGGCTTCCCTGTTCTAATCTGTCTTCATCACTGCATCCTCGTGCTGCTACCTCTCCATCACTTCAGAACCCTGCTGATATTTCTCTATTGCCTTGTCCCCGTTCCTTCCCACTGCTGCCTCATACCCATGCTCCTCGTACTCCATAGGCTCATCTCCTTGCTCCTAGTACCCCAGAGGCTCGTCTCCTTGCAATCCATAGGCTCATCTCCTTGCTCCTCGCGCTCCGTACGCTCATCTCCTTGCTCCTCGCGCTCCGTACGCTCATCTCCTTGCTCCTCGCGCTCCGTACGCTCATCTCCTTGCTCCTCGCGCTCCGTACGCTCATCTCCTTGCTCCTCGCGCTCTGTACGCTCATCTCCTTGCTCCTCGCGCTCCGTACGCTCATCTCCTTGCTCATTTTCACACCAACTGAAAACTTCTGGCACGTTATCACTGTTCTTCTGAGGGCAGAGGAAAGCAAAAGTAAAACAGGTAGGGGAAGGTGAAGAGGACCCAACATTTATCATGCATGTCAAAGCCTTTGTGATGTCACTGTCCCACTGCCCAATAGCTTGAGGCCCTCTCCATGGCCCTGATGCCATCTCCAAGGTCCTGACACTCGCCAGCCCAGCTGAAGCTTGCAGTCATTTCTCCCTTAGTGCACTGGGTCACCCCATTCATGCACTCATGATTCTGGGGACCAATCAGGTGACATATTAAGATAGCAGGGGCTTTTCCCTAGGTGACCCTGACTTCTACAGCCTTGTAGGTTGGGAGGTCAGAAGAGGCCTGAGGATGAAAGTCAAAGTTCAGCACAAACGGAGCAAAATGGGGGTAGTGATTAATTCTTCATTGCTTAGTATCTTCCTATAAAGGCTGATGCTTTTCTGGAAGATGTGTATTAGGGAAGCACAAATAATTGAGCCCATGCCAGAAGGAATAGTGTAATCCCCATGGGAGGTCAGACTGGATGATCTTGCATACCCTACAGGCAATAAATTCAAAAAGTCAATTGTCCAAACTCTGTGATTTCCAGGTGCTGCTTTGTCAAAGAAGAATCCTTTCAGATCCTACCCCAGGTCCTTCCTTCTCACTCAGTCCAACGTGTCTGTCCTCAAGTCACGGAATATTCAAGTGCCCCCAACTCATCCTGTCTTGATTATGCAGTCAGAGAAGAACACAGGTCCATCTTTCCTAGACAAGCATGCCATGGCACTTTGGTTCTCCAGTCATGCACAGTGGAAGTAGGGACTGACAAGGACTGCAGCTGGGGCCTGCTGCCTTATGCCTTACCAACTATCAGGGCCTGGCACTCTCAGGTCCCAGACATGGTTTGGATCTGGCACTTCAAGCCCTAGCAACAGTCTGGGCCTGGCACTTCAGGCCTTTGCAGTGGTTTGAGCTTGGTAGCAACTGCTGGGGCCTGAAATCTTCAGGCATTAGTAAAGGTTGGAGCCTGGAGCTCTTGGCCCTTTGCATTGGTTGGGCCCCCACTGCTCAGACCTTAGCAGTGGTCTGGGCCTGGCTCCTTGTTTCTTAGCAACAACCTGGGGCTGGAGCCTTAGCAACAGTATGACCTGGTACCTCAGGCCTTGGCAGTGGTTGGGGCCTGAACTGCCCTGCCCTTAACCATGGCCTAGCACCTCAGACCTTAACAACGGTTGTGGCCTGACCCCTCAGTTCTTAGCAATAGTCTGAGACCCTGCAACAGTCTGTGCCCAGTACCCTTGGTGCAT
This sequence comes from Crocodylus siamensis, assembly GCF_052110815.1. Lineage (NCBI taxonomy): Eukaryota > Metazoa > Chordata > Crocodylia > Crocodylidae > Crocodylus > Crocodylus siamensis. The sequence goes on from NC_143396.1 coordinate 147,518,308, forward strand.
TCATGTGTCCTGTGCCTGGCATCTTGATCCTTGGCACAGTCTGGACCTAGTGCCTTAGGTCTTTAATAGTGGTCTGGTCCTGATACTTCAGCCATTAGTAACAGTTTGGACCTGGCACCTCAGGCCCTAGTGATAGTCTGGGCCTAGGTCTTAGTGACTGTCTGGGCCTGGAACTTTAGGGCTTCACAACAGTTTGGGTCTGGATCCTTGGCCCTTAGTCATAGTTTTGGTCTGGCGCTATGGCCCTTACTGGCATTCAGGACCAGCACTGTCAGGCCCTAGTTGAAGGCTAGGCGTATAGACACTAAACAATGTAGTGAAGCCATTCTGTGTGTGCATGCTGAGCATTACGAGTTGAATAGCTATAGCAGTGGGACTGTCACAGTAAGCTGTTTCTAATAGCAACGCCTACTCTCTGCTTTCTCCTTTCTCCTGCTGCCTTCCTGTGCCAGAACATGGTATAGGCAAACAAGGTTCTTTGGATAATGTTTGCCTATGTCCTTAGACCAACAGAACTACAACCAACACCCCCAAGAACATGGTGCACAAACTTGTATAGAACTTGTATCTGAGAACCAAGTTTCTGGGAGCACAGCAACGTCAATTTTGAATCTGACCAACTCATACGTTAGTAGTGCCGTTTTTGTAAATCAGAGTTCGGATCACACCCAGGGATCAGAGTCTGAACATTCCAGCATGTGAGGCAAATGATCAATTTGGCCAGTATAGATCACACCAAGACTTCTAGTGCATATGCCTAGGGAAGGGTATGGAAGAGTAAAAAATGCTCTAGATCTACCATCTTCCCTTTAGACCACTGAGACAGAGTCTGAAGTCCAGACTGAGTCCATATGTTCAGTGCCTCAAGGGTTGTAGCTTCTGCCAGAGAGCAACAGATTAAAGCTGTTGCTGACTGCCTAACACCTCAGGGAGGGTGCATTTCTGTCAGGGTGATGATGTTTGGCCTTGACCCTGACCCCTTTAGCCTTTTACCAACCATGGAATATCCACAAGGCAGTGGGGTCTAGGGTTTCGAGGCATTCTATACTTGCTGTACACTAGAGGTTGCAAAATGGTGATATTTTATAGGAGCTGCCCTGCCACAAGTAGCCCTACTATATTGTTACCAAGCCCTCCATTTGGATGCAGTTTACAGTGATGCCCAGAAGCAGTTTCATTATCACATACATGTGCATGCACACACACACACACACGTGCACAAACACCCCCCCGTGCACACAGACACATATGTGATGCTTGGATCTTTGGCAGTTACACACATACACATAGTTAGTTGCTAACTGGATCTGTAGCAGTTACACATGCACACGCTAACTGGACCTTTGGCAGTTACACAGGAAGAAAAGAGTTCAGGATATTTGCATGTTATATTATGACTGTTCTTAGTATCCAAGTTAAGGATATACCCTACTAATTGCACCTTCCCCACCACACATACACAGTGTTTTTTGGTTTGGGTGTTTTCCTGCATTTTTGATGGCTGGCAGCGAAAAATACACTACCTTTGCAAATGAAACTGTTCTCTTGGAGCTAACTTGTGACTTCCAGCATCCTCCAATACAGGGGAGTAAAAGGCCACAAATTACTACTGGTCACCACATGGCAGGGAGGGAGGGAGTGAGTCGTCTTTGTACAGGTGCAACTCCGTATCTTATGCAGTTGATCAGGCAGAAATAGGAAATAAGCAAACATTGAATCTTCTTTCTTTAGTGCATATTAGCCAGTGTAGCCAAGTCAGCAAGCAGGGAGAGGTAATTCTATTCCAGGGAAGGTGCTGGCACACATATTGTCTTCAGAACAAAAGGGAAATGGAACAAAATGCAATTCTAATTCACTGTTTGCTCTTTGTTTGGCTCATCAGTTAGCCCCACTGTGCTGAGCCCCTTCCTTAGGGCTCACAGCGGCTCTTACTAGTCTGTTCTGAATTTCTAAATTCATTTATAAGATAGGTGACGGCTGGGCTATTCAGCATAACCTGCTCTCCTACTAGCTAGTATTCTCTTCTCCAGATCCTCCTCCTGACCCATCTATGCTGTGAAGCCTGCAATAAAACAGCTAGTGGAAGTTTTTGTAAAATGCTCACCAGGCAATAGCTGTTCTCTCATCTCAGAAGACAAAATAAGCAGAACAGGGGGGAATTGTGGGATTGCATGGACGGTGTGTGTTTGTAGGGGTGCAAGTGATGAATTCTATGTGGGTCTCAAATGTATAAATGGTATTAAGCCCTATAGCATTCCATTTTAATACAGAAATTATAATTAGTTTTTGCAAACTGTTTGTTTTTACACAAAGGCAGAGAAAATCTGTTAAAAATAATTAGGGAATACCCAGGATTAATTTAACTACTACTTGATATTGCACAAAACTTTTTTTTTTCAGCTTGAAAGTACCATGCTTAAAAAAAGGAGACTTATGAAAGCATGGAAAACTACTGTACTTAGCAGCCTTTTAATCAGAATGCTTTGTTCACACCCCACTGCATGAAATCTGCTTTTATGCCTCTGAATTTGGGAACTGAGAACCATATGGTATCTTGGTTTTACATTTCTTGGATCTTCTTAATTGCATCTGCATAGCAATTAGACTTGTGCATAAATTTAAAAAAAATAATGCATTCATTTGTTCTTGATGTGTAAAATATACTGAGAATTTGTTAAGGCTTTAACAGTAACCCTAGGAATGTTCAAATAGGGCAGTTTAGTTTATGATAGGAGTTACATAGTTAATATCTTAACTTTTAAAGTTTATCTCTGTTTTCCTCTTTTCTTAATTAGTGCAAGAGTGGCAAGAGACCAGGGTATCAAATTCAGTCTGTGAAGGGGACCGAATTACATTTATAGGCACTGATTTAGCAAATCACTTAAGCATGTGCTTATGTCCCATTGACTTCAATGGGACCACTCATGTTTTGAGATTTAAGCACGTGCTTTTAAGGGCTTTGCTGAATAGAGATGGGTTTACTCTGATTCTTAAAGTCAATCATGTGTTTAAGTACTTTCCTGATTTTGGGGGGCTGGTAGTTAGCACAGCAGTGGCCATTTCCAGTTGCTGAGCTGTCATTATTGTGCACCTGCAGGCAGCAAGTGGCAAGTACTTTTTTTTTCTTCTTTTTTCTTGTGTGCTTCTCTCCCTCCGCCCCCCACTGCCCTGAAGTCACACTCTAGTTATGCTTCTGGGAGCAATATCACTTAGCCTTCATCCAAGAGTACCATCAACTTTCATTCAACTTATATTGAGACAGAATCCTTACAGGCTTTAGATAATAGGTAGAGTTAGCTGTTTTATTCAGCATCAAGTAGAAACAATTACTCTTTAGGTCCACCGTTGTTTTTAATTTGTTTCTGTTTTTTCCCCAGTCCATCTTTCTTTCTCTTTTGTTCTCTTTGGTCCCCCCCATATGTTACAGACATTGCACAATTAATTGGTTAATTGTGCAGTTATCTTAAGACAAGCCTACACTTGCAAAGTACCTATCACACCATGAAAAGGCCCAACCAACGAAGAGGTTAGAGCTAAAAAATGTTCACTACTCTGTAGCTGGTTGATGTCAAGCTTTAATTTGCATGTGTAGCAGACTCTCAACTGAAGCTGGCAGTCCTATCAGCTGATGGGGCTTCTGGCCAGAGAGGTTTACCATGCCTAGCTGGGGCTGCAAGTCCCACAGCTGAGGAGACTCAGCCCTAGCAGTTACAGACTCTGGGTCTCAGCAGGACCCTGCAATTGCCAGGACCTTGAGTCCTGCAGCTCTGGATCCCTGCAGTATGTCTCCCAGTGCTGTTGTTTCAGACACCTCAGCTTTTGTCTCCCTTGCCTTTCATTTTCTTTGCTGAACAGTTTGGAAAAGTGCTGATTTCCCATGATCCCAAGTGTGAGGGAGTCTCTCTTTCTCCCAGCCCTCTGTACCCCAGTCCAACAGTCACGAGATAAAGGACAGTGTGCTACTACTACAAGCGGTACATTCTCTTGGTCTGTTGTGGGGTATGATGGGCTCTTTCCTCTCTACCCAGAATTCAGGGGCAGAATCAGTGGGATGCAGTGGTACATTTGTACTTCCCCTTGCTTCCAGCTCCACTCACAGTTTAAAATCAACAGCCTGATGGTAACAGCAGCATTTCTATTCAGGCAGCAGTGACAGAGTTCATTAACTTTAAGACCCATTATAATCTATTGATTCCGTCTACACTCTTCATTCCACAGGTGTTAACGACTCTCTCCTTTTTAATGGCCTTAATGTTTAGCTAATCAAGCTGGACTTTCTTTTGCAATTCTGCTGTCTGTGAGCTGCTCCTGGCAATGTAGCTCCTGTTTCTCAGCCCTTCTGACTGTTTTTAACTCTAGCTAAAAACTTCAACTCAGGTGTGAAAATAACTTTCAGTGAAACAGCAGATGCACTGTCAAGATGCCTAAAATGGCTAGATTTTGTTTTATGAACCTGAAAAAGAGATGTCTATTTAATTCTAATGACTACAGGACTAATGAAACAACATACATTGACTAATGAAACAACATACATTGATTATTTTTGCGTACTTTGTTGTGTTTTTTAATGCATTATATGAGACATCATATTAATGCATAGTTCAATAAAAATACATTTGCTTTTGTTCTGATCTTAAACTGAATAATATAACCCTAGACCCATTTATTAGTAAAGCTTCTAGTTTCTTTTTAACTCGATGAAATATACATCCTTTTATATGTGCTTATGCACCACACCATCTGCATCCTCCTCCCCTTTTCAAAACCCTAAGTTTAAAGTTACCAGTAAATAAGTCACTAGTAGAAGTGGGAGCAGTTTTCACCTCTGAGCTATTGCCTCTGTCTGATTCCAGAGTCATTAAAAATGCACTGGCATCCATTTGGGTGGGGATGACAGTTCCCAAGTGTAGACAACAAACAAGGGATTGGTAAAAAGGTGGTAGATAGACAACAAGCATCATCCTCATACAGCTTAGCCTCTGACTCCTTAAGAAGGTACAACACAGTAAAGTATGAAATAGGATAAGCACAGATTGATCTATTGTATTAGTATCTAATCGGATAATGGGATAGCTGTGTTCAGAACTTTTTATGAAGATCAGGAGAGAAGTAGTTTGAAACAGGTAAGTTTAATTTGGATGGTGTTTTGACATAGAGCACAATATTTGGTGTGCATGTAGGGAACAATGGAAGTATTCAGGAGAGTATCCAGACTGAAAGGTACAGAGTGGGAGATGTGGGAGTGAAACTGCTGTTGAATTTCAGCATTGATTCCTAGGGGCCTTTCATGTTAGTAGAATAGGAAAGGTATTCTTAACAGGTATTAGAAGAGAGTGAACCTAGGGCAAAAAATAGAAGATTCTTGTATTTAACTACCTTCTCCTCTCTCTCTCTGAATTAGTTTATAAGGAGCCACTTTGCCTTGCCTTCTGCTATACCTTGTAGTGTAGACCTGGTCTAGGTTTTGAGTTTTGCTCAACTAAATTAAGCAAAATGCCTAGCAGTTGTGTGGTATAAGCATGTACCTAACACTCAAAAGACCCGAGTCCTAAACTTGATTTTGACAGTGAGTTCAGCAGATCACTTTGGGTAGCTCTTCACTGCCCGTGGGCCCATTCACACTTACTAGCTGTATTGAAAACCCCTATGCTTGACCTCTGGCAGGGGTCCTGGCCAAGTCTGGAAGCTTTTCTGAATGCCACGGACTCAGGTGAATCTTCTTTCGAGCCCACCCCTTCCTACATTGTGCATACAGAACTTAACATGAAAGCTCAAAGAAGTTCCCTAGCGGCTATCTCAACTCCCTGTTCCTGACTTCTGGTCCTACTGCACCATGCTTCCTGTCTTGACTGCCAGTAATTAAAGCCAATCACAGACAGAGAGGAATACTACATGAACAGGTAGCACTAGGCTACAAGGTAAATTTATGTAGGGAGAGATGGTTTATATGGCTCAGGCTAGTGGAGGGCAACCCTTTGCATGTATATTTTGTTTCCCTTTCTGTAACATGATGATAGTTATTACCTCTTTCAGGAATGTTTGTGAAGTACTTCATAAGTGTAAATTGTGATTTGGGTGCAAAATTGTGTGAAAGAAATTCAACCAAATATTTCATATGCATTTTTATGGGAAAAATTGCCAGATTTTCATTTCTACTAGATTATTTTATAATACTGTGTCTTGTCCCTAAATGCAATGCTCTTGAGATATTAACTCTAATCTGTTGACAGAATAGAAATAAATGGTATAACTTTACCAGGGTATACTTTAAAAATGCATTATAAAAGCAAGTACTTTCTGTAAAATTAAACCTTGAAATCTAAGTTGCTTTGGAAGTCCATGTCTAAAAACAAATCTTGGTCATATACCCCAGATCCTGAAAATGATTTCTTTATTTCCAATCTTTGTTCTGAAACTGAGTTGGTATATGGCTCTGAATCTTGCTTAGCCTATCCCTGTTTGGTTTAACAATTTTCAAAATGTAGTCCAAACATTAAACTTTGTTGAGTGTAGCTGGAATGATTTGGACCTTCATGTTAATGATACAGGAGTTGCATTATTAAAGGACAGTATGTGTGTGAAGTATCTTCTATTTTTCAAAAAACGGATGCTTCCATAAATAATATGCAGTCCTCTGTGCTGTTCAAAGCCATTGTTAGGATAAGAACATCTTAATGTTAGAAATTAAAAGTGTAAACATTGTAAGTTGCCTTGCAAATTTCCAGTTAGAGTAGTATTTGGTTCCATTATTTTTATTAAGAAGTGAAAAGGATCTAATAAATCTAATTTAGAAATTATTATATTATCAATAAACTAGGAATGGAATTGCTGGGGCTTATGATAAGGATTTCTACAGTTTATTTTTTTACATAAATCATAGCATTTGTACAGTTTCTTCTGAAAAATGAACATGAAACTGATGGAGTAGATTAACATATAAAGAAACTACAGTAATTAGTAAGATCTTCAATAGCTGGATATTCACAATACTCGGGGTTAGAATTATTCTTAACGTATTTAAAGTTTAGCCTCATGAGAAACTCATTTAATTTTTATGAGCTTCCTGGGGGATGGCAATTATGTAGTCCCAGTCCATCAGAACTCAGTTCACTGTAAGCAAATGGACTAACAGATTTAATCCCAAGGAGTTTAGTTCATTTTATATCAACCAGCTTTGTATGTAGGTGTTAGATGGGAGCTGTTGTACTTACTTGGAGTAAGGACTTCAGTGCATTGCTGATATTCATGCTATTGATGCTGACTCTTTTGTGGGATGTAATAAACAGCTGCTAGAGTGATTTACTGTAAGAGCTCTATTTCTAATCAAAGACTGACGCATAAGTTAATTTGCTTGATAGAAGGGAAAACTTTTGTTCTTTGCTATCATTAATATTACTCACCCTGTTGACTTTTATGTCCCTTTTATTTGGGTCTCCTGGAAAAATTCCTGTTATCTAACCATTTGTACCAAAACTGAACGATTTACTGATTTGAAAAGGAATTATCAGTGTATACTATGTTCTATTAATTCTCTGGGTTAGATTCTGTAGCTGCTCTGCTCATAACTCATACACACATTTACATGATTGAATCCTACAAACGCATGTATTGTTCTACCAAAGCTAAGGGGAAAATTACTATTGCCCATTTACAGATGAAGTGACTGGGATAGGGTGAGGTTAAGGGGCATGTCTTTGGTGTAAATCATTAATGTTGACTTTAGTGGAGCTACATTAATATAGAGGAAGTGAACATTTGGTCCTCTGTAACTACTTTAAATCACACAGGTGCGCATCTACACGAGTCAGTTTACTGTGCAATAGACTAATCTACTGCACAGTAAAGCATCACCACTTATAGGTGCGCAGCATTTACTACACAGTAAATTAGTTTACTACACCATTGGCTACTACCTATACTGGTAGTAGATTTATTGCACAGTAGCTACTGTGCAGTAATGCATGTGTAGACAGCTGACTGGATGCAAATTGCCCTAGGTGAGCCCAGGTAGCAGGGGACAGGGGAACTGTCCCTTCCTCCAGGCAGCTGGCTTCCAGCCCCTGCTCCAGTCCGCAGATCAAAGTGGGAGGTGGGAGCCAGGCAGCTGCCTGGGGCAGAGGATGGTTTCCCAGCCCCTGCCCCTGCTGATCAGGGTGTGGGGCTGGGAGACAGCTGCTCTGGAGGCAGAACAGCTCCCCATGCCTCCTGGAGCCCAGGCCTGACCCCAGTGCCTCCTGCCAGCCCTGGGCCGGTCCCTGGAGGAGCCTGGAGCTCCCCATGGCTGCATTTAGGGTGGGGGGGCAGAGCAGGGCAGGAGAAGCTGTGCAGTGAACTGCTCCAGTCAGAAGCAAGTTTGCCTCAACAGGTACACATGTAGACATGCTTCTGGGGTTAGCTTACTCTGCTTTATTTTAGTGCATGGTAAGCTTAAAGCACATTGATAGTATGTGTAGATATGCCCACAGTAGGTCAATAATATATGGTCCCTGTAGCTAGTAGGTAGCACTTGAGTGAGAGGCAACACAACTTTAGAAGATGCTGGAATTTTTTTGAGGGAGGAGGAAGGGGTCAAGTGGCAGAAGGTTGCAAGACCACAATATGGGAAGTTTATGGTGATAGAGAAAGGAGTCAGCAAGAAGTGTTAGTGGGAACAATATATTAATTTTTAATATCAGCCAGGAAAGGTTTTAAAGGCTGGCTGTTTGCCACCTAACACAGCTGTGGAAGGGAAATATACATCTTTCCCATGGCTGAGAGAGGTAAGTGATAAATCTACAGGGACTGCAGCCCTTGTTGGTCAGCCATTGTACTTTTTTGTGTGTTACTTGTGAATGTTGTATTTGGAATAGATGGGGGGAGAGGGGGGTCTGAGATGGACAAGCCTTCCTCCCCTCCTTTGCCCCCATCTCCTTTAGATGCTGAGATGGCTGCCTGCTTTCTCCACTGCACTGTTTACAATTTAAAACGGCAAAGGAACTAACTAGTGAATAGTTACTACTTCTTTAAATTTCATTTCCAGGATGGAGTGAAATACTAGATCTTGCACTTTGGCAAACAGTGAAAGTAAGTCACTGCTCCAGTGGGCACGTTACACCTGTTTTTGTGTGTGAGAAAAATTTGATCTTTTCTAGGTCACTTTTTCCTTTTAGATTATTTTAAATTAATTCAGTGCAATGAGGTATGTAAAGATGACAGCCAGTGCATAGGAGAATAGTGTGTACAAATAAATAAAGAACAGGATGCTTAAAAGCTGGACACCTGTAAACCAGTCCTGTTGCATTTTAAGGCCAAGTTTTAGTCTCTAGTGCATAGTCCAAGCAAAATTATTTTTGCTAGAACACTGGTTGAGTAGTCAGGAATACTGTCTGTAGGAGGCATTAAAAACCTGTCTCAGCATGGTCAACATAAGGGAGTTGTATGTACCACTACACACTCAGAACCATTTCCCCAGTCCATCTGAAATAGCTTCTCAGTAGTTTGACATAGGGACCTATTCTGTCAAGTTTGCTAATTCTTCTGTATGTGTTCCTTTGCAGGTTCTCTTTTATAGGTTCTCCATTTTTTGCTGCTTAAGGCTAGGAACAGACATTACACATTAACCGGTGTAAGTGATCAGAAACTGGTTTAAACCTGTAACAGAACAGACATTCAGTGTACATAAGCCAGTTTCAAAATGGCTGAAACCGGTTTGAGATAAACCTGGTTGGTAGTATCAAACTTACCTGATTTGGCTCAAACTGGTCTATGCAATGTCTGTCCCAGACTCCTTTCTGGTTTAAGATAAACCATAGACACCCCCCACCCCCAGCATCCTGGCATGTTCTCTGGGTTGGGCAGGGCTCTCTGCTCTACAGCAGGACTGACCCCACCCCTCTGCTCCCTAGCAGAGACACTGGCTGGCCTGGCTCTGTTAAGGCAAAGTGGGCAGGGAGAGGGTTAATTCTTTCCCCATTCCCCTACTGCAGCTGGGGTCAGCCTGTCTGCCTGGGAACAGAGGGGAAGGGGCTGCAGTGGTGGCCCCTGGAGCTGGCAGACCCTGGCTGCAGGGAAGGGAAGAGGGAGGATGGGTGGGTTGTCCTGCAGGATTGGAAGGGGGACTCTGTTCCAAGCTAGGGGGGACTCTTCCCCTCCTCCTCCCAGGGTGGAGAGGGATATTCTGCGATGGGGACTCTTCGTGCTGCCCTTCCCCACCCCCCAGCTGCTCAGGGCTGGGGGGGGGCCTGCATATGATGCTGCTTGCCCCAGGGGGTGGGGACAGGGGGAAGCTCTGTTCCATGCTTGGGGTAACTCTTCCCCCATCTCCTCCTCCTCCTACTCCCAGAGGGGCAGTGGGAGCGTGGAGTTCAGCTGGACAGGTTCAGGGTGGGGAGTGTAGGGAACTTTTCCCATGGCTACAGCCCCAATCATGGAGCTCAGATGGGCTGGGTGGGGGTGTATGGGACTCCCGCCATGGCTGCACACACTTCCTCAAGGCTGCAGCGCTGAGCACAGAGCTCTGTTGGGCAGGGTGGGGGATGTAGCCCCCCCATAGCTGCACATACTCCCCCAGTGGCATATCGTGGGTCTCCAGTGCCTGGGCCCCAATGCTTGCAATGCAGGGGGGATGGGAGGGTGGATGGCTGGCACCCAGGGACATGGCCTTTTCCTGCCCCACCCCATTGGCACATCACTGCACTCCCTCATGTTTGCAGCCCTGAGCATGAAGTTCAGCTAGGCAGGGTGGGGGGTGTACGGACTCCCTCCATGGCTGCATACACTCCCCCATGGCTGCAGCCCTTCCTGCCTGGCAGCAGCAGGTGGAGAGGTCAGGGGTAGCTGGTGCTGCACTCAGGATGAGGAGCGCAGCCATGTGCAGCCTGCCTGGCTGCTTCTATCCCTGCAGTCCTTCCTGTTTAGGAGAGGGGCAGGTGGGAGCACTGGTGTCCCCCCCGTGCGTGCCAGCTGGGGAGTGGGGTTGCCAGCAAAAGTGTCCAGAAGCGGTGTGGCCACTTTTTGGTAAGTGTTATTGGCCGTGGGGGACCTCCCTCCCAGTCGGTGGAATTGGCCCTGTTGCTGACTCAAAGATGGAGTCACGCCTGCAGTGGGCACGAATACCCTGAACTGCATGACTGCTGCTGCTGCTAGGCAGCGGGGACTGCAGCTATGGGGGAGTGAGCAGGGGTCTCTACAACCCCACCCTGCCCAGCTGAGTTCCCTGTTGCCACTGTCCCTCTGGGTGAGGAGGAGGATGCGGAAGAGTTCTCCCCTGCTTGAGGGGGGAGGAGTGGGGACAAGAGTCTCCCTGTCAGGCTGGGCAGCCTCACAGAACCTCACAGAGCCCCCCTCCCTATCCCACGGTGTTGGCAGGGGAGGAGGAGAGCCCCCCCAGCACTGCACGCTCTCCTGGCCCAGTGGTGGAGGGAAGGGAGGAGAGGGAAGAGTTCCCGTCTGGGGCAGGACAGCCCTGTGTATCCTGGTTGCTCCTGGCCGTCAGGGAGCCGCTAGGGCCTGGCCACGCCCCCTCCTCAGTTCAGCTTCCCCATGGAGGGGAAGGGAGGGCTGCTATAACGTCCCCGGGCTTGTGGCTTGAGCCACTGTAGGCATGTGCTGAACATCTATCCACTTGTAAACTGGTTCACTCTCTGCAGGTTAGACTAACCTGCAAACACTGAATCAGTTCAGGCTTAGGCTTTATGAATGTCTGTCCCTAGCCTAAATGATGGAGATGCAGTGATTTATAGCTAGCATTCAGGTGGACGACTGGGTTAGAAGGCAGGATATGGCTATTCAGGTTATGCACCAAGGATATTTTTGGTCTCTTTTTAGGGTCATATTTATAAACTCAGTAAACTCTCTTGTAAGGCAGAAAATACCCTTCTGCACTATGCAGATCCTTCAGGAGGATTCGGTTAGTAGCCTTCCAGCCTCTGATCAAAAAAAGTCGCATCATGATTTGAGCTCACAACTGTTGCGTCACTGCAAGACTAGAATCTTATTTTGTCCCTCCCTTTTGTGCCTGGTAGCTGGACAGGTAGAAATGAAATTTAGACTAATACCTTTGTCATAGGCAATTTTCACTTCCCATAAAAGCTGAAAAGTTCCCAATTATTTCTCCAGGGTGAGCTGACATGGACTACATAGCCTCTGCTCCTTTTGACTGGGGTCACAGCTGTACCAGTATTTAATTCATTATTCTAAGGTCTTTTAGATAGGTTGAATATGAAAGGCATTTGAAGTAGTGGGTGTTTTAAAACCTAATTGTGATATAAAACAGTTTTGGCCTGTAGGTTCTTGGAGATCTCTTCCATTGCTTTGCCTTCTAGTGCTTCGACAATTCACCTGGTAAATGAAAAGAATGTACAGATCTACTGATAGTACAGATCTACTGATAATGGATAAAGAATGAATTCCTATAACTTACTCTATGTTAACGTTTACCTTCTGGATAATTTTATGTCAAAAGAGGATGTAGATGAAGAAACCACCATTTTTCCACTTTAAATTAAAACTACAGAAAGCATTCAATCTGAGCACTGGGAATAGTGCTTGTGGGCATGTAAAAGGGCTCTCTTAAATTGGCACTTTACCAGTCAAAATGGACTATGTAATTGGATGTATGCATGGTTTATGTGAAAATTGAACTGCATGCATCCTTGCTTAGTCTCTGAAAGCTTTGAATACATTTGGAAGCAAAGGGAGACTTGAAATATAATTTTGTTGTAACAGAAATAAATGCTGCCTTCCCACTTTCAAATACAGGAAAACTGGGTTCCTGTGTTTTTTATTTTTCCTGTCCAATAAAGAAAACATAGTTTGCAAAAATCAGTTTTCAGTACAGCGAACAAGTTTTCATGAGCACCTGTTAAGTACTCTTTACAATAACAAACCCCCCCCCTCCATATTTGCAAGTGTGTACATCACACTGATTTCTGCAGTTTCAGAGTAAAGAGGTATGTGTTTGCTGTTGTTATTCCACATGCTTGAAATTCTCATGCTGTCTTTCCAAAATTGCAATATGCATAAAAAGAAAACGTAAGAAATCACAACCCAGGAAAGTTGTTTTGCTCATAAGGAACAGGAGAGATTTTCTGTCTCTACTCATTCACACAAAAACAAATTATCTCAGCACAATTTAGTCTTTTTCAGTTCCTGAAAAAGTGTAAAGAAAACTTGCTTTACTAACTCCTTGAAATGTTGTATTACAGAGTTACTCATTAATGGGAATGTTGTTAATAGACCATTTAATATTCAGAGGAATCATTATTTTTGTCATAAGAAAGGGGGGAATATGGCTAATGTTCTTAGCTACCTTATTGCCTCTGAGGCAAGGAATGTATCATTTTCCACATGTGGATAATGTCTAGTGCCGTGCAGGGCTCTGGCCTCATGAAGCTGTCATAATACAAATAATAAATAACAGTTACAACAATAATAAATAGTGACACAGATGCTGAGGTCATTGTTGACTGAGGCCCTTGTTCCTCCTTCTTCTGTTGTTCCAGTGAACCCCTGAAACTATGTAGGGCCATGTTGGGCTCATGGGGCATTCCATGAGCCCATGCAGAGTTAACGCTGGGATTGGAGTCTTCAAAATTTTGTTTTGCAGCACATCATGAAGGTTTTGGCATATTTTAATAAGAAATGCATGCACTGAGTGTTGGTGTTGGTTTTTTTTGGGATGTTTATGATTCTTCTTGTAAATTATAATTCTTGGTTAGAACAAATAAACATGTGACGGAACAGATGATGTGTGGAAGGTAGGTCCCTCCCACACTTGAGCTAAGCCTGTCTCAGCACCCAGTGTATACAGGTCTTGCATCAGGTCATAATCACTGCCCACTGTCTTGGCATGGCTGATATCTCAAGGTATGATTTTGTATTTAGTTTTTTATGTTTTATCTTGTTTATAGTAGCTTAACTTTACCTGAAGAGCAGCCCCAAAGATCTTAAAAATCACAAAGATTTTCCAAAAAAAAGTGGCTTTAGTTTGTGTTGTGTTCTTTCTGTTTGCTTTTGGGGCTGTCAGTATGAGTTGCATCACCTGCATCCACACTGACTTAGAAACTTGGAAGACCAGAGATTAACATGTTATCTAATGAGCACTGGACACTAATCTTTGAAGAAAAACACTGCATACAGGTCGAGAGCTGCAAGTTTGAGCTTTGTCCCATCTTGAACCAAAAGCCTCTATTAGCTGATCCGCTTAATAATGGGTGAGCTGTAAATGGTCATTTGGGCCATTGAGTGAGGTGGCTAGACATGGCGGAAGCCACGTTGCTGTCTTGTGTACCTTGGCTAAAGAAATAGGCTGGCCTTAACCACACCAGACTATGGAGATGTTTTTAGGCCTGGGTAGATCTCTGGCCTTTATAAATTGTTTAAAATGGTGGTTCTCAAGCTTTTAAGATTCAGGGGATCCTCAGTAAACTTAAGGTAACTCTCATTAGACTCATTGTACTCCTTCAAGACTTTTGTGAGTTGTTGTGAGTTGGCCAACACCACATTGCAAAAACTGATTTAGTCATTGTTGCATAGCTTACACTTGTGGAGGGATGGGGCAGAGGCCAGGCAGGAGGGAGCTGAACTTGAACTTATCTTCTTATCTCCTCACTCTTAGCTTATTTCCCCACACCTCAGGTTCCCTCCAAAGGATCTCGCTGTACCTCTGGGTGGCCCAGCACTCTGGCTGAGAGTAACTGAGCTAAAAAAAAGTGTGGAGTGGCTGTTTTTATCAAGGGAACATCTGCTTTGCATTTGACCTTAAAATGTATGCAGACAAAACACTCTGCAATTTTTAGTTTGTAAACAGAGTTTTGATTGTGTTAAATGTTCCATATAATTTCAGGCTCTAAGTTGATCCCAAAGGCCACTCTAAGGAGTAAAGATCCTGACACTGCTTACATGTTTTCAGGCAAAGAAAGATTAGACCCACTGCTCCATCTGCTGGTATTTAAAAGCAGTATCAGGAGATATTGCTTATTGAAGATGCTTACTTCATCAGCATAGTCTTTAGAATAAAAATGTCGTAAAAGCAAAAAGAACTCCAAGTCAAGTTCAGTTGGTGTAAATTGATATGATGAATTTCAGTGGAGTTCTCACCCCAAAAAAGTAACATTTTCAGACACTTTGTATGTTTAATACCTTTGCCATACACTGGATCTTTCAGGGTAAAGTTTTATGTTATGCATCTCTTGATAGTGAACCATGCACAATAATAGTTAAATTGAAAGGGGCAAAATCTTGTAACTATATTTCATATTTTAATCCTGCAATGATTTTTACATCTGTTTTTAAAACCTAATTAACTTAAACCGGTGTAACTTCTGTATGTAGGATGAGGGTATAAAGTTAGTGTGTAGCCTGATGCTGTGCTAGAAGAATAAGGCAGAAGTCTAAACTATCAAACCTCTTTGTCATCTCTAGCAATTGAACAAATCACTTAAAAATATTTTTCAAATCAATCAGAGGCTTTTTAGAGTCTCCCTCTCAGTAGTTTTTCTGCCATCTTGATTTGTAGCAATGAAAGGAAAACTTTTTTATTTGAGTAACTTCTGAAATTGCTAACAGCGGGGAATCACACTGTTCACACACTTTTTGTCTTTTACATTATTTTTAACATAGGGCCCTGTAAATTCTAAGCTCTAGCCAAATGCCTGAGAAGAAGCAGATCATTAGATAATCCTCCATCATTTCTGCTCTGCTGTTCTTTTCTATCTCTTTTGAAACCACCTTGAAAATATCTACCTAGAAGATGTTTTTAAAACCTGAGTGTCCAAAACAAGGTCCATAAAAAAAAAAAAAAAGAAAAGCAAAATTGGAAAGTCCACTCTGCACAACAGATAGGTTTTAGTTGTGCTCATTGTTAGAGTCCATTTGAAAAGATGATATTGAACACTTAAATCTGTTAACACAAAAAGTTGTGTATTCATCTAAAGGACCAAAAACTTCATGATAATTAAGAGTGATTGCATAGTGCATTTACCTTATCATGTCATAAGCTGCCTTCAATTTTAGGAAAAATAAAAGTTAAAATAATACCTTTTTAATAAAAAATAAAAAAATTCAGAAACGTGAGTACAATGAGTCCTAACTTCGTAAATTTTAGTCATGTAAGTGGCTGCAGGTGAAAAGACTGTGACACCCATATTGGGGCATTATGTACAGAGAGTATTGCTTGACTGGCAGTCTGGTGTGAGACTGACAAAGGATGGGGTCATGTTTTCCTGGTGAACAGAACTAGAAAAAAAATTTAAAAAGTATTGTCCTCCAACTTATTTGGGTGTGGCCATACATAACAATTTCTGTGTTCCAAAATGTCATGTATTGGGAACCATTTCACAGTTGTTGCAGGATAGGGCGCAGACACACATAGCAAGTGGGTGATCTGGGGAAGGAAGGAATGCTTGCATCCGTCATTTGGGAGTCCCAAGGGGTGGGTGGCCAGTGGCTGGGGGCGTTTTTAATATTTCACTTTCCCTTTTTTCCTAATAAACTGCAATACCCTGTCATTGACTGAAATCTGCAGTGTGCTTGCCTGACTTGGTTGGCAGGGCTTGATGGGAAAGGGGGAGTACTTGGACCCAGGAACCTGACAAGCAGGGATGGGATGTCAGGCTGCAATTGAGAAGGAAGTGAGGTCACAAAGTGGTTGTTAGAAAGATAACTTTTATTGAGCAAGCAGGCAAGGGAGCTTATGGATTAAAAAAAACCAAACCAACAAAATGGAAAAAGACAGCCAGACCTATGCTATAGAATGCCTGGTGTCTTCACACAAAACCGTTTCACAGTGAACCAGTTTAAAACGGTGCATGATTTTTCTGGGTATAGTTTTGAACCATTTCAGATGTCTTTAAGCTGGTTTAAATAGGCTTGTATGTCTGTTCGCTTCAGGTTTAATCTCTGTTATGTGTTTAAACCATTCTGTTATGTGTGCCTGTGTTCTGTACCAGTAGTATTCAACCTTTTAGCCCCATGGGCCAGAAGGGTGTCATGGGACCTGTGTGTGGGCCAGTTCCAGTCCTGAGCTCTGGCCACCCCATCAGTGTGCCCCAGGATTGGGTCCTAGGGCCCCCTCTTGCCCCCTGTGTACCAGGATTGTGTGCCAGGGATCTGGCACTGACCCCTTGTGCTCCTTCCCTCCCCTTGCCCCCACTGGGGACTTGGATTGGATACAAGGAGGCTGGCATTGTGTCCGCCCTGCTCCCCATGTGTTGGAGTTGGGTCTTGTTGGTCTGGTACTGCCCCGTCTTGGCCCCTGACATCAGGATTGGGCCCTGTGGGCCGGGCCTGATGTCTCCCCCACCTGCCCCTGTACACTGGGATAGAGCAGTGGATCCAGCATGCAGGGCATGGGGCTCTGCATGAGTTAGAAGATTTGGCACTGCTCCCCCACCACCAAATTTCCAGACCTGTAGAGAGCCCTGTGGCTCAGATGACATGGTGCTGTGAGCCAGATCTCACCTGCGGGCCAGAGATTGAGCAACCCTACTCTGTACTAATGATGTTCGCTTCAGGAGGGATGTGGACAGCATCGAGAGGGTCCAGAGGAGGGCCACTTGCATGATCGGGGGCAGCAGGGTAGGCCCTACGAGGAGAGGCTGTGAGACCTGAACCTGTTCGGCCTCCACAAGAGAAGACTGAGGGGGGAATCTAGTGGCAGTTTACAAACTGGCCAAGGGGGACCAGCAGGCACTGAGAGAGTCCCTTTTCCCCCCGAGTACTACCGGGAGTAACAAAGAATAATGGCCATAAATTGACTGAGAGTAGATTCAGGCTAGATATCAGGAGGCGCTACTTCACTGTCAGGGTGGCTAGGATCTGGAACCAACTTCCAAGGGAAGTGGTGCTCGCTCCTACCCTGGGGGTCTTCAGAAGGAGGCTAGACAATCACCTAGCTGGGGTCATTTGACCCCAGCATCCTTTCCTGCCCATGGCAGGGGGTTGGACTTGATGATCTGCTCAGGTTCCTTCTGACCCTACCAACTATGAAACTATGTTCAGTGTCTGGCCTGCAGAGCAGTGTCATTGGCTTGTGGGTTTTTCTACACGTCCAGAAATTAGGTGGCAGGGTAGAGGTGGCACCGTGAATTGTCACTACCTTGCTACCAAATTTTTGGACCGGTGATAAGCCCCATGGGCTGGGTGATGTGGCTGTGCATGCTAGATTGTTTTATGTGGTCAAATCTGTGTATGTGGGGTGGATTTGGGCATGTGGGGCCAGAAGGTTGAGTACTACTACTCTATATAGTCTCCCTGCAGAGCTTTGCAAAGCACCTTTCCTGGTCCCTTATTTGCCTGACTTTCTTACTGAAGCTTTAAAGAAACAATACATGCACTGCAGTCTCACATTCAGATTGTAGGATGAATGTGTAGGACCAGCTCCTAGAATTATTTCAGTTTGTCTGGTATGCAGCTCAGGTGCCAGTAAAATAATCATTGCAAACAGTACTATGTTAAGTCAGCTTCACTCTAGGTTGCTTCGGGATGTGAAGAACTAGTAAACTGTATTCTTGTTGTTATTTTCTAAGTGTTCAGTTCTTACTTATGATAAAAGTAATTTTGCCACAGCTAGCGGGTAGTGATTTAGTAATTCAGCTTCCACATGCTGTTATTGAACATTCCCCATTTCCACAGTTTAAATACGAGTTTTTGATGGGGCATAAATTCTTAGCATCCTACAGGCAAAGGAATAACCTTTTTTTCCTGTTTTCCCCCTGGAACCTCAATGCAAGAAGTAAATTGAAGTAAAGAAGCAGATTTTAGAGTTTCCAACTCAGTTATTTAGAGTATGGCTAAGAATGCCAGAAGCGCTCCTAGAAAGGCACTGTTTGTTAGGTTTTTCATTCGTGTGACATCAGGGAGGGATGGGGGAACAGTTTTTTGAGCTTTCTTTGGCATTTTTCCTCGTGAAGTTTTTTTTCATGGACATATTGATAAAATTTACAATGCAGAGCGGTGTGGGGAAAGCTGTCTGATGCTGTCTGCTTCCCCATTGTGGACTGGTGCCTGCTCGAAGTGAAGTGCTGGCCAGACCCTAATGTTGCACTGGTTGCCTTTCCCCCTGATCTTCAGGCTGTCACTAATGCAGCTATACTCAGGGGTAGTTCATATGCCTAGAGCTGCCAATTCAAGCAGTAGCTTGTTGGCCCAACTATCTCTTCACTGCTATTGCAGAATTTGAGTCCCTAGGTTACAATGAAAGTTCTCTTCTGAATTCATTTCCATTCTGCATGCATGCATACATACATACATCTCTCTTTGCATCTCTCACTCTCTCTCCCCCCAGTCAAACAAAAATCTCTCACATTTCGCTCCCCAAAAGACCCCCTACACAAATGGAAGAATGGAAATTGATGAGGAGAGATTATACCTCTTATCCTTGGGGGCTGTGCCAGGAGTTGATGTATATATGAAGATGCATAGTCTCTGAACTTCATATACATCTACAGTACATGTACATGCATATTCACACTCTCTCTCTTAACAGTGGAAATGCTGCAGCTCTTACGTACTTAAACAATTAAAAAAAAATTTTTTTTGCATTTGATTTACTAAAGCCAATTTCAGTTAGCTTTTCCATTTCCTGTAAAACTAGAATTCAAATTTGTTTTGATTTCAGAACTGCTGAAACCTCAGTAGCACCCACCTTATATTCCTAGCTTGTCATCAAACATCACCAGGGTTTGTGTTTTTCCCCTTCATCTTTTTTTTTAATATAGATTACCTACCATTCTCAAGCTGTTGCTTTCATCTTAAGCCACAAAATTGCTTTATTGATTCCTGATCTTTGTGAATCCTGATACTATATCTGTTCGGATAACATATGGAGGCTAGGACCTTAGCAGCCTTTTTGAGGAGGCAGAAATTACAGTACAAAGACTAGTCATCATAGGAGAATCCCTGGACTGATTTTGTTATTACCGATTCTTTTGCTCTGGCTTGACATGTATTTCATTGCTTTTGTTCACTGATTTTTTTTTTTCTTAATTATTCACGGCTGCTTGATTATTTTTTTTTATTACATCATTTTATGGTTAAAGTCTTCATGCTCATTTGGTCAGTATGATTATTTTTCTTGGCTTCTTTTTTCACTTGACCTAGAATATTTTGATAAATGGCCTCCCCGCCCCAAAGATCCTGAACACTCAAAATTCCAGTTAACGTCATTGAAAGTCACCTGTAGAGTTTCGGTTGTACTTATGATCATATATCACATCTCCATATTGTTCTCTTTATGGTTCTGCATTCATTACGCAAACACAGATTGGGATCCACTCAGAATATATATTTTCCTAAAATTCTACCACTGTGCTAGTTTAATTGGAAACTGAATTTATTGATTAACTTGAGATATTTCTAAGCATTTCAGATTGTTTTATTTTAAAATATTTTCGCTCTAAATAAGACATAGGCAATTTAATATAAATAAGTGATCAAACTACACAATTATTTCTGTAAAATGTTGAGAGAGAAACTGTAGGCTTCAAATGGCAAATTGTATTCTAGTTTTCTATTGGTAAAAAATTGTAAAGTGTCTCAGGAAGAAATCAATATTAAACCATAAAAAAAAAAGTCTGATGCCAGAGATGGTATTTCCTTTCCCATGTGATTTATCTAATAGCTCATAGGTAATGCAATTTTGCTGGGATTTTCAAGGGTATCTACAGTGTGCTTAACTCCCGTTGTCTAATTCCTTTGGCTTCCTATGAAAATTTCAGCCCTGAAGTGGCAAGAACAGAGCTGAGCACGTCACAGAACTTAGATAAATCAGGGTCTCTTCTTTTGGGGAGTTTAAAATCTTGAAGTAAGTGGGGCCTGATGTGATGGAACAAATGGACTTCAGATGGAATGTAAAAAAGAAAATCTATGGTATTTAATACACTTTGAGCCTAACCTTTTACTCAGTTAAAAGAGTTTCAGAAATTCAGTTTTGACTGCACATTGACATACTAATAAATGCCTTTGGTCAAATACAGCAAGAGCCATCTGTACTGAACAATGGACTTTTTAAGTCTAAAAATGCTATGTCTTCATTTATTTAGATTGCTTTAACATATGCTTGCATATATATGTATGCTACTTCTTTAAAATTGTTATTGTTTTCTTTTTCCTTACTTACCCCAGATTGGTGTATTGGCTACCTAGAACCCCAGGTCCTGATGGGGGATTCAGGATCAAGACGGTCAACTATTGTGTCCCGATTGCCAATATTCAGGAGGAGTATTAGCCGAAGACACGATTCCCTTCCTTCCTCGCCTTCCTCTGTCAATACTGTTGGTGTCCACAGTTCCTCTCCTTCTAGCACAAATTCAAGCTCAGGGAGTACAGGCAAGCGTAGGAGCATATTCCGTACTCCTTCCATTAGCTTTCATCACAAGAAAGGGAGTGAACAGAAATCTGAATCTGCAAACCAGAATATAAGTATTTCAAATGGCGTCCAGTCTGCTCACAACAGTTTGCAGAAACTCGGCTTGGAGGAGCACGTTAAAAGCAGAGGGAGACATTCGGTTGGTTTTGGTGGCTCGCGCAGCAAGAAAATAACAAGGTCTTTGACAGAGGACTTTGAAAAGGGGAAGGAGCCCTCAACTAATAAGAATGTCTTCATAAATTGCTTAAGTTCTGGCAAGAATGAGAGTGATGACTCTGGCTTTACAGAGGAGCAAAGCAGATGCTCCACTAAACAGCCCACACGAAAACTTCTCCCTAAGTCTTTTTCTTCACACTACAAGTTTTCAAAGCCAGTCCCCCAGAGCCAGTCGGTATCCTGCGTGCAACAGTCTGGATGCTTATTAGAGATTAAACCATATGTTGAATGTGAGTCTGTCACAGTAAGGTCCTCTCCTTCATGCTCCGCTGAGATAACAGAATGCACAGGAAGTTCTTTGCAATCCCCACTACTTTCCGCTGATCCCACCACAGTCCACACCCCTTCAGAGTTTTTAGCCTTGACAGAGGATTCAGTTTCAGAAGTTGATGCGCCAACTAATAATGCAAACACAGGGCTGCTCCCAGAGAACTTTGGCCACCGTGTTTCTACCTCTCGGATGTTCCTCAACCCAGCTACAGCTCACATGAGGGAAAATGAGCACGCAGAAAGTACTTCCCAGCTTGGTATAGCTCCTGTGAGATGCACAACCTTATGCAATACTGAATCAAATATCTTACCCCAGACCTCTGCTGCTAATCAGATACAAGTATTACTACGGGCCACTGAACTACCTGTTGAAGATGCCGGGCATATAGGCAAAATTAACTCTGCAGATGCACAATTAGAAACTTTGATGTTAAGTTGCGCAGAAAAAACAATGGAAGCCAACCCAAAAGCACATGAATTAAGTAGTGACCACCACGACCTAACAGTACCTGAACACTTTAAAGAAATGGTTCCTGTAATGGCATCTAAGATTCTCCCGTCGTGTTCTGAAACTCAGTTCTTTAAACAACAACAGGAATATAAGGTTAATCACTCTAAAGGTATGTTGTATGCTTTTGGCCTGGTTTCTTCTCTAAGAGGAATTCTGAATTACAAAGTAGTTTATTTAGTGTATTGTTGCAGTTCAGAAATCATGCCTCAGGTGTAACAATTTCATCAGATTGGCACCAAAATCATGAGAATTAAAAATAAATATCCATGTTTTGGACTGTCTTCTCATGTTTTATTAATTCCTCTTGACTGTTCATAAAGTATTGAACTTTACAGTATTGCCAACTCTTGCAAATTTATGAGTAAGGTGATCTTGGTCCGTGCTGCAGGAACTGTTAGAGGTGGCAGCTCAGGTGGAGCCCTCGTACTAGGCACATAATAAGATACACCCTGTTCTCCAAGAATTTATAATCATGAACAAAGCTTAGCTGTAAACTTAGGCTGTAAGGCACTAGAACTGGGACTAACCAAGGCCCTCTAAGTGAAGGCTACTCTGTAGCCGGATTGAAGCTTGCTTTCTGGAAAAAGTTTTGTTACATATCATGTTTTGACCTTTTTTGGAGCTTGCAACAAACCATGACCTTCAAGTCTTTGAACAACCAGGTAAACTCTTCTATACACCATTCTCAGTCCCTAACAGGCTGTACCTGCTATAGCCTGTTCCTACTGGGAGAGTTCCTGTTGACCAATATGCAATCACAAAAAGGTAAAACAAGTATTAATATACAAAGATTTAAATCTAAATAGATTTTTTTTATTATAAAATCATTTCAAGAGTTAATTCATGGTTCATATATGAACCCTTCTACACATAGGTAGATTTTTCATACTACCTCAGCAGAGTTGACCTTGTAAGCTTCAGAACCACTGCACAGTTGTATTCAGTTGGAGTAATACAAGTAATTAGAAGCACAGAGTATGCTGTTGTAATTTTATATAACATTGACCTCTAAGGAGAGGCAACAGGCATGTTACTATGGCTTACGAAAGTACTTTATGAGGCATTAGTGAAAACCAAACTTCTGGATTCTTGATTTCTGTTTCTGACCCTGGAAGCAGCAGATGGTGGTATAGTAGCTGCAGATGAATGTTAATGGTGATCCTGCTATGATCATGAGGCAAAACTGAGTGCAGAACTTCTGGTTCTAAAAATTGAGCTTCCAGGACTTCTCAAAACCTCTGCCTTTAGGAAAAGAAAATACAGCAGCATCATGACCTTATATAGTCTAGCTGTGAGAGGGTGACCTGGTCACCTCCTGTTAATGAGGACAACAGAAGCCCTTTGCATGTTCTTTTTGGAAGATGTTATAAGAGTGCAAAAGGCTTGCCTCTGTTACAGATGGAAGTTCAATACAATCCAAGTCTTTATCTGATGGTGTTGTACAAGCTCTGTTACCTTCTCTGGGATGCATGGAAAAGATAATTATCCTCCTGGATTGCCCTATGTGTCTTTAGTTTATCATCATCATCCTAATACTTTTTACATATGTCTAGGCACAGCAATTAGTGGAAGAGCTGTGTCTCTAGGCTTCAATTTAAGGGCAGCATCTCCTTACTGCAGGACACTGTGTGGGACTATCTTGTGTCCATATTTTGCTTCCTCAAGGTAACATGAAAGTTGGGCCTTTGGCAGAAGCATCAGCTACCTGCAGCTGTTGCCAAAATTTCATTACTCACAATAAATGATTGAGGGTTGGCAAAAAGAACGCATGGAAGCAAAAAGAACTTGCAAATACATATTTCCTCAAACACATTAACTATGTATATAGACTGGATTTAAAGGTGGACATTTCTTCATATTTTCTTGCATGTACGCATTTCTGGCATTGTATTATAATAGCTGTCTCACAGGTGACTGGCACTGTCAGGCTATTTAGCTTTTGTTAGAAGGAACATTTTCAACACTGAAGCCTACCCAATTAAAAAAATACTATTAGTTTTAGATATTACACCTAACTGAGCCTCACTGGGCTTCTGTTCAATGTTGTGTTAGTTTGATCATTGTCTAAACTTAAGTAATTTTCTCTTGAGCTGTATTAAATGGAAGGTCAATTGGGAAAAATTACCCCTGAATGAAAGAGGGCTAGGTTGCCCTAAAGTTTTTTCTTACCGCAAGGTAATTGCAGGCATGTAAACAGTTGCTCTGCCGACAAGCAGATGTCATTTTTATTATGGGATCAGCTGTGCCAGGATGTCTCCTGTCACAGTTGATCGGATGCATTGGCCAGAACAGATATTGCCTGGAGCCGTTGTCCCCCAAGGTCAGGCCCCTGCTGTTTCTGGGGCTTCAGAGGCCTGATCCTATAGGACAGTGGCCCCAGGTGCCTGGACCTGACCCGGGGCATGCATATGCAAACATAGAGTGGGGAATTCCGTGGGGTTCCCTTGCTGGGCAGCATGGTATGTGCACCCCAGAATCCTCTGCCTGGGACATCTGGAGAGTACAGGCAGCCTCAAGTTGCGGGGATTGTGCCATAACCAAATAGACTTCCCCTGCATTTGGGGTGCAGCAAGGGTCAAGGATATCTGGTTGCTCACATTTTATGCTGCCATAAAAATGTTTCTGCTATGACAAGGGCAACACCTGTTTGCAGCTTCTGTGTTAGCTGTTCCACAGTAACTCCTTGGTCCCGTTAACTTGTGTTAATTTGATTGTTTACACAGGCCTCACAGTATTTCTGTTTGGATGCCAGCAGCACTCGCGCTTCAGCCTATCTTTCTGACAAATCAAAAGCCACTTTATTTAAACTAGAGATTTTTGTGTGCGCGCAAAAGTTGGGTAAAGGGACACTCATGTTATATTATATGTCTAGCTAACATGGGATTAATTGCTGTCATGCTATGATTACATTTGCCTATTGAAAAAGGAAAGATGTGTGTTTTTTTCCCCCTCCTTTTTGATGTGTGATGAAAATGTTATTTAAAATAAAAAAAACCTGTATGACCACATGGGAGAAAAAGAACAGTTGAGACGGTGCATAAAATGCTGCCATGTATACAAATTAAATTGAAGAAATGGGAGGGGGGGCGGAAATCATATATGGTGTGTAAAATTAGTAAGTATAAATAACTTGAACAAGTTTAAGTTTATGCCCCTCTTGCAAAAAAATTCCAGAATCTATATTCAATGCAAAACCTTCATGTTTTGATAAATTCAAATTAAAAAGGTTCTTATTTGACTGATAGGGATTGGCAATCCAACCGTTTTTGTTGGAAGTGATATACAGTTTTAGACTGGAAAGGATTGAGCTATGGATTGTTTGAATGGAGTGATAATCTGTATATTTCTTCATACGTTTTATATTCCAGCATATAACATTAATCTAAACTTTTTAATTTACCACTATCCACCTATTCCCTATTAGTAAAAGAGGAAAGATTGTTTATACTGCCATGCTTTTCTTATGCTTACATCCTGCTTGCTTAGATATTTTTTTTTGGTGGGGAGAAGTTCATATTTTCCCTTTTCCTCAATATTACACCATTTAACTATGGGTGGGAGGTGAGTGGGAAGGGAATTTAGCTTGCTGGCTGAATGATAGATGTAGGCTGGTGCCAAGCTCTAGCTTTGTTTGGCCAAGACTGGGTAAGTTAGAAAGAGGTCAACCCCTGTGTGTCTGAATCTTATGCAGTGATAATGAATGGAGCTCCTGTTCTGGAATGAATATTTCCTATTGTTGCGTGCTGGCATGCAAGTTATGTCCAGTAGGGCTGTGCGAGGCTTTGGACCCTGCTTCGGATCCAAAGAAGCTTTGGACTCTTCGGCGTCCGAAGCAGCACGTTTGGATCGAAGCGCTGGCTTCGTTAGGCTTTCTGAAGCGGTTTGGAAAAGCTTCAGGGCCGCTTTGGAGATCCGGCCATAGGGTATAATGGGGAATCAGTGAATAACTGTTGTTTTTTTGTCTTCTTTGGATGACATTTTCAGGGGTGGTGGCCCCTGCTGAGGCCACAAAGCCTGCCAAGTTTCAAGGAGATAGGTGCAGGGGTTCGGGGGGAACTGCACCTCAAGCTGCAGACAAGCAAAACTCGTGACATGGGTGATACTGTGTGTGTTAAGGCGTAGTGGGGTGAAAGCTGCAGGGATGGTGGCCCCTGCTGTGATGCCTGCCAGCTGTGGAGGAGATGGGTGCAGGGGGGCTCTGGGGCCCTGCACCCCTAGCTGCTGATAGGCAAAACTTGTCCACGGCTTGAGATGCAGTTCCCCCCAAACCCCTGCACTTACCTTCTTGAAACTTGGCAGGCTTTGTGGCCTGAGCAGGGGCTATTTCCCCTGCAGTTTTCAGCCTGCTGCGCATTAACACACACAGGGTCATCTGTCATGAGTTTTGCCTGTCAGCAGCTTGAGGTGCAGTTTCCCCCAAACCCCTGCATCGATCTTCTTGAAACGTGGCAGGTTTTGTGGCCTCAGCACAGGATACTACCCCTGCAGTTTTGACCCTGCTGTGGTATAACACATAGACATGACGTGAGTTTTTCTTTCAAGAATTTGAGGTACAGTTTCCCCCAGACCCCTGCAGCGATCTTATTGAAAATTGGCAGGCTTCATGCTCTCCTCAGAGACTGCCATCCCTGCAAGTTTCATCCACCAACATTATACCCTATGGCTGGATCTCCAAAGCGGCTCTGAAGCTTTGGAGTCGCTTTGGCCAGATCCAAGTGGAAACCCAGTCCGGAGCTCGAGTTCAGATTGCTGGCATCTGAAGTGGCCGGATCTGAAGCTGGATTGGATAGCTGCCTACTTGCACAGGCCTAATGTCCAGACACATTTTCAGTAAGCTGGGCACATCCAGGCACTCTTCTGGAACACTTACGGTGCTGTAGGCAGCTGAAAGCTGAGCCTGCTCTGAAGAGCAAGGAAAGCCAGTCAAGTTTTCTCTATCAACAAATTATCTGGGAAGAGTTCTTCCAGTGTGTAGTGTTGTGCAGCAGCTCAACAAGTGAGTGTCCTGAGATGAGGAAGAGAGAGGAAGGGAAGGCAAGTCCTTCTGGAGCATGGGAAGTAACGTAGTGAGCCTGATGGCTGGACAAAAATAAATGGACCATTAGGTAAAACCCAATGGATTGGTGGCTGACAGTATTACACGTGTGCCTTTTTATGGAAAAATAGCTAGGAGTTCTCTACTAAATGAATAACCTCCATTCAAATGAAACTGTTCAGTCAATGTGAAGTTTTTGCTGATTGTTTTTCTATTTGTAGTTGATCTTTCCAGTAGCTTCAGTCCATACCGAGAAGGCAGATTCATAGAAAAACGCTTGAGGTCCTCTTCAGAAGGAACGGCTGGAAGTAGCAGGTTGATAGTGAAACCAAAGGATGGAAACACAGAGGGACATAATAGTCTACGAAAGCAGAGAACAAGTTCCTCTTCTTCAAAAATGAACAGCATGGTAAGTATATTCTCACAAACGTGGTCTGCAGTAGTTTTTATTACTCTACCTTTTCCACAACACCTTTTCACTTTTAATAAGCTAAGTGAATGTGGTGGGATGAAACAACTGTATGCACAATGCGTAGAATACTAAATCTTATCCTAGGTGAAAATATAATCACAGAATATGTTAAACTGAACTCTTAAATATATTAAATACATTTAAATAGAGATACAGTGTGGGATAGAATAAACTTAGGTTTGTTGCTAGTATGTGTTTTAAGTCTGTAAACTTTCTGCTGTGGGATTTTTTTTATAGCCATGTATCTGTTCTTCTGGCTGGAGATTTAAAGTGGGAGAACTCTGGAAGAATTATGATTAGTATTTCCTTGGCATTAAAAAAAAGGACTGATTACAACTTGTGCCAACACTTGTAACTGTGAGCCAAATTAGGTTGATGACTATTCAGGGAACACAAGTCAATGAAAGAGAGCTAAGCTCCCATGGGATACCTTTCATTTACTTTTGGAGAACGAGTGTGCAAATGGGCAGTTACTTTGTACTAGCTAACGTGCATATGAGCAATTAGTGGCTGATATGCTGTAAATCCCTGCCCTCATTTACTTGCTGGTACCTTGTTCATGTGTCCATGACCTAATTGTAAGTATGTAGGGCCTGATTTTCTGCTCCAATGCATCAGGTTGACGCTGATGAGATTTTTTTGAATCATGATAGTGTAGACTTGGTGTAAGATACCTAGTGATGCAGAAAGTAAATTACGTCTAATAAGGCAAGACTAATTTCAAAGGGCTGAATTCTTCCCTTCCATAGACAATTCAGTGGCAGGGATATGTGCTCATAACTTTGGAAGTAGAGCAGGGAAGAAAGGAGAGATGAGTATTTGCTTCTGAAAAATCCTACTTCATCTGTTAGTTTTGGGAAATTGAAAAACATTCTGCTGTATATGAAAGTGTATAATAAAAGAGAGTGAATTTTAATTTAAAACTGACTTGAATTTACATAGAATTAAATGAAGTGAAGACCATGAGTCTACATTCTGAACAAGTTGAAAACAATAGGAAACCTCTTTCAGGTGGAAGAATTGACTAAAAGAAGCGTTATGACTGAAATGGAGGTATTTGCAAGATTGTGATGGATTAAATAAGGGATAAGCCTGTAGTAGCATCTGAAAGACAACTTTCCATGGCAGGGACATGGTGGAAAGCAGCTCAAAGATTCTCAGTGCTGCTTGCCACTGCTGACCTAATTTATTAATAAGAAAAAAGAAAAAGTGTGTTTATAATATCATTGTCCACTATGCTGGAAGCATCATCAGTCCTGAAGTGAGAACGGTATGAAAATGCATTAGAGGGTCAGATTTTAATACAGTTGCCCTTTTGCAGGTAGGTTTTTTCTCAATGATTGGGTGGTCAAGTAGTTTTACAAGCAGTAGGTACTTATACAACCCAGTTTCCTTGTTTCCCAAAAGCTTGCTGTTGTTGATAGCACAACTTTATGGTTCTCTCCATGTGAAAAACCAGGACAAAGCTGCATTAAATTATTTCCCAGCTAAGAGCATCCTGTGATCTGTCCTTAAGCTGAGTATAATCTTCTGGAATTTCAGGGAATTGACTTCATCATAGGTGACTTCTCCTGAGGATACTACTGAAATGGAAAGTGATGCAGGATTTGGGGTTCTCCCCTAAGGAGTATCAGAAATTTGTACATTACTATGATAGCTCTGACCCGTCTGGTCAGCAGTGTCATCTGAACATTCCTCTGTGGCATATGCTGAACTAGCCAATTCACAAGAGAAAAGTGCTTTGTCAGGAATGAATGTAACCTTATTCTCTGCTAATCTCTGCATGACTTAAGATTCCTGAGTTGTGTGTGTATTGCTAGTGTACTTCTGAGTATAAATGGCAAGAACATTTGAACTGTCATGTAGTATAGCCACTACACACATTTGGAATAGTCTGAGCATCATTTATTAGCTAAATCTACATGAGGATCAAGAATTTTTATTATCATCCTCATCACCACCATCATTAGTAGTATTAATAATAATTAAATTATATAATATCGTAATATAACATTTAGAGTAGTATTATGTCTCTTTGTTCTCTTGTCCACAGTGTTTTCAGTTGGCAAAAACAGTTGGCACAAATACTTTGATAAGCGATACAAACTTTGTCAGCCTGAAAAAAACCCCGGTAACATAAATCAATGAAATAATAATACTTAAAAAAATCTAAGGCCCCTGGCAGAGATTACACTTAAGACGTGATTAACCAGTTAATCATATCTTAAGTAGTAGTATAGCCCCATGTTCATGTAATTAGTCTTATTTTGCTTGTGTGGCTCATCTAAATTTATTGAGTGATTAACCAGTTAACTGTATAATATATGTGACGAGTAGCAGGGGCCTAAGTTTATGGTATCTAAATGTGAGATTACATTCTGTGTCACATATTTTGGTATTAGCTGTGTCATCCTTGAATTGGTAATGTCTTTGGCATCATAAAATTAGGAAAAGTAGTTATAGTTTTCATTGTAAACTATACAATAGTATAGTTTGTTTTTACTTTCTTAGCAAGATTTTCTCCAAACATATAAAGATGAGATGATACCTTTTTATATGTTAAGGTAAACATTTGCTATTTTACTTTGGGTGAGTTGTTTTTCATAGATTTCATAGACATTAGGGCTGGAAGGGACCTCGGGAGATCATCGAGTCCACCCCCTGCCCAAAGGGCAGGAAGTCAGCTGGGGTCATAGGATCCCAGCAAGATAAGCATCCAATTTACTCTTGAAAGTGTTCAATGTAGGTGCTTGAACCACCTCTGCTGGCAGACTGTTCCAGACCTTGGGGGCTTGAACAGTAAAGAAATTCTTCCTTATGTCCAGCCTGAAATGGTCTTGCAGGAGTTTGTGACTCTTCGATCTTGTCATCCCTTGGGGGGGCTCTGGTGAACAGTCATTCCCCCAGATGATGAGCACCCCTGATAAACTTATAGGTGGCCATCAGATCACCCCTGAGCCTGCGCTTTTCCAGGCTAAAGAGTCCCATGGCTCTCAGCCTGTCATCGTAAGATCTGTTTTCCTGACCTCTGTTCATGCGCGTGGCTCTCCTCTGGACTCTCTCGAGCTTCTCCACATCCTTTTTGAATTGTAGAGCCCAAAACTGGATGCAGTACTCCAGCTGCGGCCTCACCAAGGCCGAGTACAAGGGGAGAATGATGTCCCGGGATTTGCTCGAGAAGCATGTATGGATGCATGCCAGCGTTTTGGTCGCTTTACTAGCCGCAGCATCGCATTGGAGGCTCATGTTCATCTTGTGGTCAATGATGACCCCCACGTCTTTTTCTTCTGTAGTGCTATCCAACGTAGCACTGCCGAGCCTATAAGGGTGCTGCAAGTTTTTCCTCCCAAGGTGGAGAACCTTGCATTTTTCGGGTTAAACACCATGAGGTTCTCGTCCGCCCATTTGCTGAGCTTGTCCAGGTCAGCCTGGATCACCCGCCTATCTTCTGGCGTGGATGCTTTGCCCCAAAATTTGGTGTCATGGGCGAACTTGGCCAGTCCACTCCTGACTCCAATGTCCACATCATTAATGAAGATGTTGAACAGTATGGGTCCCAGGACAGAGCCTTGAGGGACCCCACTGGTCACAGGGCACCACGATGAGTGACTGCCATCAATCACAACCCTCTGGGTCCGACCACGGAGCCAATTTCCCAGCCAGCGGATGGTGGTGGAGCCAAGGCCACAACTGGGCAGTTTGGCCAAGAGGTGATCATGGGATACCAGATCAAAAGCTTTTTTGAAGTCAAGATATATGACATCAATCTCTTCTCCCTTGTCCAGGTGATAGGTCACCTGGTCATAGAAGGAAATGAGATTGGTCAAACAAGACCTACCCGCAACAAACCCGTGCTGGCTGTCCCTTAGAATGTTAGCCTGGGCCAGTCCCTCAAGGATGGCCTCCTTAATAAATTTTTCTAAGATCTTCCCCAGGATAGAAGTCAGGCTACAATTAAATACAATTAAAATCTACATGAGTAAACAAAGACTTCAGGAAGGAAGGAGGGGGTAAACCCTCCCTCAAAAAAAACCAAAGTTCGTGTTAGCAGAGTTGATTATTAACAATTCAAGGGTTGCCTCTTCAGACTACTTGTCACAAGCAATTAATCTTCAGTTCACAGAATGTCAACATCGTAGCAGAGTGTCGCAGCTGAATGATCTACTGAAGAATGAATATTCTGCAAGGGCAATGGCTTAAAATTTGATATTGCCAAACAAAGTAATATTAACGTAATTAAAATTCCATCCATTCACATCCAGGAGTACCAAAGTACTTTATAAATATCAGTGCATAATTATAAACCTCTTCTTACTTCTGTGAGGTAGTAAGTAAAATTACAATCATTTTGTATTCTGACACTGGATTTGTTTCAACAAACATTAATAAGTAGGGAGAAACTTCCAATAAGTCAAAAAAGATATGAAAAGTAATATCTTGAATTTTAAGTCCATGTGAGAATGCATGGGTTTCCCTGATGATGGCAGCATTGCTTTTCCATTTTACTCTGTGGAGCCAGATGGTGACTACAGATATTGGTGTCTTGGCATCATTCAGAAGTCACGTTAAACAGAGGAAGCTTTTGTAGCTAGTAAGATACCCTTTCCACACAATGGAAAGGAAAGCCTTTTTTGTTGCTAGCAGTAAATGACAACTTTGCATTCCCCTGTCGTATAGCTACCGGGGATCAGGAGCCAAAAAACCTGATGTGATATAAGATTTTCACAGAGTATGGAGAAAAGGGTAAGGTACCTTTGGGGACATCTAGGAATCTGTTGTTCTTTAGACAACTGTAACTGAAAAACTATTTTTGCCTGAATCGCCCTCCTTAGGGCAGAATGCCGTAAAATGCAGAATACATCAAAGAAAGTTAGATCCCAGAAAAGAACAAATTTGGGTGTGTGTGTGTGTGCACACGTGTCCACACAGGAAATGACAATAGGAATATTCCAAAATAGTTCTTTTTATGCAAATCCTTATACATAACTGTAATAAACTGTAACTATAAACTGAACTGACTATTAAGTTTTAACTTTACCTCTCAGGTTATAATGCATTTCTATATTCTATTTTTTGAGCAAGCATTTCTTTAATAATAGTCATTCATGTAGTAACTGACTTTTGCCACAAGATGTTGATGTTTCAGGAGAAAAAAATGTAAATACAATCAAACAGTACTTAATTAGCAGAAATAGTGGGTTTACCATTTCATAGTTAATAATGCATAAGATTTTAAGCTGAAGGACAAAACACTTATTTTTGGAATCATTTAATGTTGATGAGACAGTGTAATATGACAGTCTATTCAAATGAACAGTTAGTAAGGCAGTTTGGAATTAAGAAGATATACTACTACAGAACTTCTACTCAGGAAAGCTCCATACATAAAGTTATTACCTGGGACATTAAAATAATAAGACTCATCATGGAGGTGACTGAATACACCCTTTAAGATGCACAGAAGTTAAACCTACATTCATGCCCAGGTTCCACACTCAGCCCCCTCCCCCCAGCTTCTCTGGGGAAATAAACATACAGTATAAAAAATAGCATGTTTAAAGAGCAGAGAGCAAAATGTAGCTCAGCTGAGAACAATAGCAGGGAAGTTAAATCATGACAGGTGAAATGTTAGATGGAAATCAGGATGGCTAAGAAGGGATGTTGAAAGCAAATAGCAAAGACAGAAATCAATGCAAAGAAATTCTTAGACTATAGTAGGATACAGAAGCCTATAAAGAAGAAAGAGTGCATTGGCTGGAATATTGGGACTCAAAGATGAGTAAGAACATTGCAGAGCATCAAAATCATTTCTTTGCTTCGCTGTTCACTATAGAAGGTGATGGGAAAGATAGTTATCCCAGATGTGCTCGTTGCATTATTAGATATTAAGATGTCAGGAGGCACCATGTTGAAACATTGATTTAAGTTGCAGGGAGTCACTAGAACCAGATGGTTCTGGTCGGTGCTGTGGAGGATTACAAGAACAAAACAGCTGAATGAAGTGGAAAGCAGCTTACATTATATTTACATGTATTAAAAAATAATTCCCAATTGGCTATTGGACCACAGTGTATGTCCTATTCACTATGCTTCATACATTGGTTTCTTGCTGTCTGGGTAGTCATAAATCCTTATTTTGCTTAAATAAGATTAGTTTTTAATTTATTTATCTCTCTATCCAAAGATACTTCTCTTAAATTGTAATACAAAATTAAAAATAGTTGTAAATGATCTATATGTGGCTAATATGATCAAATGATAAAACAGCTTTTCTAAGGGAAAATGTCACATCTTCATCCCATTAGACATCATCGAAGGAGTCAACAATATAGTAGATAAAGTGAAATGATAGATACAGTTTAGCTGGATCCTTAAGAGCATCAGATGAAGTCTGAAGCCAGTTTGTTAAAGTTGTCTCAAGGTTAACATATGGTTAAGAGATAGAGGTTAAAGGGCAAATAAAAGCCAGTTCTTCATTTTCATTCTTCTGAACAGCTTTTATTTCAGTTAACTTTGCCTTCTCTTTTAGATCCTTATAATGGGATATATGTAAATCTGGCTAGTCCTTTCTATATACCATTTTAAGATAGAGCCTCTTCTTTCCACCCTCACAACCAAAAAACTTGTGGTTGCTAGAGCTTCATCTCTTGCTCCTTCCCTTCATTCAGAATACCCTTAGTTTAGAAACCTTCTCTGAGGTCCCCCGACCTGCACAGTAGGAGTGTGCAAAGCGGGCAGTATTCGATTCAGATTCAAAATCGACTTGATTCGGGGGACAGTGATTTGATTCGCTGATCGCTGTCCCGATTCGATTTGTCCAAATCTGAATGCGAAGATTTGATTCTGATTCAGAGAATCAGTGATTTGGTCATAGAAACAGCTATATATATTTTTTTCTACATACCTTGAGGTACCAGGCACAGCTCATGAACACTAAGATGCTGGGGTGAATGGAGTGTCCCACAGGAGTGTGCCCCCCCGTGTGCTCGGTGGTGGATCCAGAAGTGGACCAGAAGTACATCCCATCCATTTCTGGGTCCACTGCTGAATGTGCAGGGGAGCCCCCCCGCACTCCTGTGGGATGCTCCATCTGCCCCACCATCTCATGTTCACAAACCACGCCTGGTACCTTGAGGTATGTAGAAAAAACATATAAAGCTGTGCATATAGCCGAATCATCGAATCTCTCCAAATTAAATCAGGGGCTTCCGATTTGATTTGGAGAGATTAATGGGTCTCCTGATTCGATTCGAATTCGGAGATTTGGCCGTCGAATCGGGCTGTATCTTCTCCAAATTGAATAAGTAACCAAAGCTTTGCACAGCTGTACTGCACAGCTGTCACTTGCCACTAGAGGCTTGGTGAGCTGGGGCAGGAGTAGGAATTGTAACTGTGAGGAGCTGTGTGCTCTAGCTATGCAAAACCTACCAGTAGAATGCTGGTGAGCCAGGAAAGACTTCTATCCCTGTTCTACGGGCAGGGGTGTGAGAGATTCATAGATCCTGAAGGTCTTCAATTTGGGTAGCACATCTATGGAGAGTGGCCACACCTTAATGAAACAGGAGTTGGGTAGTGCAGACCAGAGATAATCCTGCCCTGGAGTGGCATAACTTTGAGCTGCATAATAAAAATCATTTTAAGGTGTCTGTGTGCAGACAGTCCAGGAAATAAGAGCTCCAGGAGATGCCCAAATTTACTGTGCAACAAAAACCTTATTAAACTTTCAGTAAAGCATGTTTGCTCTTTCCTCCTTTCTGTCCTTAATGCATGATCACACTTTCCTGTATGTGGCCACAAACCTAACATATAGGGTCTATATGGTAGGTTAGTGGCTACGCATAGGAAATTGCCTTCTCCTTTGCCATGCTGTCTACAAAGAACTTGGCAATGATTAGGTTGCTGATGTTCCAAGACCACTTTTTATCTCACTGACCAATAATGTCTCATTGTTTCTTTGTGTTCCGCACTGCTTCCCTTTCTCTTAGTATCCACCGATTGTTACTTCTTTAAAAAATTACATTTAGGACAGAGACCATCTTTGTTGTTTTTTCTTACTATCTGGATGAGACTGGACATAATTTAGAGTGAGTTGGCGAAAATCAATCCAGAACAGTTTGAGGTGGCTTTACATTAGATTGAGAGAGACGGCTAGAACGTTTGGCTGTGATTTTTATCATTTCCTCAAATAAGAGTTCTTGTCCATCATTTGCATCTAACGGTTTGGTCATATCTCATTTGATTTTGGATGATAAAGGGCTGTAGTGACCTGAATAGTTTATTTCTGTTTACATCCGTATAGGAGGTGACGTTTTTCTTTTCAGTGCAGACTTGGCCAATATAATTCAGACCTTTCTGACTTCTAAACAGTCAGTTTGAAAGCTCAGAGTGTACAGCATCCAGTGGTTACTTTGTTAGGTGAAGCATTCCATCATCAGTGTGTGACGTGAATATATGACATGAATTATGCTGGTGGCCTACTAATATATGAGTGGAGGCTTTTGATTTTACAGTGGCGTATCAATGGCGTGAGACGATTCTACTTTCCTGTTGTGCAGTTGTCACACGCAGTTGTGATTAGTGTGTTTATGGCACTGATTCTTCCTTCTGGGTCATTTGAGTAGAGAAAACAGGGACTGAATGAACATACAGAAGTTTTGAAAGTTCAGGAAAGTAAGCGCATCATGTTTCAACATCATATCAGTGTGTAAAAAGCCACACCCTTTTCAGATCCTTCAGAATTTATATGAAAAACAAAACAGTATCCTTGGCAGAGATGAACAAAATACCCATCTTCCTATCTCAGGCTCCGAGCACGTTTTTTAGAGAAACCTGTGTTTTCACAGAATATGTACAGCTGGCCTTTAGCACATGATGTTATGTGACCTTAAGTGTTACAGAGTGGCTGCGTTTACATGAGAGGCTACTGCACAGTAGCAATGAGATACTGTGTCTGTTCAGTAGGGCTGTGTGAAGCTTCGGTAGCCGATTAGATTCGGAGGAGATTCGGCCTGATTCAGCGGCCGAATCTCTGAATCCGAATCTAATTGGGAGACCAATTAAAAGGTCTGAATTGAATTGAAAGCCTTCAAATTGATTTAGAAAAGATTCATCCTGATTCGGAGATTTGGCCACAGACTAAACAGGCAGCAGTACTTGCCATGCTGAACACAGCTGCCTCCAGCTGGTAAGTCTGTTGTGGTGGGTGGAAGGGTAAAGGGTGTGTGGGAGGGGCAGATCAATGCCCTCACAGCAAGGAAGGGATTGGGGCTGGGACAAGCTGCCCAGCTGGGGTGGGAGGGGGGGTGCGGGACTCAGGAAGGCAGGTAGCGGGGTGTGGAATATGGGCATGGCACCGCTGGGAGTGGAGGCTATGCCGTGTTGTTGCTTGGCCAGCTGGGGTAGGGAGGGGGGCAATGCTCACTCTGTGCAGAGGCAAGCAGGAGCAGGGCATCATGCCTGCTCCCGGTGCTGCTGTGTCTGCATCCTTTGCCACTCCCCCCCGCTGGCTGGGCAAGCAGCAGCAGGGCATAGCCCGCTGCTTGCCCAGCCAGAGCAGGGGGGTGCAGGTAGCTGGCTCTGCCGCCTCTTGCCCAGCTGGGGTAGGGGGGCGTGGGATGTGGCCAAGTGGGGACAGCACCCAAATCCCATGTTCCCCTGCCCCAGCTGGGCAAGCAGCAGCAGAGCCAGCATCCTGTACCCCCCTGCCCTGGCCTGGCAAGCAATGCCAGCACCCGGATCCTGTGCACCCCGACTTTGGTGGGCTGGGCGTGGTGCCCTGCTCCTGCTTGCCTCTGCACAGAACGAGCATTGCCCCCCTCCCTACCCCAGCTGTGTTAAGTTCTGCACCCCGCCCCCGGCTGGGCAGCTTGTCTTAGCCCTAATCTGTTCCTCCCTGTGGAGGCATTGATTTGCGCCCCTCATGCCCTTTCCCTCTGCTCACCACAATGGACTTACCAGCTGGAGGCAGTTGTGTCCAATGTGGTGAGGACTGCTGCTTGTTTAGTCTATGGCCAAATCTCCAAATCGGGCTGAATCTTCAGATTGACTGCCCAAATCGAATCACTGTCCCTCTGAATTGGCTGAATCTGAAGCAAATTCTTGCCACTTCACACAGACCTACTGTGCAGTAGCATTGTGGGGCACTAATTGCGATGCAACATGACTGCACAGTAGTAACAAGTTACTGAATAACTGCGCAGTTTGCCACTAGTGTAGATGCAGCCACTGTAGAAAAATTAATACCTGTTTTTAATTAAAATAGATTTGGTTTTCAATTTTATTACATCACTGATTCATAGGGTTTTTAATCAGTTGGAATTCACCCCTATTATGTCAGTCTTTTGAAGTTAGTATTTTTGGTAACAACACTTGTTATTGAACTGTTTGAGGAAACTCTGTAAGGCCGCAATGCACCCTTCATGTGGAGTGGACTTGACAGTATTCATTTATAGCTAGCTTTGTACTGACATAACATAATTTCTCCATTTGCACTGAGTTTGGCAACTTGTTCCTTTGTGGGAGGAAGCTGTGGATGCCACTTGAAACAAGAACTGTCAGAATTCCTTTGATACAAAGGCTGACAGTCTTCTCTGATCAGGAGAACATCAGTACTTATAGGTAAGCAGCATTTTGGGCCTCATTTTCTTAATTCAGCACAGGGAACGCTGTCTTTCAGATACTATTAGCATAAAATGCTGAAAACAGTGGATTGGGATTTGAGCATTTTATGTGCTTCTGATTTTTTTAGGTCAAGTCAACGAGAAGCTTTTCAGCTAAATACCCTGTGGGAAACAAATGTCTGTAGTGTAGTATAAATTTCTTAATAAATTAAGAAGTTGTCAAAAGTCAGATTGCAGCTGTTATACACTTTGAACTCATTTCTGAGATCAAGTAGCTAACAGAAATTAATTTCTGTGTGAATTAAGGCTTATGCCCTGGTGTTCTGCACACATCCGTAAAGGCACACGCATAATAGTCTCTGTAAATGGCAAACTATTGTTTTAGCCTGGATGTGATGTTTCAGATTTAACACAATTATGTTAATACATGTAGATGGTGACTTGACTTCATCAGCATTTGCAAATTACATATTCAAAATGAAAATGCTTGCCTGTGTTGTGACTTTTTTTCCTTTGGTTCTCATAGCATATAATACAGAATTACTGTAGAAGTATTGGAATTCATACACTTCATTAGATACTGGGAAATGAGTGAGCTTTTGAATTGCAAGTTATTACCATCCTTAACATTCTCTTTTTACCCTTCCATTTTGAATATTTTATAAGACTTCTGATTGTATCTATATAAAAAAATAAATGGAACATAACAGTTTATTTTTTAGGGAGTTATCCAGCAATCTCTGCAGCTGCTCAATCTCTGTAACTGCTCTTCTAACTACAGCCCCAGAAACCTTCTGTGTATTTGATTTATAGAGGCTTTGACATATTTCAATGTTGTTACTGTTTTGGAAGTGGTCATGTTATATCTAAGGATGTCTCTTCCTCACATGGAGAAATAAATTCCTCTGCAGATACAACTCCATGGATGTGTGGAAAACTAAAAGGATGTGTTAATGTTCTTCAAGCATTGGAATTTCAGCATGTGGATTGAATCCGTCCCTGCCACCTTTTGGGCATGTGTAGATGTGCAATTAATGCATGTGAATAAACTCTGGAGCTTATTGTTTTGGAGTTTTTTTGCTCCCTTGTGTGCGGCAGCCCTTGCACTAAAGTACTTTTCGTGCCCCAGCCAGCTGTGTCAGCATCTACACGTGCACTATTGCACACAAAAAACCTCAGTAGTAGTACAACTCTACTGCAGAGTTTTAGTTTTGTGCACACTAATAGGGGTGCATGTGTAGACGCTGAGGGCATTTTCACACATGCAAGTGCTGCAGCACTGGGTGCTTTGAAAAGTGCCCAGCGCTGCAACGCTTGCACTTATATAAGTGGTGAAATGCATTGTGCATCAGTGTGCAGAAAATGGCAGTGGTGCACTTTTGAACTAAAATGCACAGAAGGTGCTTTAGTTCAAAAGTGTACCGCTGTCATTTTTGGCACGCTGATGCTCATTTCACATGTGGAACTGACTCAATTAATCGAGTCTGCTCTGAAGCAGAGCATGATGGGACAAAAAAGTATATGTATAAATGCTGTGAGACATTTACTGAGGAGCTAATTAGTCAGCTTTGCAGTAAATATCTTGTGTAGATATGCCCCTTGTAACCATTGCAGTCAGCAGGAGGGGTTGAAACACACATCCCATAATTTGTTTTGGGAAATTCCATAGCTCTATTCTTTCCTCATTCTTGGGAGTGGTGCTGAAGATTTTCATGTCTCACTTAATGCTGGAGTTAATGTGATTGACAAGAAAGATAATCAGCATAGGTTCAGGAGGTGGCATAATTTTTTAGGATAGAAATGGACATCACCAAACCAAGGTAGTTGAGCTGTGACAAGACGTGTTCGGCCACAGCTGAACTGATTTGTTGAGTGAAATGCATATCACTCCTTGTCTTACATTGGGTAGGTGCCTGGTGTAGGACAGGAGGTGACATGTTTCCCTTGCTGAGGCGTTCCTCACCTCACTTGCTGTCCTGAACCTCCTTGCTGGGACCTGCACTATCCCTTTGAATGAAGCACAGGCTGGTGTAAGTCCCAGGAAGGAAGTGTGAGGCAGTACAGGAGCCAGGGAATTCCTGGCACCTCATCCCTCCATGCTGGGATAAGCACTGGGGTAGCATGCCAACCCATGCTTCTTGCAGAGGCATGGGTCAAAGAACAGAGGCATGGAGACCTGGGGTGGTGCAGGAATTGGGGAATCCTTGGCTTTGGTACCTCCTTGTGCTTCTGAGCCAGAACCCAT
Source organism: Crocodylus siamensis (assembly GCF_052110815.1). NCBI lineage: Eukaryota > Metazoa > Chordata > Crocodylia > Crocodylidae > Crocodylus > Crocodylus siamensis. The sequence goes on from NC_143396.1 coordinate 147,559,022, forward strand.
GACAACTGGTGCCTCCACATGAAGGGGTGCCGGCCCCAGCATGGAGGCATGTGGCCCTGGGAATTCCCTAGGTCCTGCACTTTCTGGGGAACATATCTTTTTAAGCAGGGAAATCTCAGTGTTGGACTTGATGCTCCTTGTGCAATAAACTAAATATTTAGTTGGATTAATTCTATTCTCAAAAGTTGGGATCACAGATGAATTCCAGATAGATTAGATTCAATCTCACAAAAAAGGGAAAAAAAAAGTCTGAATAGTAGGATAGTGGAGGAAAGTTTCCAGGGAAGTTGTGGAGTCTCCCTGTTTGGAGGTTTTCAGGAGCCTGGATAATCATTTGTCTGGGACAGTATAGGGCTAACACATCCTGCATTTATAACCAGGGTAGGACCAGGTGATGTGGCCCCTTACAACCCTTTGGTTTTATAACAGAAAAAATGGAATGATGTGCGGATAACACTTGCACGATAGCTTTTCCTGTTGTGCTCTTGTGTTATTTGGGGAGATAGAAAACTGCTGTTGTCACATTTTTACTATGGCAGATAAAATTAGCACTCATGCTATTTCGGCAGCTGCAGTACTTTTCCTAACAGTAATGTATACAAATAATTACGAAATGGGAATTAAGTAGAGACTTCTCCAAAAGAATAGTTGGTAGCTAAATAAGAAATAATTCATTAAAAAAAATGGCACTTTAAAGAATACAAATGTAAAGAATATCTTAAGTTATGTCATCATCCAGTTCAGATTATTTGCATGTAAATTACAGCCTATTGCTTTTAAGAAAATTAAAGTTGAAAATTAACCCACTTGTGTTTGTAGACTTGCTATTTTTTCTGCCTTTAGTTTTCCCCCAGTTTCTATAATGTTTAACATTATGGATCTCTTTGCTTGTTCTCTGTTTCCCTGACCAAAAACTTTCTTTCTTCTCCTAACCCCATAGCCAGAGATCCTGCCATGCTGTTTACAATGCCCTTCTCTATAACGGGGCGGGGGGGATCCTTTTTCACTGGCATGCCACAAATTAGTCTTTTTCTTCACTCCATTTAACTTCCCCTGCCTCACCTGATGCTCTGTCTTCTGCTCCCTGTCATTTTTGCCACTGAGCTGCCTGTCCCCTCACTGATCTGCTGCATGCCACACACACAGGTTGCCCATGCTTTTTGTGGCATGTGTCACAGGTCAACCACCACAGCTCTATAATATTATGGAGGATAGCAGCGGTATATATTTACTTGCTTGTTTCCTTAAGGATAATGGAGATCCTACAACGCATCTGATTTTTTATTTTTTTTTCTAACAAGGTGGGTTTTAAAAGCTTTTTCCTTACGATTCTATTCTTTTTCTTCCTTCCTTACAGGATAAAATGTATAGAGGAGACAGTAACTCATACACTATTAGTTCTTTTAGCAGAGCATTACATATTCTGCTAGTTCTGTCTAGTTCTTGACTCTCTGCATAGCTAGTTGCATCTAAAATAGGAACGTCAATCAGCTTTTCCAGTGGAAGACTAGACCTTTCTCATTCCTAGACTGCAAAAGATACCAGTAAAAGTACCATTTTTTTTAAAATAGAACCAGAAGTGTGCTGGACTCCTTGCAGTCATATATTCAGGTCTTCATGCAGCTTGATGTTGCTACTGAAGATGGGCTGAGGGGGAGACTGTCCAAGTTAACTGGCATATCAATAGTCTCTCTGGGGAAGGAAATGGAAGAAATATCAACTGGCTATCAAAGAGCAAGTTGAAACAAACTGGTTCTTTCTGCTTTTACTAAACTATCTATAGTTTTAAAAGAAGTGCTTCTCATGGGGGACTTCAATCACCCTAACATCTGTTGGGAGGGAAATACAGCAGTGTGCAGGCAATCCAGAAAGTTTTTAGAGAGTGTTGAGCAAAACTTCCGGGTGCAAGTGCTGGAATGGCCAGCTAGGGACTGTGGTCTTCTTGACTTGCTGCTCACAAACAGGGAAGAATTGGTGGGGAATGTACTAACTAGTAGATGGCAGCTTGGGCAGCAGTGAGCATGAGATGATTGAGTTCAGGAACCTGAGGAAAGAAGGATGGAGAACAGCAGAGTAAGGACCCTGAACTTCAGAAAAACAAACTTCAACTAGCTTTGGGAACTCATGTGCAGGATCCCCTGGGAAGCCAGTCTGAAGACAAGAGGAGTCCAGAAGAGTTGGCTGTACTTTAAAGAACCCTTAATGAGAGTGCAGGAACAAACCATCCCATTGTTGTACGCACAGGATGTACAGTGTAAATTTAAAACAAATGGGAATCTTATCGGGGATAAGGCACAACACTGCATTTATTGAAACATTAAAACATAAAAAGAATAAAGAACAACAAGGTTATTTAATTCATTCATTCATTCATACAGAAGAAAAAAGCACACAGTCTTGCAAAGTTTAAGGTGTTACCAAATTTTAAAGTTGCTCTGGTCAGTCTGGTGGCCAGCCAGACTAAACACAAGGAATGGAGTCATGTCTCGTTGGACACTCCCAAAACTCCTCCTTGCAGTTGACCAAACCAAAGCATTTTCATCTGTGTTCATTCTTTATAGTGATAGCTCTCCACACAAGTGTATGGATTCTGTTAAGTCAGACATGAAGGCCATCCTTGTGGTCCTGTTGGCAGGCTGCGATTGGTATGATGTAATTTTCTGGCTTTGTGATCTGCAATCTTTGGGGGTCATTGTTTGTGATCTTCAGCCATTAGGATGAGGTCATGACTTAGTATTTGGCAATCCTTTACAGCAGTATCAAGTCAGCAGTTACCTTTAACTTTTAAACCAGAGAAGGCTATTTTAACCTTCTGGTTGGGGGTGCGAGAGGACTGTTTTGATTCATATTGCCATGTACATACATTACTTATTCTTTTGTTACTTCTTTTCAAACATACCAGACATACTGCAGACCTCGAATAAACATTTTTCTTATACTAAATTTAAGTTCTAAAATCATGCAAGCAGAAGGTTAGGTGTACTTACGTTAAATAATAAGAGACTTAAAATAGATGGCTAACTTTATGTTTACTTAATATTGGATATAAAATAATAAATTATTAAAACTTTATAAAGAATAGATCATAACAAGGTTAACCTTATCTTAATAGCTAAGTAGTTCATCATTGAAATAGCAACATCTAGCAATTAGCATAAAGCAATTATAGCTACTGTAATACAACACAGTTGTGTAGGAAGACTAGTAAGTGTGGCAGAAGACCAGCTTGGCTTAGCAGGGAACTCTTCAGTAAACTAAATCACAAAAAGGAAGCTCAGAAGAAGTTGACACTTGGACAAACAACTGGGGAAGAGTATTAGAGCTTGGGCATGCAGGGATGAGGTCAGGAAGGCCAAAGCACAATTGGAGTTGTGGCTAGCAAGGTATGTGAAGGGTAACAAGAAGGGTTTCTACAAATATGAAAGTAACAAGAGGAAGATCAGGAAAGCATAGGTCCCTTACAGAATGGAGGAGGCAACCTAGTGACAGAGGATGCAGAAAAGTCTGAAGTATTCAGTGCCTTTTTCACTTCAGTCTTCACAGGCAAAGTCAGCTCCCAGACGTCTGCACCTGGCAGCACAGTCTGGGGAGGAAGTGAGCAGCCAACAGTTACAAAAGAATAGGTTAGGACTATTTAGGAAAGCTGGACATGTACAAGTCCAAGGGGCCAGACGGGATGCACTGAGGATGCTGAGGGAGTTGGCTGATGTGATTGCAGATCATCTGGCCGTTATCTTTGAAAACTCATGGTGATCGGGAGAAGTCCTAGATGATTTGAAAAGGGCAAACATAATGCTGGTATTTAAAAAAGGGAAAAAGTAGGATCCAGGGAACTACAGACTGGTCAGCCTCACCTCAGTCCCTGGAAAAATCATGGAGCAGATGCACAAGGAATCCATTTTTAAGCACTTGGAGACGAAGAAGGTGATTAGGAACAGTCAGCATGGATTCATGAAGGACAAGTCATGCCTGACCAACCTGATTGCCTTCTATGATGAGATGACCAGCTCTGTGTATGTGGGAAGACCAGTAGATGTGGTATATCTTGATTTTAGCAAGGCTTTAGATATGGTCTCCCACAACATTATTGCAGGCAAGCTAAGGAAGTATGGGCTGGATGAATGGACTATAAGGTGGATAGAAAACTGGCTGGGGCATTGGGCTCAGAGAGTAGTAACTGGTGGAGTGTCGTAGGGGTCAGTCCTGGGCTGGTTTTGTTCAATATCTTCATCAGTGACCTAGAAGAGGCATAGAGTGCCCCCTCAGCAAGTTTGACAAGTCCGACAAGTTCTTTGGGTAAATCCAATATCTTTTATTAGATCAACTCAAATAGTTGGAAAAATTCTTCTTTGCAAGCTTTTGGGTACTGTTGCCCTTTGTCAGGCTGAGGAAGTATCTGCAGATGGTCTGTGCTCTTCCTGGATGTAGTAGTAAAGCAGCCAATGGCCAATACTTATGCAAGAAAGCCAGTCAGTTAAAATGTAAATTGAGGAGGTCAGTGGGTAAGAGACAGGTGGGCCAGGTGGAGGGGTTGGGAAGGGGAATGAATATAGCTGTAGTCAATGGATGAGAGACAGGAGCGGGCAGTGGGGGGAAGGAATTAATATAGGATGGAACAGTCCTATGCACCAGTACAGGATGAGGGCTGACTGGCTGGGTAGCAGCTTTGCAGAAAAAGACCTGTAGGTTAAAGTGGACAATAAGATGAATGAGCCAACACTGTGCCCTTGTTGCCAAGAAGGCTAACGGCATACTGGACTGCACTGGTAAGAGTATTGCCAGCAGGTCAAGGGAAGTGATTATTCCCATCTGTGCAGCACTTGTGAGGGCACATGTGGAGAACTGTTTAGTTTTGGGTCCCCCACTATAGAAAGGTTGTGGACAAATTGGATAGAGTCCAGCAGAGGGCAACGAAAATAGTGTGGGGGCTGGGGCACAGGACTTATGAGGAGAGGCTGAGGGAGCTGGGCATATTTAGTCTACAGAAGAGAAGACAGAGAGGGGATTTAATAACAGGCTTCAACTACCTGAAGAGGGGTTTGGAAGAGGATGGAGCTAGGCTGTTCTCAGCTGTGGCCTATGACAGAACAAGGAGCAAGGGAAGTTTAGGTTAGATATAGTACTAGGAAGAATTTTCTCACTACGAGGATAGTGATGATCTAGTCAGTCATGGTCCTGCTTTGAGCAAGGGGTTGGACCAGATAACCTCCTGAGGTCCCTTCCAGGCTTAATTTGCTATGATTCTATCAAAATAAACATGAAGTTGTAGTTATAGAAGTTCTGTTTGTAGATGAATCCATTCAAATGATACAACACTAGGCGGAGAGCAATTGCTTTTATTAATCAGCATCTTTTTATATTTCTCTAGGTAACAGTGTAGCTTTTCTTACTTGGAAGAAATCTTTCATGAAATTAATTTGTACTTTATAGACCTGAATAGTCTAGGAGTTTGGCTAGAAAGTAACATTTCCTGAAAAAAACAAAACAATATCTCTCCATGCACAAAGAAATGTGCTTTGTACAGTGGGTGTGCCTTTGGAAAGTTTTCCCAAGTTATCTGCACATTAAGGACATTTATGTTAGGCTCCGGAGCGGTAGAGACACGCGGGTGAAGCCAGCTGTGCCCCCGCTCCCCCAAAGCCCCCCCAGACACCCCCTCAGCAGCCGCAGAGCCCCCTGCCGACCCCCAGCACAGCCGGAGGTAAGCGGGCTCGTGGTGGGAAGGGGTTAACTCCTCGCTGCCTGGGAGGAGGTCGCTGCCTGGAGCCGGGTGGGGTCAAGCTCCCGCCCAGGACCCTACTTGGCCCAGCCCCGCAGGGAGCCCCGCGAACAGGCTGCGTAAACAGGCGCTTGAGTTAGCGTGGAGTTAACGCAGGAGAGGGTGTGGGAGGGCACGAGACCCTGCCTGCGACCCCCCCAGAGTAGTCAGCCCCAGCCGTAGCCAGCCTACCGGAGGGATGACATGGATGGGCACGCGCCGCAGCCCGAGGGTCCCCTCGGGCTCTGCGGCCCCCCCATTGGGCACCTCAGAGACGGCCACCCAGATGGAGCCCATGGTTCCAGGCTCCAGGCAGACGGAGCCCCTGGCTCTTGGCTGTGGGGGCTGCCTGTCCCTTTTTCAGGCTCTGGGGCCCGGGAGCATGGCCACCTCCCCTTGCGGGGTCTGCTCACTACTGGGGTCTCTGGCGCGCCAGCTGGAGGAGCTCCAGGCCACAGTCCAGAGACTGCGTGCCATCAGGGTCTGCGAGCAGGAGATAGACTCCTACTGCCAGGCCCTTCTCCCCCGGGAGCCGCAGGGTAGAGCACTGTCTCCCTCCAGGACTAAGGAGGACTCTGGGACCTCCCGCTCTGCCCAGTCAGGGGCATGGACCAAGGTGGTCAAGGGCCCTAAGGCCCGCTGCACCAAGGCCCCTCCCTTGCTGGAGCTTAGCAACAGGTTCGCACCTCTTGCAGCCCCAGCAGAGCCTGCTGAGTTGCCAGCTCCCGCAGGCAACCCAGGCTCAACCACAGCTACTGCCCTCGCTCTCCCCAAGACAAAGCGAAAGGTGTTTGTTGTGGGAGACTCTATCCTGCGGGGCACTGAGGGGGCAATCTGCCGCCCCGACCCCTTAGCCCGGGAAGTCTGCTGCTTCCCAGGGGCCTGCACTCAAGACATTGTGGAGAGGATCCCACAGCTCCTCCGGCCCACAGACCACTATCCCATGCTCCTTATTCACGTGGGCACCAATGACACAGCTCGGAGCACCCCCAGCCAGGTCATTAGGTGCTACAGGGATTTGGGAGCGGGGCTTAGGGGTCTGGGAGCTCAGGTGGTGTTTTTGTCGATCCTCCCAGTCTCGGGCTGTGGGCTGAGGAGGATCCACGCAGTGAACCAAAGACTGCGGCGCTGGTGTCATCGGGAAGGCTTTGGCTTCCATGACCACAGCCCGCTCTTTGGTGAGAGAGGCAGCGAGCTGCTGGGAAGAGATGGCCTCCACCTCTCTCCCCTGGGGAGGAGGCTCTTCTCAGCCAGGCTGGCTGACCTGCTCCACCGGGCTTTAAACTAAGCCCGCTGGGGGATGGGGGGACTACTGCCACCGCTGGCCTGCTGAGCGACCCTTGCAAAGCCAGCGGACCAAGGCACTTAAGGGAACCCACCCCTGCCCCAGCCCTGGCACAATCTGTGGGCAAGGCAAGAGCCCCCAAGGGGACACTTGCCTGCCTGTACACTAATGCCAGGAGCCTGGGTAACAAGCAGGAGGAGCTCGTCCTCCTGCTCAGTGCAAAGAATTATGACGTCATTGGGATAATGGAGACCTGGTGGGACTCCACCCATGACTGGACCACGGGTATAGAGGGCTATACCCTGTACAGGAGGGATCTTGTTGACAAAAGGGGCGGGGGTGTAGCTCTCTATGTGAAGGAAAGCTACATGTCCCTGCAAGCTGATGTTGGCGACCGGCATGGACAGCTAGAGACCCTCTGGGTAAAAATTCGTGGGGAATTCGGCACAGGGGACACAACGGTGGGAGTCTACTACAGACCTCCCACTCAAAGTCCTGAGCTTGACCAGGAGTTTGCCCGGGAACTGACTGAGGCCGCTTGCTCCAGAACCTTGGTTGTCATGGGTGACTTCAATTACCCGGACATCTCGTGGGAAGATCACTCAGCAAAATCCGAGCGGTCGCAAAGCTTTCTGTTGTGCGTGGATGACCTCTACCTGACTCAAGAAGTCTATGGGCCAACGAGAGGCAAAGCGCTGCTCGACCTGGTACTGGCTACGGGGGACGACCTAATCGTCGACCTAGTGATTGATGGGAAGTTGGGTGACAGTGACCACGAGCTGATCACGTTCACCATCCGCCGTAAAGCTGGCAAGTCAGTCAGCAACACAGAAGTCCTTGACTTCAGAAAAGCCGACTTTGACAAGCTCAAGAGGCTTGTCGGTCAGGCCCTCAGGGACCGTGACCCCAGGGAGATGGGAGTTCAAGAAGAGTGGTTGCTTCTCAAGGAAGCGATCCTCAGTGCACAAGCTAAATCTATTCCAACACGGAGGAAAGGCAGCAAGAAGGCACAGCAGCCCTCCTGGCTCTCCAGGGACCTAGTGGACCTCCTGTGTCTAAAAAGGAAAGCCTACAAAGGATGGAGGATGGGATTCACCTCCAAGGAGGATTATTCTGCGCTGGTCCGGTCCTGCAGGGAGCAAACCAGGAAAGCCAAGGCTGCAACTGAACTCCAACTAGCTTCAGGCATCAAGGACAACAAAAAGTCCTTTTTCAGATATGTGGGGAGCCGGAGGAAAAGCAAGGGCAGTGTTGGACCCCTGCTAAACCAGATGGGGCAACTGACAACTGACGCCCAGGAAAAAGCCAACCTATTAAATAGGTACTTTGTGTCAGTCTTTCATCAGTCACATGGGATGGCCATGCCTGCTATGGGACAGGGAAATCTGGGTGAGGGGGATCCCCTACCCTCCATCAATGCTGACCTCGTGAAGGAGCACCTTGAGAAGCTGGATACCTTCAAGTGAGCTGGCCCTGACAATCTGTACCCCAGGGTACTCAAGGAGCTGGCGAGCGTCATAGCCCAGCCCCTGGCACGGATCTTTGAAAACTCCTGGCGCTCTGGTGTAGTGCCCGAAGACTGGAAGAAGGCCAATGTGGTGCCGATCTTCAAGAAATGGAGGAGAGTGGATCCGGCTAACTACAGGCCCATTAGCCTGACTTCTATCCTGGGGAAGATCTTAGAAAAGTTTATTAAGGAGGCCATCCTTGAGGGACTGGCCCAGGCTAACATTGTAAGGGATAGCCAGCACGGGTTTGTTGCGGGTAGGTCTTGTTTGACCAATCTCATTTCCTTCTATGACCAGGTGACCTATCACCTGGACAAGGGAGAAGAGATTGATGTCATATATCTTGACTTCAAAAAAGCTTTTGATCTGGTATCCCATGATCACCTCTTGGCCAAACTGCCCAGTTGTGGCCTTGGCTCCACCACCATCCGCTGGCTGGGAAATTGGCTTCGTGGTCGGACCCAGAGGGTTGTGATTGATGGCAGTCACTCATCGTGGTGCCCTGTGACCAGTGGGGTCCCTCAAGGCTCTGTCCTGGGACCCATACTGTTCAACATCTTCATTAATGATGTGGACATTGGAGTCAGGAGTGGACTGGCCAAGTTCGCTGATGACACCAAACTTTGGGGCAAAGCATCCACGCCAGAAGATAGGCGGGTGATCCAGGCTGACCTGGACAAGCTCAGTAAATGGGCAGACGAGAACCTGATGGTGTTTAACACCGAAAAATGCAAGGTTCTCCACCTTGGGAGGAAAAACCTGCAGCTTCCTTTATAGGTTTGGCAGTGCTACGTTGGATAGCACTACAGAAGAAAGAGACGTGGGGGTCATCATTGACCACAAGATGAACATGAGCCTCCAGTGCGATGCTGCGGCTAGTAAAGCGACCAAAACGCTGGCGTGCATCCATAGATGCTTCTCGAGCAAATCCCGGGACGTCATTCTCCCCTTGTACTCGGCTTTGGTGAGGCCACAGCTGGAGTACTGCATCCACAATTCAAAAAGGATGTGGGGAAGCTTGAGAGAGTCCAGAGGAGAGCCACGCGCATGATCAGAGGTCAGGAAAACAGATCTTACGATGACAGGCTGAGAGCCATGGGACTCTTTAGCCTGGAAAAGCGTAGGCTCAGGGGTGATCTGATGGCCACCTATAAGTAATTCAGGGGTGACCACCAGGATCTGGGGAAACGTTTGTTCACCAGAGCGCCCCAAGGGATGACGAGGTCGAATGGTCACAAACTCCTGCAATACCGTTTCAGGCTGGACATGAGGAAGAATTTGTCTACTGTCCGAGCCGCCAAGGTCTGGAACAGTTTGCCAGCGGAGGTGGTTGAAGCACCTACATTGAACACCTTCAAGAGTAAATTGGATGCTTATCTTGCTGGGATCCTATGACCCCAGCTGACTTCCTGCTCTTTGGGCAGGGGGCTGGACTCGATGTCCTGAGGTCCCTTCCAGCCCTAATGTCTATGAAATCTGTGTTGTAAAATTTGGTGAGACTAATGGGATTTTTTTACTCATTTATAGTTACTAAGTTTCAGAGGACTGGCTTGTCAATTACTGGCAACCCTGGCCTTGGACAGGAGGAAGATGCTACTAAATAATTTAACATATTAGACATTTTAAATGGAAACAAAAGTTCATAGATTTCATAGACATTAGGGCTGGAAGAGACCTTTCAAGATCATCGGGTCCATTTCCCTGTTCAAAGGGCAGGAAGTCACCTGGGATTAATATTGGAGAAAAACAAAACAAAACTTGGGAATGGTGGTGAGAGGAATCAGCACATGTAGGATAAGGCAGCTATAGAATCTTAAAAATTAGAGCTGGAAAAAGATAATTTTATTCAACCCATTGTTGATGGAAGATTGATCCAGACAGGCCATTGCTAATGCTATGTCCAGTTTAGTTTTAGGTGCCTTGGGGAATAAGGAAAGCTGTCATTTTCCTTTTTTAAAATTGTTTTTAGTTGGATGCATACTCAAAAGTTATTCCATAATATACAGGTTCCCATGTAGAAAGCAGAAACTTTTGTATTTAGAATTAGTTTAGAATGTAGTTTAGAATTTTGATTATTTAAGCCTAATTTTGACTTTTCAAAGTACATAAGAGCTTATTTTATCTTACTTACCTGAGTCGAGTCCTTCATGATTCTCTGCCAGATGATTTTTTTATGTACATTAAGGAAAATAATGCTGGTATAGACCATCAGAAATAACAGAAATTTGTGCCTGTGTGAAAGTGTCTTAGAGCTTTTTGACACATCTTATCTTACAAAAAGACAGAATCCAGCAGTTTAGCTTAGTCCTCTAACCTTAGAGGTTCTGATTTTTAAGGGTTAGAATATATTTTGGAGGAATAGTCTTAAATTTGACAATGTGTTGCCATGGAGACCATTTTGCCATCAGAGCGGAGTATTGAATTCACTGAAGGACCAAATAGGAAGAGACAAAAGGGTGGGATGGAGCACATGTTTCAATAAAATTGTCTTTAAGAACCTGCAAACATGACAGACACTATTCCCCTCTTGCTTTTCATTGGTATGGAGGAAGTGGGAAATGTAGGAGAGTGGGAGAGCTGATGGAGCGAAATGAAAAAGTGAAGGCATCTAAGAATTGTATCTGATTGGAGCAGGAAGTGTTATAGTTGTATCATGAGGGAGGGAGGATTGTCTAGAGTACTGTTGGATAGTCACATAGTTAGGATTACTGTTAGGGGGAGTTAAATTTAAGGGGGGAGAGGGTGGAGTAGAGCTGTGGTCTCAAGGTGAGGTTAGGTATCAGGGAGAGTAGAAATGTAGAAGAGTGTTGGGTGGAAAGTAAACCCCAGAGTATGCAGAGTAGAAAATGGATGTTTGGGGTGAAAGAAGAGCAGGTTTGGGTAGCTTAGACAGGGCTCTGGAAATGACCTGGGAAATGGGAAAAGAGCTAAATACAATACATCAGCTGCAAATCAGAAAATATTGTAACTTTTGCATATGAGATTAGCATTGATATGGAACCTCTGAGAAACCGGAATAAAAGTGTTAAGGTCTCCTCCAGTTTGAAATTCCCTCTAAAGTGTATTTTTCTAGAGGAAAATAAAACAGCCTAGTAGGGCTGGAATGGATGATCTTGTAAGGTTCCTTCCAGCCCCTAACATCTATGAATCTATGTGTTGTTGGCAGCAGGATTGTAAGGGGCTTCAGCAAAAACAGGAATTTAATTTTCCTCCTATAATGGCTATGGTATGCACAGCTGTGTAAGTTTACCATATTTTCATTAGTCACATTCTAATCAGGTTTTGGCAGAAAATGGAATAAAGAGTTGTCACTTCCATCTTTTATTCTTTAGGATAGATCTGACAGTGTGAGCAATCTGATCGTGTTATCAAAGATCTACCATTTCTTCTGAGATATTTCATAGAAGGGTGTAAAAGGAAAAATGAGGCTTTTTTCATCTTGAAAAAAGGATATTTCTGCTTCTGCCTTACATTCACATTAATTGTGATTACAGTTTAATCAGGAAGTACCCTGGGCACTCCAGTTGACTCATTTGTATAAAACTTATTCAAGATAAAACATTTCTTTTCTTTCTGATGTGGGAATTATGTACTTTCTATTTCAGCCCTTAATATGTAGCGCTTATATGGCTTCATCCTTGTAACTTGTGACGTTGTTTCTAATCAGAAACCCATTCCTGTAGGTCACTGCTTTGCTGTAGATTCACTGGGCAAGTTTGGACAAACCTCTAGACTTCTGTGTGCCTGTGGGGACCCAGTACTTAAAATAGTTCCTCAACTCCATGATAAGCAAGACTTAAAACCTCAGTGAGTTTGTAAAATGATTTGGCAGTCTTTGTCAGATGAAGCCATGTTAAAATTTGTTAAGTATATTCAAAGCTTTTTAAAAAAACATTAATGAGATATATAGACATGGGTTATTACCAGTTTCAGAGGCAAAGTGCACTGGAATGCAGGGGGAAATTGTTAATAGAGGCAACAGTGTGTGTGTGTGTGTGTGTGTGTGTGTGTGTGTGTGTGTGTGTAGTAGGATGGAGTGGCAAAGAAAAGGAAAGCAATACAGAACATTATTAGAATTTAGGAATTCCTGGCTTCAGATGACATGTTAAATTTTCTAGACACCTTTGACAATATGAGATTTTAATTTTCTATATATGCATTAGTGTCTTTTAAAAGAATGTCTACTAATGTTAATCAGTACTCATTAAACTGTAATACATGGATTAAATTTATTTTAAAGCCAGCCGACTAATCTTTGATTAAACAATTAAATACTTATGCTATTGGGAGTGAGTTTATAATGTGATCCTTTCAAAGGTTTGTGCTTTGGTTGTAATGTGGAAAATCAGCTTGCTTTTTCCTAACCAAGCAAGAGGCACTATTAGTGATCTAGGAACATCTCTGAATGACCTCCATTTCAAAGAGACAGTTTTGTTCTTTCACCAGTGCTAAATGCAGATTGCTGATCAAACAGATATTTTCAAGTTGATAAGAACAGAGCAGTCATAGAGATAATGTCCTTTCCCTCCAAATAGATTTTTTAGACTTGTTTTTGAAGCCAGGAGCAACATGGTATGCTAGCTGAGAAAATGCTTACAGGAGATGTGAATTAGCAGTAAAGCAGAAATGGGTCATATACACAAATGATGTAAATCAGCATAGGTCTATTAGCTTAATGTTTTCATTATAATATATTAACTTGATGTCCCGAGCTGCCAAATCAGCCCCAGTTGAGAATCTTGCCTGATTGTTTCTAAGTTCCTGTGAATTTGTACTTATATTTACACAAGCATTTTTTTATGTATCTGCCTTCAAACTTGGCATGTGAGGAGAACATTACATATGTGAGTAGCCCCATTGAATTACATACTGGTTAGGTTTTGCTAAATATATAAATGTTTTCTATATTTAAAACCCAAAAACATAGTAGTATTTTCAAGTTATTTGGGTTTGACTTTAGGTATTGAAAATATCAAGCAAGCACCATGAAAACCTAGCAATTGACAGCCCCACTACCATGTTGGTAATATTAAGCTGTATAGAGTTCATTGGTTAATGCTTCTGTAGCAAAGATGGCAAGAAACTGTAGATATTTATTGTGTTATATGTTAGGATGATCCCGTTTAAGGATAGTGAATTAAATGGCAAATTTTGCAGAGCTTTCTCAGAGCTCCATTTTGATGCACGTTTAACTTCTGCAATCCATTTTCAGTCTTAAAATATTTGAAAATAAAAGGTTGATACAATTAGCCCAGCCCCGATACAATATTGAAAAGAAAGAAATTCACAAAGCAATGTGTTGTTATCTACAAAACTTGCCTTTGTAAATGGGATCTTCAAGCTAGACAGATTTAGGGTGATAGGTTGCTGGCTGTCAGCTGCTTTATATCCGGTAAGAGGCACTGATAAGATGAGACGCTGCATCTCAGCATGTTAGTGTCTCTGCTATGCTTGTATTTCAGAGCGATGCAGATACATTAATACAAATCTTGAACTCAAGTGAAAGAAATAGTCAGCCCATCAGGCCACGGTTCACGAATCACAGCAATTCTTGTTTTAAAAAGCAAAGCTAAGCAAACTCAGTGCCAGGCTATGCTGAACCTGATGCTTTAACTTGACTCAGCAGTCTACTGGAAGAGCCTACAGGTGGGGGAAAATAGAATTGAAGCAGGGATGCTGTGCTTACTTGCATACGAAGAAAGGAACTATTAATGCATGAGCTTAGACTCAGCTGGCGTTTACCCTTCTCTGAAGCCCTGCATAACAAAAGTATGTGTGAGATGATTAAATTTTATGAACTGATACACTGATTTCTTGAAGCATATTTATTGTTGCACAGTTTGGGGTCTATAAGGTCTATTAACTAGAGACATTCAAAGATATTCACTGTTGTTAAGTATTTTTTTTTTTTAAATTCCATTCAGCAGGGTGTCAATTAAAGGATCTGTGGTTCTTCTGTTGCCTTTCTCATGCACATTCAGGTTTGATGTAAGAGTTAACAAAATGTGTGCACTTGTTCATGTGTTTTCTCTCAAAACTAATACATGAAGCTGCTTGTGCCAAATTGTTAATCATCCTGTTTGTAGTAAAAAAGCATGTGTCCCCACAAAAAATAATGTAAAGATGCTTTAAACTATGACCATAGAGTTTTTTTTAATACCTGATGAGTTGATTCATCACTTGATAGCCTGTGTAATAAAAGGGCAAACAGTATATACTTCACAATATATTTTCTTAAAAACGAAAAAAGGTTGCTGCACAATATCATTTAGTAACCAGCAATGAACAACTGGATTTTAATTAAATCTGTCAGTTGCATGTACAATAGAAAGGTAGATTCAGGCAACATGTTTATAGAGATGTAGTGCAGTGTATTCTAGTTTTGGAGATAATTAACAGCTCCTACTATGAGTCAATGCTTTTGAATGTGTTGGGTGAATCCAAGTTCAAGTTGAATATAATCTCAGGATAGCTCAAATAGCCTTTTTGAATATCCTTAAAAAATGTAGGCACTAAAATTTCAGATGAGATTTGGTATTCCATTTTCTATGCATTGTTTCTTGTATAGTGGGATGATCCTGTTTTAAATCAGGCTGATTTCTTTAAGTCTTTTCCAGCCCTGCTTTTCTAAGGTTGTGTTTCTGCATTACCTTAATATAGTCATCATGACCTTTACTTGATATACTACACAGGTCTAATAGGGTACATACCTGTAAATTCCAGCTGTATAATGTAAGTTTATTGATATATGCAAACTTATCATCATTACAAATGTGGGTAGTCCCAATGAAGTTCACATGTCTGAAAATGTGATACAAAGGATAGGTATGACATAGGACACTTGGGAGGGACTTCAAGTGTCATCGGCCGTGTGTAGATGAAACGAGGGGCGTGTGTGCATGACACTTTAAAGCATGTTAAATGCTTTTGCACCGCTTTAATGGTGTTGGTGTTTGCATGTCAGCAGCATATTGTGCAGTAATTCCAGCTTCTGTAGTAAATTCGGCAGTGTAATGCACCTTAAATGACTTGGGGCGCAGCAAACTAAAACTCTGAGGAGTTTGTTTGCTGCCCTACAGCCGTGGAGCGAAGCACCGAGCTCTGTGAAGGTATGGGGCTCTGCAGGAAGCCCGTGCAGGCAGCCTGGCAGCACCCTGGGAAGGCAGGCGCCACCCAAGAACTTTTTTCCCCCCCTCCTGAAACCTCACTGCCTGCCTGAGTTACATGGGGGCCCAGTGCTTTCCCCTGCGGCTGTGGTGCCCCCTGTGACCACCCAAGCTGGGTGCCTGTGGGCAGGAGCTGCCTGCAGGGCGGAGCGCCAGGCCCACCCTGCAGCCCAGGGACCACTCCACCCACTGGCAGCTTGCCCTCCTCACCACTGGAGAGACAGGTAAGTTCAGCTGTGTGCATGACATGGGGGTTTAAAGGACCCTAAACTGAAGCGGTACTTTAAAAACCCACTGCTTCAATTTAGGGCCCCTGTTTCATCTACAGTTGCATATTTAGTTCAAATCCCCAAACAGATGCAGGATTCACTATTTCTCCAACAGCCCAAGTATATTCCTATCTAGCCTCTTCTTGCACATCTCCGGTAACGGACAACTTCCTTTGGTGTGTGGTGTATTGTCCTGTTGCTCTTGATGAAAATCCATTTACTGCAGAATTGGTTTTAATTCATTGCTTGTGTATTGCCCTGTGCAGCAATGGAAACAGTATTTCTCGTTCTTTATGGCTGCCTTTCAAATATTTAAAAACTAGTATCATGTTTCCTCTTGATTTTCCTTTTATGCAAACCAAACACATCTTGTTTTTTCAGCCTTTTCTTACATATTATGCTTTTCAACTTTATCATTTTCACCATCTGCTTCTGGACCCTATCTAAGTCATCTGCATCCTTAAAATGCTGTGATCAAAACTGGAGGCAGTACTTCAGGTGAAGCCTAAGCTGTGTTGAGTGAAGTGGCAGTGATGCCTCTTGTACCTTCTGCTGTTGCCATTTGGTATAAATCAACATTCACTGGAGTTCAGGTCTGTGACCTCTGAGGTGAATGTTTTAATCACTAGCTTAGAAATTAATACTTCCTTTTTTGCCGTATTCAATAATTCAATATCTTATACAAAATGGAGCAACTCCAAGAGGAGGGACCAGAGAAAGCAGTCTTAGAGCATGATACAGCCTGATTAGGACACTGTTCAAGAATGGTGGAAGATCATGTGGCACAACCCTCATGCTCTTGACTATATTGGGCAAATTCAACTTGAACTTGAATATAGTTTCAGGATGAAACAAACAGCTTTTTTGAATATCCTTTAAAAAATCTAGGCACTAGAATTACATGCAGTATTCCAGTATTTGTGCCATTGATGCTGTGTACAGAGGTAAAAATTACCTCCCTTCTTCTAGTCAGTATGGGCACCTATACACAGGCTTGATTAGAACATGTTGGAGCAGGCTTGATTAATCTATTCATCAATTCTGCTGGAGTATTCTAATTAGAACACTGCAGCAGCCTCAGCATCATGTATGTTCAACATCCCCTCGTGTTAGGATGGTGGTGAGGACACTTTAACTAATTTTGAAGTGCAAGACACTGAATATACAAGACACGGTGGGTGTTTTAGAATGGCACCCAAGAGCTGTTCTAATTAAAACATGGCCCCCCCCCACCCCAGAGCACATGTAAAGACATACTCTCCTATTTATGCACGCCATAGCAAAAGTAGCAACAAACATTTTAATCCGGCAAGAGTAAAATGAACAGCTCATGGAGACAGGCTCTGTTTAACTATGTGTGTATATAGCAACCAGGTGCTACCTCAATGCATCTGATATCTAAAAGTAATCCCTGACAGAACATTATGTTCAGTGAAGAGAGAATGCCTCTTTTTACTACGTAAGTAACTAGTAATCTGCCATTAGTTCCACTGTACTAGCTTTTGTCCATAAGGCCAGGATATAGCCACTTATGCATAAAAGACAGCAGAGCACAGGCAGCAGCATTCATGGAGTGTGTCAGACCCATTTGCTGCAACAGGAATCTGATAGGAATAGGATGATTTACAGTGGTGAAAAGTGGTGCTAAGGTAGCTTTCCTTAGCTGTGGCCTCTTAGCCGGTCTTGCTGATTGATTGTATTTACTTCATGCATATACATTTGCTGGGCTTTGACCACAGCCTTTAATCCTAAAACCACCGTCTTAAAGAGTGTTTGTTCTGCACTTTTGTTAGGCCTTTCTCATTTGTGCCAGAATTTCTCTGAATTGTGTTGGGAATATTAGGTGTTCTCATGTGCATTGCTTCTTGAATGCCAGTTATACGCCCTTTCTTCTCACCATTTCCCCACCCTTATGCATCTGCAATAAACATAGACAGGATTTAGGCCCAAACTATTATTACTGTTAATGTTATTACTGTTAATGTTGTTATTATTGCCATTGATGTGGTTATACACATTTTAAAATTTGGAAAAAAACCCTCACACTTGTGGACATTTAAAATGCCCACAGTTGATGAGCATTTTCTCACGTATTTTTCTCTGGCTACTTTGCACGAAGATGAAGTTATTTCTTTTTGTAAAGGAATCCCTGCTGCCCTCAATCATCATAGACTTACACGACCACATATTTATTCTGTTGATAGAGTAAGGGTGCTGTTTCTTTTAATTTGACAGTTGTGCACCTCTTGGCCATTTACATTTTTAGGTAAAAGTTGCCAGGCTTTATTAAGGTCTAAAATCATATGGGAGATGTCCATGACATTCCCACACATTTGTCAAGCTCTTTTCTCTACAGTTGTTAACTCAAACTGTCAACCTGTAAAGTGCTCTTATAACATTTGCACATGGGGTACTGTGAGAGGTGACATAAGTTAATGGAAGGAGTTCATGGTAATAGAAAATCTCATTTGTACATAGTAGAGACGGTAAGCCTGGGGATTTGTGCTTTGATTGTATTATAATTAACAGTGCTTTGTATTTCTTAGTGTGATTGCTGCAGAGACTACTACTTTCCTGCAGAATAGATCTGACAGGTCACTTTCCACTAAAAAGTGTGGACAGCAAAGAACAAGGGAGCAGCTATCCAATCTAGCCGGGTTGATTGCAAGCTTCTTTGCTAATCACAGGGATATCAGTCATGATTAAGAATCAAAAACTAGACTTCAGCAGAACTTCCCAGTTGTTTTAGATGCAGCTGCTCTATACTCCATTTTAAAAAAGCATTCCTCTTCTAAATTAGTAGCACTGGAATAATTACCTAATGATGGCTAACCACAGAAACACTGTAATGAGCAATCACAAAGACAGAAAGCTTATCACAGCAGATCAGCATATAAAGTGGTGTTGAGATAAGCCTTTTATGGTTCCTAGAGATGAAGCTTTCTGCTCCAGATATTGTCAAGTACTTGTCAGTTGTTTTGTTTTATTGGGGTTTCTGCTGTTTCTGATTATCTCTGTAGAGGTTAGAGTATAAAGTCATTACCTGCCAGCTTCCTTGCCAGGGCTGGCTAACATCCTTTCCTTTCTACGTGGGAGTAGGTAAGGAAGTAGGGAGGGCTGTTCTTGTCTGGTTGCTGTGATTTGTAGTTGTTTTGCTTTGTCCTGTTGGTGAATTGGTTTAGTCCCTCATCTAGAAGCTACAAAACTATCCTTCCCAGAATAACAAATCCCAAGTAAACAGGAGTCTCAGTCAAATGAACTTTGCCTGCATTTTTTCCTCTTTTGAGACTCTCTGTCAACTATCTAGATCTATGTCCTGTATTAAACAGTAACTACCCTGTTGTTCTTCAAAGCTGAAATGGAGCTCTTGTACCTTTTCTTCCATGGGCTGTCTGTTTGGGCCCTAAAGAGTGAGGCATTTCACCAGCCCTGAAGAATCCTCATTTCTTTTTTCCAATATTGCTTCCTTTGCTCCCATTTTAGGATGATACTTATGTCTCGCTCTCTGGATGAAGCACATCTCTATTGTGTAGAACTCTTCTTAGCTGTTCTGCTGTCACCTTGGTTTTTACCTTTGCTCTTTCCCAGATCTCTAATCCTTTCCTTAGCTCTGCCCCTCTGTTCCTCAAGTTCTGCCTGGAAGGAGCAGATGTTTATATTTAGCCTTGGGTTCCAGAGTTCCTTGTGTGCACTTGGGGAATTGCATTTCCTCCAAAAGTGTGCATGGCAGTGCTAGACTTGGGGCCTAACCGACAGCAGATAATATAGACATGGCACTTAAAAACAATTTAACATTTGGCTAGTGGCAGAGAATTGTGAACTGGCCCATTTTCTATATCACCATTTTTCTAACAGTCAGCTCATATGAGAGTCTTGTCATACAAATAAGAAGGAAACACAAGGCAAAGGTCATATCAGTTGAAGCATGTAACAAGTAGTGTAAACATATAATGGAGATGGTTTGTGTAGCTCAAAGTGCAGCTTTTTATCATGAAGAAAAGATTACTAAAGTCAGGTTGAATGGTTGAAAAATTAGCTATACTGCGTACATATACTGTACAGGATCCAGGGTTAGGGGCAGCATGAAGCCTGTGTACTGGAAATTCTGTATAGTTTGTAGCAGCAGCTTAAATGAAACAGATTTTATTGTTCTACTTTCTAAGAATGCAGATATACAACACAATTACTATGGAGTACTTAACTCCAACATTTTAATTTATGTTAAATTTACTCCATCGCATGGGGTGGACATATAACTGGCTTTTCCCAAAGAGTAGAGGAGCTAATCTAGCCACCAGGAGGCAAGGAAGTCAGTTTGCTTTGAGCATCTTAAGGCTACTCACATGGCCCTCGACAGCTCACTAAACCTCGTTAAGCAGCCCTCTGCCCAAAATAATCAGCTGCCCCTGCACTAAGTACATCTATTAGTATACATATATGTACTTTTCCCTGTTGCTGTTTGGCATGCTTATTTTCATGCATCCTAGCACAAAAAGTGAACGCATTTGTAGACAGCTCTGTATGTTCATGAGGTAGCTTTTGGATTGTTACCTTAGTTATAAACAAGGAATAGTTGCGAAGTTAATGGAAAACATCATTATCCCTCATAAATCATAACATATCTTAATCTTTCTCCCTACCAAGTAACTATGTAGAAAAAAGTAGATAAAACACTATGTCAAGAGACTCTTGAAAACCTTAGCATTGAAGGAAAATGCATGCTTGTATAAAGGATAGCCATTTAATGGGTTGCTTTCTTCAGTTTCCTAATGTATGTAAAAAATGTGCTCAACTTAACCTAAGTTTGTTAATATTGCAGTATATTTTTTGCATACAGTCAAGTAGTATTTTCCTGCATTACTGTAAGCAGGCTATGCTGAGGCCTAAATTAAAGTCATGCTTTGTTGCCAAATCAAACCTATGCAGCATGCTTTATAAAGTCCTAGATGAAAATATTTTAAATACACCTGGAGAGAGTTAGGAGAATAAGGCTAAGGACATCCATAAAGCACGTGTTGCAATTTTAAGGCCGGTATGGAAGTGTACCATATCAGTAAAGTGCTCGTACCATCAGTGCAATTTATAACAACAAATACATGGTTTTGCTTCTCTAACTTATTCCACTACTACTATAATGACCCCCTGAGAAAAGCTCTACTGGTAAAAGCACTGTTGGGCCATTTATTACTGTGCCTCCCTTAGGGGCTTTTACTGGCACAGCTGTGTCATTTATGGATCACAGATCATCACAACTTCGACTGACAGCTGTGCCAAGTAAAGTTTGCAGACAAGAAGACCCGGTCCAAGTATCAAGCAACTACCAGTACTGTCAGCTGCCTTTACTACTCCACATATTTAGAACAGTGGTAGTTATAAATGGGCTAAAAAAAATTAGATGGCAGAATAAATTATTTTGTTAAGTCAGGATACAGTCCTTCAATAGAGATCTGTCAAAAAAAATTTTATTACACAAAAAAGTTTGATTTATATTAGTAATAGCAATATACATTGTTTTAGGCAGTGACTCTTACCTTAAACTTGAAAGGTAATCAAAGTAACGATTAGTTAGCAGGAGTTCTAAGCATGTTTCATGTTTCACTGCCTAATTCTGAACACATTGTCAACTTCGGGGGTTTAGTTCAGGATAGCTTCCAAGCATACTGGTTTGATAACTTGTTCTTGTTGAATTAATTTTCTGCAGCTTTAGTCCGATTTCGTTTTTTGTTTGTAAATGAAAGTGCACGTTTATCCATTTGTACATAACACAGAATGCTAAGAAATCAATTCCAGAATAGCTAGGATCGTTAAGGTTGTGATGGGTGTGAGAAGAAACGAGAAGATGATGTTAATTAGCTTTGCTGCAGTGGCATGTGACTGGTTCAGATTCTGGCGGTGGTATGGGTGAAACACCTCAGTTTGCTTTGGATGTACTGACTGACACTAAGTTACTGGTGTCAGCAATTGCTCCCAGGTTGATTTTTTGAGACCTGCTTGTTAGATTAAAGAAAAACGGACCTTTTGCCTTTATTGGTCAATTTAAGTAACTGTCCTGTTATTTTAAAGCAGAGTGCGCAACCCTGGCCCACGGAGCCATGTGAGCCAGCCTTTATAGCTCCCTCAGGGTTCAAACGTTTGGTGGGTCGGAGAGCTGTGGCAATTAATTCTGTCACCACTCCTTCACTGCCGAATTCCCAAGCCTATGGGCCACATGATTTTCATACCCCACTGCCTTATATCAGCCTGTGTGGTAGGGTATGCGTGTGTGTATGCATAAACCTCAAGTTAAATAGGATTCTACCATGTATGTGCCTTTAATTTTAGAAAAATATAAATAAACCATCTTGAAGATTTTGGGAGAACTGTTTGACCTTAGAAATCAAAAACTGTACAACTACCATATTGTGTCTTCAAAGCAACCTGTGTGTTCTTATCAGAAAGCCCACCTACCCCAATTTATCACAGGCAGCTATAATCTATTATCTATCAGACACTGAACAAATATTTAATTACAGCCCAGCAACAGACATTGCAGGTGATTTTTACAGACTCTGCTCTGCTTTGTATTCATAGCTTGATCAATATTTTTCAATAAATATTTCTCGCTGAGTACTGAGAATTTGTTGTTGTTGTTGGGCTAAATCATATGGGCACTGTATCCTTAGAAAAATTATACCTAAGAGGGTTGGTTTATTTATTTATTTGGGCAACATCGTACAAATTGCTGACACTACAAAATAAAACATTATTTTGGGTGCACGTAATTTGTTATGATAGTCAAATACTTCAGTCCTTACCCAAAGACACTGCAGTTAGAATCATTGCAGATTCTGGTTGAGTAAGGCTTAGTACTAAGTGCTGGGTATGATGAAATGATCAGTCGTGCCGTTTTAAGGCTTACTGTTCACATAAAATTCAGATAACAGATAGCATTTAGAAGGTAAGATTCTGAATGACAGCCAGCATGACTGTTGAGGGCAGGTCTTGTTTTATCAACCTCATCTCTTTTTACAATCAGGTGACTCACCACCTGGGCAAGGGAGAAGTGGTGAATATTGTATACCTTGACTTCCAAAAAGTCTTTGATCTGGTATTGTATGATGTTCTCATGAGAAAATTGGAAGAAAGTGGGTTTAACTGCGAGTTAGTTAGGTGGGTACGAAGCTGGCTGCAGGGTAGGACCCAGAGAGTCTTAATGAATGGATCTGTGTCGTCTTGGCGAGAAGTATGCAGTGATGTTCCACAGGGGTTGGTTCTTGGTCCTGTACTTTTCAATATCTTCATCAGTGATTTGGATGTGGGGGGTGAAGCGCTCGCTAGTCAAGTTCACAGATGACACCAAGTTATGGGGAAGCGTGGTCATGCTTGAAGATAGGCTACAGAAACAGGTGGATCTAGACAGGCTAGCAAGTTGGGTGAGTCAGAACTAGATGAAGTTCAACATTAGTAAATGTAAACTGGTCCACCTGGGGATGAACAAACTCTGCCCACTTACAGGCTTGGTAATGCCAACCTGACCAGCACTATGAATGAAAGAGACCTGGGAATAATAATAGACCACAGCATGAATATAAGCAGGCAGTGTGACTCTGTTGCCCGCAGGGCAAATAGTACTGTGGTGTGCATCAATCGATGCATCTCCAGCAAGACCAAAGAGGTGATTCTTCTGCTTTACTTGGTACTGGAGTACTGCATCCAGTTCTGGGCACCACATTTTAACAAGGACATGGGATTCGTCCCATGACTGGGCAGTTAGCATTAGGGGCTACAGGCTTTACAAGCGGGATAGAGAAGGAAGAAGAGGTGGGGGTGTGGCACTCTATGTCAAGGAGCACTACACATCCTCTTCCAGCAGAATGGGGTCAGAGGAAGGGCACGCTGAAGTGCTCTGGGTTAAGATTCAAGGGGACCGTGGGGAGAGCGATTTGATGGTGGGGGTCTACTACAGACCCCCCAACCAAGGGGAGGAGCTGGACTGGGAATTTTTGGGCCAGCTTGCAGAGGCACTTAAGGCAAGGGATGTAGTTGTCATGGGTGATTTTAATTACCCGGACATCTGCTGGGAGGAACAGTCAGCCAGGATGGACCATTCCAGGAGGTTCCTAGCTGAGATACAGGACCTCCACTTAATTCAGGAGGTGCACAGTCCCACCAGAGGAAACACCCTGTTGGACCTGGTTCTGGCCGGCCACAGGTGATGACCTGGTAAGGGGCCTCCAGATTCTTGACCACCTGGGCGATAGCGATCATCGCTTGCTGGAATTCACCATCCAACTCAGGGTGTCAAGGGCCTGCAGCAAGATGGTAGCCCTAGACTTTAGGAGGGCCAACTTCAACAAGTTGAGGAGACTAGTGGGTGAGGCACTGGGGTCCTTGAGGGCAGGGGAACTCAGTGTCCAGGACGAGTGGTCGTTCCTTAAGGAAATGATACTCAGGGCCCAACGGGAGTCCATCCCAACAAGAAGCAAGGGGGGGCAAGAGTGCCCAAAAGTCCCCCTGGCTCACCAAGGGCATCTGGGAACGCCTGCTTGCCAAAAAAGCAGCGTACACCCAGTGGAAGGGGGGTGCTAGCTCCAAAGAGGAGTATACCTCCTCTGCTTGGGCCTGTAGGGGGGCTGTCAGGAAAGCTAAGGCGGACATAGAGCTAGGACTAGCGTCCAAGATCAAGGATAATAAAAAGTCCTTTTTCAAAAAAAATAGGATGAAGAAGGCACTGGGTAATGTGGGGCCCCCGCAAAGTACACTGGGCAATCTGGTGGTTGCACCAGAGGAGAAAGCGGAACTCTTTAGCCAATTTTTCACATCCATTTTCTTGTGCAGGGACCAGGACTTCCCCGCTGTGATGCCAGATGGACTCAAGGGGAACGCCTCCAGACCTCAGGTTGGGGAGGACTGGGCTAGAGAGCTGCTGGAGGGGCTGGACGTGTTCTCCACCCCATGGTGTTGAGGGAGCTAGCTGGGTTTATTGCAGGGCCCTTGGCACGGCTTTACAAGCACTCGTGGTGCTCAGGCCAGGTGCCAGATGACTGGAAGATAGCTAATGTGGTCCCCATCTTCAAAAAAGGGAAGAGAGAGGACCCAGGAAACTATAGGCTCATTAGTCTTACCTCTGTCCTTGGGGAAACTCTTTGAGAAGATCCTCAAGGAGCACATCTCTGATGGGCTGGCTTCAGGGATGATGCTCAAGGGCAACCAGCATGGTTCCATTAGGGGCAGGTCATGTCAGACCAACCTGATTGCCTTTTATAATCAGGTCACAAAGGCAATGGATGCAGGTGTTGCCGTGGACGTAGTCTTTCTAGACTTCAGCAAGGCCTTTGACACCGTCTCCCACCCCATCCTCATTTAAAAAACTAGGCGACTGTGGCATTGATGCCTACACAGTCAGATGGATTGCAGATTAGCTCAAGGGTCATACTCAGAGGGTGGTGGTGGACGGGTCATATTCGACCTGGGGGGAAGTGGGCAGCAGAGTCCCCCAGGGCTCAGTCCTGTGGCCCGCGCTGTTCAATTTCTTCATCAACGATTTGGACGATGGGGTGAATTGCAACCTGTTTAAATTTGCTGATGATACCAAAATTTGGGGTGAGGTGAGCACGCTAGTAGGGAGGGAAAGACTGCAACAAGACCTGGGTAGGTTACAGGAGCGGGCTGACATAAACAGGATGCGTTTGAACACTGACAAGTACAGGGTGCTGCACCTAGGCAGTAGAAACCAGCAGGACACTTATAGAATGGGAAACTCCCTTCTTGAGAGCACGGAGGCAGAAAGGGATCTTGGAGTCATTATTGACTCCAAGATGAACATGGGCCGACAATGCGAGGTCACGGTTGGCAGGGCTGACCGGACCTTGTCGTGCATCCACAGGTGCATCTCAAGTAGAGTCAGGGAGGTGATCTTCCCCCTCTATGCGATGCTGGTCAGGCCACAGCTGGAGTCCTGCGTCCAGTTCTGTGCACCCCATTTCAGGAGGGATGTGGACAACATTGAGAGGGTCCAGAGGAGGGCCACCTGCATGATCCGGGGACTACAGGGCAGACCCTACATTGAAAGACTGTGGGACCTAAACCTGTTCAGCCTTCACAAGAGAAGGCTGAGGGGGGACCTGGTGACTGTCTATAAACTCACTAGGGGGGACCAGAAGGGTTTAGGGGAGACACTGTTTCCCCTAGCACCCCCTGGCATGACAAGGAACAATGGACACAAATTATTAGAGAGTAGATTTAGATTAGACATCTGTAAGAACTACTTCACAGTTACGGCGGCTAGGAGCTGGAACCAACTTCCTAGGGAAGTGGTGCTGGCTTCTACCCTGGGGATCTTTAAGAAAAGGCTTGATGACTACCTGGCTGGACTCATTTGCGTCCAGTCTTTTCTCCCGCCCAGGTGGGGGGTCAGACTTGAAGATCTACAAGGTCCCTTCCGACCCGACTTCTATGATTCTATGACAACTTGAGAGAGTCCAGAGAAGGGCCACCCACCTGATTAGAGGTTTGCATGGCAAGCCATATGAGGAAAGGCTGAGGGACCTGGGACTCTTCAGGCTGAAAAAGAGAAGGCTGAGAGGGGACTTGGTAGCAGTTTACCACTACATCAGGGGCTCAGTGAACAACTGTTCACCAGGGCACCTTTGGGGAGAACCAGGAGTAATGGCCACAAACTCCTGGAAGATCATTTCAGGCTCAACATTAGGAAAAACTTCTTCACAGTCAGCGTGTCCAGACTGTGGAATAAGCTCCCTCCAGAGGTGGTGCAATCACCTACCCTGGAAATCTTCAAGAGGAGACAGTCATCTTGCTTGGGTGACCTGACCCCACCTGTCTTTCCTGCCTGGTGCAGGGGGCTAGACCCGATGATTTTCTGAGGTCCCTTCCAGCCTACAATCTATGAGTCTATGAAACGAGCACATGTTCCAGTAACAGAAAACAAGTTATTCATATGATCTAGATTTCTTACACTGCAGCACTTTTAATGTGCAGTCATATGCTTTCTTATTTCAAATCCCCAAAAGGAATAACTTAAATTCAAGTAGGGTACTGTGCAAGTCGAACAACTTCTGTTGTTTTAAGAAATTATATTTTCCAAGGTGAACAGATGTTGAAGCCTCTTAATATGTGACTCTGGCTTGAAGATTTCAGAAGACATTGAAACAGAACATTTTATTTGTGTGCCACTTTTAAAGTAGCCTTTAATGCAGTCAAGTTGGAAACAGGCCAATGAGCAAATATAGTATTTTTGTGTACAAGAAAGTAGGAATTATATTTATAATCATAAATATGTATCAATTCCAGTCTGTCATAGCATATTTTCTAGGAAAAAGAGGTCAGAAGAAGAAAAAAGCAATACTACTTTCAAAAGGTCTCATGGACAATGTATTTAGACTTCTCTTGGGCTCAGTCCTGCATCTGAACACACATGGGCATTCTTGTGCCCAAAGGATATCTCCTCATTGTATGAAGAGGAAGTTGAAAAGTGTTGTTGGCTCATAAATCTCTTGGAGAGTGGAAAAGTAAAGCACTGAGAGTGTTAGAGAAAGTTGTAGATCCTGTGCTTTAAAGTAGAATTTGGAAGATCTCATGATGTAAGACTGAATTTTTTCTTGTGAGGATCCTAATTTTGTGTCTTTTGGCCAATAAACTGAGAAGTCAAACTGAAGCAGAAATAGAGGTATAGAACCAACAGTTTCTTAATGGTTGAGTAGACAGTAGTAACCCACTATTCCCTTGTCTCCACTTATTGATTGATGCATCAGGGAGACCTAGGTTTGATGCTGGCCTCAGGATTTGCTCGTGAATTCATACATATTATACTGTATGAAAGTGTATGCTGGAAACATTTTCCATTAATTGTTGGAGACTGATTCTATAAGCGTGGAGCCTGTGATAGGCATTATAGTACTACACAGCCTGTAATACTGATGAGTGGTACATGTAGTTGTATAAGAGGCGCAATGCGCATTAGTGTGCAGAAAATGTCAGTGGTGTGCTTTTGAACTAAAGCACCTTCTATGTGTTTTAGTTCAAAAGCACGCCGCCGCCATTTTCTCAGCGCTGATGCAGATTTCGCTACTTATATAACTGCAAGTGTTGTAGCACCAGGCACTTGCATGTGTAAAAATGCCCTTAGCTTTGTATGTAGTTGCTATCAAGTGAGAACATAACATTGACATTCAACTTAAAAGCCCAGAGACTCTCCATACTGCATTAAAATTTAACACATCCCTGGGAGAATAATATAAGAGGAAAGTCTAATTATTAATTCACACCCTTATTTTGGGTGTATTCTTCTTAAAATAATCGATTTTTACTAGCATTTTCCTCTGTACACAGTAGTCTTGGTCAGAACTCTCTATTTCAGTTATGAAAGAAACAACTTGACTCATTATTAAATAGCATTTATTTTTAATTCCTGTTTTCTCTAGTTAGATGAATCAAGAGCCATTTTTGTACAAAAGCTGTTTCACTAATGAATGCCTCAGAGCCTTTTTTATTTATTTTTAAAGTATGTAGCTTGCTTGGGATGCTATATGACCATTTTAAAATGCACTTGATATTTTATCCTGAATATTTGGATATTATAACTATTTATAAAGCAGGGGAATATTTCGTAATTATGTAAGCAAAGTGTGTTATCAAACTGTAGCAGGGCACTGGGGTGCCTGCTACTGGCATTGGGAATAGGGCTGGGCTGCCAATCAGCAGGACAGCACAGCTGAAGGTGGCTTAGGCAACAGATTGGGTCAGCTAACAGCCAGGGGGTGGGGCCTGGCCCATATAAACAGAAGAGGCTGAGGCCAGAGCTAGTTCCCTTCTGGCAGTCTAAGAGGCAGGAGCCCTGGTACAGAGCAGAGCAAGGCAGAGCTGCCTGAACATTTGAGCGCCTATGTGTTGAGATGAGATGGAGAGGCCTCTATTACGAAGGCTTGAAGGAGAGCCAGGGTGGCGCGGAATGTTATAGCCGGTAGGCTTATTCTGAGTTAGAGCCAGTTGGCTGATAGCTTTGAGTTGCTGTTGGGCAGTTTGTATGAGGACCGGGTGAGGCTGTAAGGGGATGGAGGAGGCCTCATTGGGAGCTCCCCCAGTAAGGTGGGGGTGCTCCCAGCACTGGAGGGAGTGCTAAAGTTTGCGGTGTCCCGGTCCCAGCCCAGAGGGGCGATTATTGGGGCAGGCTAAGGGAGAGATCCCCAGTAGAGGGAGGGGGTTTCCTGGTGCCCAGGGAGGGCACAGCGATTGGTGCCAGAGCTGGCACTGTGGGAGAAGCCCCGTGTGGGGCGGTATTTAGCCCAGTGGGGTGTGCGACCCAGAAGGAGGGTCAGGGGGCCAGGCACGGCTATAGGCCACCTGAGCCCGAGCGCGAGACAGGCGCAGAGCGGGCGACCAAGCGCGAGGAGCACGAGGCATTAGGCCCAGAGCGGGCGAGCGAGGAGGCGAGGCATTAGGCCCAAGCGCGAGGCGTTAGGGAGCGCGAGGCATTAGGCCCCAGCGCGAGGCGGGCAGAGCGGGCGACCGAGCGCGAGGCGTTAGGCCCAGAGGCCCAGAGGCCCAGAGCGGGCGACCGAGCGCGAGGCGTTAGGCCCAGAGCGGGCGACCGAGCGCGAGGCGTTAGGCCCAGAGCGGGCCTCAGAATGGGGCGAGTTTATTGAAGACCCCAGAAGGGTCAAGGCCATTAAGAGGCCTGGGTAGTGCGGATGCGCAAGTAAAAGCCTAGAAAGGGTGAGCCACTGGGAGAAGTCCCGGAGAGGGGGCGAATCTAGTGGGAAGCCCCGGGGAGGGCAGAATTCAAGTCAGAGGCCCTAGGGGGGGCGACCGGCACCAGATCTGCATAAAGTCCCGAAGAAGGGTGAGCACACGGTAAAAGTCCTGGAGAGGGGCAGGTGCGCGAGAACAAGCCTGGAGAGGGGCGGACGTGTGGATAGGGGCCCGGCGGAGATGAGGCGCGTACAGAATAGAAGCCTGACAAGGCTGAGTGCGCGATTAGGATAGCTGGAGAGGGGTGAACGCGTGGTTAGAAGCCGGAGAGGGCTGAGCGCGTGGGCAGGAGCCCGGACAGGGCCGAGCGTAAGAGTAAGAACCCGGACAGGGCTGCGCGTACATTTGACAGGCCCGGAGAGGGCGCGTAAACAATAAGGGCGTGAAGGGCGTGTATACTGCAGAGGCCCTGGGAGAGGGGCGCTTTTATATTGGAAAGACCCCGGAGAGGGCGAGAGTGTGAACAGAAGCCCGGGAGGGGCGAGTATATCGGGTGCACATACTTAGGGTCCCCAGAGAGAGGGGGTGCGCGTATTGAGAGATCCCAGGAAGGGGCGAGTATACAGACACGAGAATGTCTGGCATATCTGTGAGGCTTGGGGCGTGCTAAAGGGGAGGTCAGAGGCACGCGTGGCCCATAAGGCTGGGGTGCACCAGATCACTGTACAGAGTAGGGCCTAGGACAAACTTGGCACCGTGTCCAAGCGGATGATAAGTCAGCCTCCCATTAGTGATATTCCAGCAAGATGTGGTGGGCGAGAGAGAGAGGGTGCGTTTGAGACCCAACGTGGCACGGTAGGGGCGCCAGGGGAGATCACGGCCGCTCCTGGGCCCCGTCCCATGACAAACCCACAGAGTTGTTCTTTTAGTTGTACAGGGTGAAATTGTAGATCCTGTTTTTTTTTTTTCCTCAGCTATCACAGTGCTTGGAAGCAGTAATAACACCTAGGCAAATGTTTAAAACATCAAATCAGTAATGAAGGAAGTGTATGTGCCTGAGCCTATGGTTCCTGTAAAAGTCTGTGGAGTCAGTAACCAGCTTCTGCTAGTGACTTGCTGCATGGCTTTAGTCAAATCACTTTACATGTCTTTTGCTATATGAAGCATAGCAATAAAAACTCACCACTTGGGAGCTGTGGGGATCAATTATATAAGCTCTGTACATCCTGCTGTAGCAAAAGATTTTTTTGGGGGAGGAAAGAAAAAAGAAAATAAAAAATTTCTTTTGTAAGAGGAATGAAATGCTTGCTTGAATTTAGAATTTTGACATATCAAATGGATTTGTAGAAAAATCTATAATTCTAAATATTAAAAAAAACCCAAAGCCACAATCTGCTCCCACACCAACAAAAACATCTCCGAACAAATAAAAAAAATCCACAGCTTTATGCTTGTGTTTTTGATCCCCCTTTTTAATCTTGTGTAAAACCTTTTTTAATCACTTATCTAATTTTACAGATGTTAGCAGTTGTATGTTGTTTGTTGTTTCTTGCTGATAACTACGTTAAAGCATGTTAGTGAGGAACACTGTGTTACTATTATGCCAATAATCAAAATTCATCTTCCATTAATTAAAAGCTTTGTTAATTATTGATGTCCATTCATTTCAAGAATCCATCAACATTTCAGCCTAATGACATTTGTTAAGAGAAGACTATAATTGATCTTGATAAAGGCCACTTGGCCTTACATTAGTAGCTTATGCTATTGGGAAGACACTTGTATGCTTAAAAAGCCATCAACAAAAACCTTTTATGTCAGTGAAATGCACATGTTGAACATTAATGTTGTAATATAGGGGTTGGCAACCTTTCAGTAACAGAAGGACAAATTAGCATACCTCAGTCATGAGGTGGGCTGGAGTGTATAATTTAGTATGGGGTTAATCTTCAACAGCTATGTGACAATGGGTGGTGCCTTCACAAAGCACATATACAGGTACAGGCGACCCTCACCGTTCACGGGGGGATGCATTCTCGTATCCCCCATGAATGGCAAAATCCACAAATAAGGCACTGTGTTCATGAACGCAGTCTGTGGCAAACCTGATTAGGTATGCACATATGATTCATGATCCCAGAAAAAGTCTCCTACCCACAAGAGTGTTACCACCTGCTGCAATCTAGCAGGCACAGTTCCAGTCCCCGCTGTTGCTACTGCTCCCCAGTACATGCACTCTGCCAGGTCCTAGAGCTTGGCAAGCCAAGAAGTGCCTTTGAAGTAGTGTTCTTTCAGATGTGTGAAGGAGTTGTGGCTGCCTCGTAGCCTATTCTGCACCATATACGAGGCTGCACCCATCCCGTCTTGTATAAGCACTCTCTAGCAGCCTTCGAGCACACACCTGGTTCTGGCTGAAGGGTATGTCCCTAGGACCTGGATGTTGGGTAGTATTCCACCCCGAGAGAGGCCCTGATACTCATCTGCCATAACTTGGTCTTCTTTTCCTCAGTGGTGGGGCTGCTCCTGGTGGATTCCCGTGGACCAGGTGCTGCCCTTTGTGGGTGTTCTTGGGGCTCCACCTCCCCTACACCCCACCCATGCATCATCCCTCAGCACTGCCATATGATGGGTCACTGGCCTGTCCCCCTTTGGTGTACTCTCCCGTCCCCTTCTCTCCTTCCCCATCCCTGGATGACTTGTCCGCCCCATCCTCGTCTCTGCATCTGTGCTCCCTCTGCGGTCTCTGCTATGCTACCTTGGTTTTCCTTCCTGACCCGGGGTCCCTTGGAGGGTCCTTCCCCGGTCTGGCCTTTGCGCGCCCTCTGAAATAAAATTAAAAAAAAGGGAAGAAAAAGATAATTGGGATATGGGCCTCTGCCCACCCCACTCATGGGTCCAGTGTCTGTGGTCTTCAAGATCCCTCGACGCCATCCTTCCTTGGCCTGGCTGCCCCACCAAGCCAGGTGTGTGATCTCCTTAGTGTGGTCGAGACCTGTGCTGCCAGCCTCTGTTCAGCCCCTTGCTGAGTTGTAGCCTGGGGAGTAGCTTCGCCTTCAGGCTCCGTTGCTGCTCCCCCTGCCTTTTCCCCACTGCCGGCTTTTAAATCTGCCGGGTGGTGGTTTTTTCTGATGTCATCCACCAGCACCGCTCCCAGCTGGCAATAAAAGCAGCCAATGAACTGTGCCGGTGGCCCTTCTCAGTGTGGCTCTGCTTTTCCTTGGGATGGTAAGTACACCCTCTTTTCAGGGCTTTCTATCTCTTTTTCTGGGAGGGTCAACCCTGCCTCAGGTCCCGTCAGAGGAGGTTGTTCTGGTGCCTTTGCTTTTGTCTCCCTGGGACAGAGGCAGCAGCTGGAGCAGTGGGGACTAGACAGAAGCACCAGCATGTCCCTGATCAGCCTAGTGCTCAGCACAAAATAAACCATTTGGCTGCAGCTGCATTTCCTTCATACATCCCAAAGCTGTTTTGCACCATGCAGCAGGCTGGTTGGCAATATGCTGATGCCTCTGTTCCAGTCCCTACTGCTGCCGCTGCTGCCTAGATTATGGTGCACAATGTATGGCGCTCCTAACATAGCTCCTCCACATGTTCCAAAGCTCACTGCACTTCAGGATGCTTCTTGCAGTCTTCAGGGTCCTGGAGCTTGGCAGGCCAGTTAAAACAAACTTTGTGGCCCAGATTCAGCCTGAGGGCTCTAGGCTGCTGACTCCTAATCTAAAGGGCTAAGGCAGTGGTTTTTAGACTTTCTGAAGTCAGGGAACCCTTTCATATAACTTCTGCTGTGGAATCCATCCCCCTGGCTCTGTGGGCCATGTGAGCTGGCAAAAAGCCCCACTCCACCATTATCCCCAATCTCTTTGTGGAACCCCTTATGAACTATCATCATGGAACCCCAAGTTTCTGCGGATCATAGTTTGAAAACCACTGGACTGGGGTTGGCTATTAGTGTAATTTGTTCAAGGAATATCTCAATTTTAGTTTGCAATTTTGAGAACAAAAATATATATAGTTTACAATTTTATGTATCCTAAATGAGGCATGGTTTTTAAACCATCATGCCCATCCCTCCTCCCCAGTCTGCTGTATTTAAAAGCAACGCCCTCCCCCCCTCCCCCCCCCCCAAGAAAAACCAAACAAACAACAAAAAAGCCCCAAGCAACCAAGCAGGTACTTTCCATTTATATGGCTTTCCCAGTGGTGAAAATTTGTTGAGCTGATTAGCTATTTCTATTCTGTGCCTATACAACTGAGAGAAAATTGAGGCCCTCGTTGCATTGACTGACCAAGCACATCCAATCTTATGTTGAAAATGAAAACTGCAATCTACTTCAATTTATTTGTAAAAACAGTGAACTGTGATTGTGAATCCAAGCTATTTATATGGAAGAGAAAATTACATGTATACAATTAGCTATGTTTACTTATATTGAGATGGGGTATGGAGAGAGAACTTGGATAACCAGAGCCAGAAGAGGAAATTTTTTTTACAGTAACAGGCAGTCAGTCAGATGGGTCCTTTAGCAGTTAAACTTTTCACCCTAACTTTGGACATGCCTGTCAGTTGGTGTACCTAGTACTGTGTCTAAAGATGTTATTTTATTTAATTCTTCATTACGTGTTCAGTTCATCAGTAGAATAATAAGATTTACTGTTGTTTCAGATAGTGTGGTAAAGCTCTGATCCTGTGGATGCTAAGTTAACTTTAAGCAAGTGATCCTCTTGATAGTTAGGACAGTATGTATATGACAAGCAAAGCGTATGTGAAGAGGAAGGAGTGAGGTGGGCTCATGATGGCATTAATATTTTTGTTTTCATAAGGGAAAGTAAATGCTAGATTGGAGAAAAAATGTCTTGTACCTTAGGTAATTGAGACATATGAATAAGTAACCCATTTGAGGGAGACGCATAAGGACTATTATATTATTTTAAATATGGGTAATGTTAGAAAGGTTTTACGTAATAATGCACTTTCTTTTTAGTGAACTTAGTGGGCATTATGGTATAGGCCTTAACTTTCATTTGCGTCAATTAGGTAGGGGTGCACTGATACAGATTTTGGGGGCTGATACTGATAGCTGACTTATAAGGCTGCATATTGGCCAATATTGATCCGATTTCTGATACAGCTACGGGCACCGGATAAGTCTGTTGTGGATGGGGAGGGGGGGAAGGAAGGGGCATGGGGGTGCAGATCAAGGCCCCTGTGGTGAGGGAGGGAGTGGGGCTGGGGCAGGTGCTGCTCAGCCAGGGTGGGGCAGGGCACCAGATGGAGGCACAGGTTGGGGTGAAGGGTCCTGCTGCTGTGTGGACCTTGGGAGGGCATGGGGGGCATGTGCCCCTGGATCTGCGTGGGGAGGGGGACGGAGCCAGCTCTTCCTGGAATGGGGGATTGGGCCAGGGCTATGCTCAGGGTGGGTGGTGCTGGGAGGCAGGTTATGGGGGGGGTGCTGCAGCCACCCCATGGCCCCTCTCCCAGTGCCACTGCTGTGCACCTCGAGTGCAGCCCCCACACGCCAGGAGCACAGCCTTGAGTGCAACCCCACACCCCTGAGTGCAACTCCCATGAGCCAGGAAGAGCCTGGTTCAGTTCCAACCGCAGCTGCAGCACCCCCCCCCCCCACTGTACCAGGATGCACGCAGCAGTGGGAGCAGCCTCCCTGACCCCGAAAGATCTATAGCTCCATCCCGGGCACCAGCCCATCCTGGATTGGCAGTGCCTGCCCCAGCCTCTGGCCCACTCCCTCTCATGGCGGGAAGTATTGATCTGCACCCCTATGCCCTTTCCTTCCCCCCCTCCCCTTCCAACACAACAGACTTACCAGCTGCACGCAGTTCTCCAACATGTTCAGTTGTGCTCCTCACTGCCTACATGCTGCGCATGTGCACGGGAATTTATCAGCCAAATTATTGACCACATCAGGCCGATTTCCAATACCATAAATTTTCTTTATATTGGTACCGATCCATTATCAGACCTATGTATTGGTGCACCTCTAGCATCAATGGATATATTCAAGGGAAGTTTAATTAAGTCCTAAATTTCCCTTTGAATCTGGACTGGTTGTTTGGTTTTCTTGAAGACTTTTGGTTCAATTACGTTGAATAATTATTAAAAACAAGGGCATAAGATAACTTGCCTCGCAGTGAGTTAAACTTTTATTTGTATAACATTTTAGAAAAAAATATTTTGACTTGTGAGTACACTGCATGTGAAGTACCATATATGGACCTAATGGATTGTCTCTTTTTCTGGATAATAGAATGGTTTTCGTATATTACTAGATTAATTAATTTTTTAAAATAATATCAATTAAAATCAGAAACAGCCTGCGTTTGAACTGTATTTTAGCAATGAGGAATTAGAAATTTTCTTATTTTGTTTTCAAGTATGAGGTTTTGCTTTTTTTGAAATGATAGTTAGATAACTGTGGCAGAGCACAGGTTGTACCTGCCACATTAAGAGGTTTCACGCAGGCTCTGAGTAGTTGGCAGGTGCATTTTGGCCCAATTAGATGGTCACATGACTGAAAGGGGGCCACTGGGCTGGAGGAGGGCTGGACAGCCTCAGTATAAGACCAGGCCCTGAGAGCAGAGCTGGCAGTTGCTACAGGGATACTGATGAAGTAAAATTGCCCATCTGGAGATCTGCTGCCTCTGGAACATCTGGAAGTTAGGGTAGGAACTATGGGGATGGAGGAGGTTTCTTCTGATCCTGGCCCAGACCTGAAACTACACTCTGCTGGGGTTGGATGGTGTGGTGGGGCTGCCTGTGGCAGGGTAGTTTCTAAGAAATGCACCTGTTCCTCCCCAGTGAAAGGTGAGGGTGGGGTGCCATATAGCCTCATCCCCCACAGCCTGGTGGGTGAAGCCATAGGGGGGACAGGCTTAGGGTCCAGGGATGTTGTCAGGCACCTGAGGCCTCATTGGGCTGTAGGCTGAGTTTGAGATGCCCAGGGCCAGAGAGGATTAGCCCAGTGTGTGGGGTGGTAGGTGTGACGCCCCATCATAGAGTAGGGCCTGAATTGAGCAGTCTGAAGGTCTGCAAGGGGCCAAGAGATGCAAAGCTGCAAGCGATGAAGCCTGAAGGGCTGTATAGAGTAGGGAGCCTGGGTGGTCCTGAAATGCTATACTGAGTTGGGCAGTGTGACTGATGACTAGAGCAGGAGGGGCAGTGTGACTGAGGCCCAAGAAAGGGGCAGTGTGACTGAGGCCCTGCTAGGGGTAGTATGAGAGAGGTTCAGCACAGGACTCAGCCTGGTAAGGGGCCAAGAGAATTGTCATCAGTGTGTGATGCCATCTATGAAGCATGGGACATGGTATAAGGGGAGGTTCAGAGCCCGGGCTGCTCTTTGACTGGCTCCGCCAGCCTCATGGAGCTCAGCTTGGTGGCAGGAGGTAGAGGGAGAGCCAGTGGCAGAGCCACTTGGAGTGCAGGCCTGGCTTCTAGCTCAGTCCTGGCCAGTGACTCTCTCCTGCCTCATGCTGCCAGGCTTAGCTCCATGGACAAGTAAAAGGCTGGCCATGGAAGTAAAATGGTCATGCACAAGTAAAAGGCTGGCCATGCACAAACTTTTTCAGGCTGTGCACCCACTGGGAATGGAGCTGGGCTGCGGCGTGGGACAGTTAGTAAAGGTAAGTTCTTCCCCTAGGTGAAGCGGAGGTGGAGGCTGGCATGGGCTTCGCCGGTTCTGGGAAACTGCTCCACTCCCCCACATTGCTTCAGGTCCTGGTGCCTGTCCTGGGTGAAAAGTGAGGAGCTTGCCTTCAGTAAGTGTCCCACAGTGCACTGAAAAGGGGAGGCAGGACCAAAGCGGCATGCTCATAGACCGTTACTCCTTAGAGGGAACATTGCCCCCGGATCTGTGCATGGGATGAGAGGAGGCTGCCACTGCCTGCAAGTGACACAAGTTTTGCTTTTAGCAGTTTGAGGTGTGGTTTCACAGAAACTCCTGCATCTATCTCCTTGAAACTTGGCAGGCATCATGGCCTCAGCAGTGGCTACCATATTTGCAATTTTCATCTGAATCAGGCAAGAAGTGACACAGTTACAGGTATTTTCATGATTACCTATTATAGCCTATGGGCGAAATGTTGAAATGTGTCGAAACAGCAGAACAGTTTTGACAGAATGAAACACTGTCCCTTTGAAACAGTGAAACAGAAGTCAAAACGAAATGGTGCTTTTCCATACAGCCCTAATGGGCAGCCTTTTACCTATGAACAAGTATTCAGTTCCAACAAAGGCGTGGTGGGTGAGTCAGGTGGGTGGTTGGGCCAATGTTGTGATAGGCCTAGAAATAATCTGCTTGGCCTGCTTAGTTAGGCCATGGATAGGCATTAGATTTGCAGTAAGAAATATATCCAAAGAAGCAAGCTTACAGGTGTTGAAGCAGTTTGCAAAGGGAAAAAAATATGGTGGTTCCATGATGAAATGGTAGCTCTTTCAAACAGCAATTTCTTGGCGGTGAGATGATTTCTAGTGCCATGTGTGATGTCTGTCCAGTTGCACATAGTGCTATAGGGCATGGCTCACTTCTTTAAGGTCCCAGAAGGCTTTGCTTCTTGCCTCTCTGCTCCCCCACTCTGCCCCCCAAAGGTCCATTTGCCATTCCAAACTGTATTGCCTCAGAGAGGTGGAGTGAGACTCATAGGTCACCATATGCTTGCTGCTCAACCCTGTCTGTCATGTGCATAGGATGAAATCCTTCCTGTCCAAAAAACACATCAGGAATCCACCTCCCAAACTTTTATTACACAGAAAATATCCATTCTTATCACATCAACTTCTCTGGTATTATCCAAAAGCCAAAGAAGGGTATAGAGCAGGAACTTGTGGGTGGTTAAGCTTGTGTCCCAGTACTTCATAAAAAGCAGCTCTTGGCTTTTAGAAGTAGTAAATCCCATGGCTGGGGCAGAACACAGACACTTCAGTGTCTTTTTCTCAAAAGTGGAGCTAGCTTTGTGGCCCTTCCCTGATTGTCAACCTTTTATAGGTTGATGAGGCAGGTAAATTGCAGTGCCAGCACTTATGGACAGCAGAGGATAGCTTCTGCACTGTCTTTCCCATTATGAATTTGTCTTCATTGAACTGGTTGGCAAATTAGAGACTCCGTGGTCAGGCCTGTTATGTCTGTATGGCTGTACATGATGCTGTGCACAGGAACTGAATGACCTCTCAATAGAAGCAGTGACAGGAGTTTACTCTGTTGGTTGGAATATTTCATGTACTGAATGTGCTGGCACTGCTAGTTCAGGAACCACATAGCCCAGGGGTTTTCAACTTTTTTGGTCAGAGTACACGCAATGGCCAGTCAAGAAGCGAGGAGCCTGGTCAATGAGCAGGTGGTGTTCCCTGCACAGCAGCAAAGTGAGAAGTGCTGCTGGCTTCTCTTTGCCACTGCCACATGCCCCCAGGGGCCTTCCAAAGTACCCCCAGGGGTATGCGTAACCCCAGTTGAAAACCCCTGACATAGCCCATTGGCAGCAGGGATCCCTTGTGGGATGAAAGTGAAATTGAGCCTTTGTCAATGACAATCGACTAGGTGCACTGTGGCTCTGCACTCCCAGCGCACTGGAAGCAGCAGGGGAGGGGCAAGGGGAATGGTCTTGGTGGATATAATTCCTTGGGTGACCAGGCACTTAGTGCTTTCGTCTGCACTCAGCTGTGAACCTTCACAGATGGGGGGCCTATATAAAAAAAACTGTGCTCTGGGATCATGGCACACCGTCCCCTTAACTGCAGTGTCAGCAGTATATGCACTTGTGATGTTCTGTGGCACTGCAGACAACTGGGCACTTGGACAATAGGAAGCTCTTTTCATGCTGTGTTTCTGTGGCACTGCATATTTCTTGGAAACTCTTAGAGATGAGGATTTTTGTGAGTGATCATACTTTATTGGGTCAACTGTATAGTTTTCAAGGACTTTGACAAACTTTTCGGTACTACAGTACCCTTTTTCAGGTCTCTCACCTGCACCTCACCTCAGATCCGAGGAAGGGTACTGTGGTATCCAAAAGTTATATATTTGGTCCAGGAAAACATATATCACCCACAAAAAACTTGCCTCACATTTTTCCTGGACCTTCAAGGCCACAGTATTATGCTAATACTACCACAGCTTAGTATGTCAAACAAATGACTGTTCATTTCTTTAGCCTTCTATATTTACCTAGGAGTGCATAGCCCAGCAAAACTTGTAATCTTACTCAGCCCTACTTGCCCCTGTTTCTTCATATATTGTTTCCATTTGATTTTCTAGGCTTAGTGACCTTTCTGTGTGTTAGTGTGTGCATGTGCAGTAACAGACAGTGATTTAAACCTTTATGTGCAGAACTTGGAATGCTTTAATACAACCCTTGATCAAGTTAACAAAACTCTGTATCACGGGGGAGCAATTTGCTCCGACCTGCCTCCACTCTAATCTTACAGATCAGCACAGATTGCAGAGCTGTAGATGAGAAACAACCCAAGTTTGGATTTGCAGCACTGGAAGTATATTACATTGTAAGGGAGTTAGTTTTTCACTCAGCAGTAAAGTAATAAAGCATGCTTTTATAGATTAAGTGATACCAATTCTGAGCCCCATGTAGCCTGTCATAGGTAAATAAAGTGCTACAAAAATATAGGTGCTTCAGGAACAATTCATGAAATAATGTTTTTAGAACATTC
Source organism: Crocodylus siamensis (assembly GCF_052110815.1). Classification (NCBI taxonomy): domain Eukaryota; kingdom Metazoa; phylum Chordata; order Crocodylia; family Crocodylidae; genus Crocodylus; species Crocodylus siamensis. Next base: position 147,599,363 of record NC_143396.1, read on the forward strand.
TGGTTTTGATTACGATAAACTTGATTTAGCAGAAAGTACCCATGGCTGCTTGGGAAGCAGAAGTCTAGGGAGGTTATGAATGCTGAATTTTTATTCAGGAGAAAGGAAGACGTGATACAGAGACCCCAAAACCTTGCCCTGATCCCATAATATAAATACAGGGTGGTTTGAGCTCTCATATTTTACACTGCCTTGTCTTCTATTATGTCTTTTCTCAAAACAGGTGGTCAGTCTTTAGTCACGGGTTCTGTGTGGGGTTTCACTTGAACGTGTGGGAGGGACCAAAAAAAACACCTCATTTGTTCTGCTGATCTGGTTGTCTTTTGCCTCCTTTTGCTTCCTGTTCCTCTTCCTACAAAGTTAATAGCAGCCCTCTAAATCATTGACCTTTGCTTACAGAATTTTCCCTACTTTAGGATTATTTTCTATTTAGTTACATTAGTAAATATGAAGAGCCTGCTTAAGAAAGAGAAATGGGATACCATATGGCAGTGCCTGGACCAGCTGCAAGGAGATATCAAATACATACTTATCTGCTTCACAAACCACTGCCTCTTGACAGTGAAGGCAGAGATGAGGGGGCAGCCTGAAAGAAGCAGAGGTATGTGGAAGCTGAAATGAGCTTCCTGATGAAAACACTCAGCAAAAGTTCAGGCAGCACTACACAAGCAGAAGACCATCAGAGATAGGTACCAGAACCACACAGAGTTATGGGACAGTGTACAAGAGAAAGCATGGGACTTCTTCGAGTAGGCTGGCTGGAAGTGAGTCTGGATCCAGAGGAGGCAATGTGAACACCTAAACTGCAAGTTGCTGAGCCTGCGCAAGCCAGCAGCTTGGGGTTGTGGTGTGAAGGAGCCCATATGTGAGGTGAAAGCTTGGAGTGGTCTGCTTACTTTAGCAGGTTAAAGATGACCAAAAGAGAGGCCATGACCTGCTTGGTAGTTGGAGCGGGAGTGGAGCGCTGGTCAAACAAAGGGATGCTGGAAATGGTGATGGCCTTCTACTGGGAGCTCTACTGAGCACCCAGGGATGTGGAGGGCCATGTAAGACTGCTTGCAGGAGCTCACCTGGGCCCTCAAGGGAGACGAGGGCCAGAAGCTGGTGGAGGAGTGAATGCTGGAGGAAACGACCAAGACACTCCACAGCTTCATGAATGGTAAGACTCCTGGGGCAGATGACTTGCTCAAGGAGTTCTACATCACTGTCTGGGACCAGGTGGGCTTAGAGCTGCCGGAGGTATATAGAGAGTGGCAGGAGGGCCACCTGGGGGCCAGGATGGATCCGTGCCTAATAACCCTTATTTAGAAGAAGGGGGTGAGGGAAGAGTTGAAGAACTGGAGACCTGTAATGCTTCTTAAGTTTGTCTGTAAACTCATGGCCAAAGACTTGGACAAGTGTTTTAAGTCTGTTATAGGTGCAGTGATCTATAAGGACCAGTTGTGTGTGGTGTTGGGGCAGCAGATGGATGGAGCCATGCTGCAGCTGTGGGACCCACTGGTATCAATGGAAGAAGGGGCTGGACATTGCTATGCTCAATTTCAACGTGGAGAAGGCATTTGACAGAGTGTCGTACCAATTCCTGGTCAAGACACTGAAGAAGATGGATAAAGATGATATACACTGATGTGAGCAGCAGGGTGTTGGTGAGCGGGTTTCTGACCATCCAGATTGCAGTGGAGTTGGGTGTCTGGCAGGGGTACCTGCTTTCCCTGATCCTTTCCATCTGTATGATGCAACTTCTGCTCCACAAGTTTAGGTGAGACCCTAGGATCCATGGAGTGGAGATCCCTGGGGGCAGTGGGGAAGAGACAACAGTCCTAGCCTACATGGATGACCTTAGTGTCCTATGCTGGAACAAGTGGTTGGTGGACATAATTCTGCAATATGCCTAAGCATACGAAGTAGCAGCAGGGGCCAAGTTCGCTGTGGACAAGAGCACCTGCTTAGCATTGGGCAAGCTTGGATCCCTGTCTACTCCATGGGTCTCTGTCTCTTGTGAGAGGGTAAAGAGTCTTGGGGTGGTTTTTGACCCACAGCTAAAAGTCACAAAATGTGGGAAGAGACAGGCCTCGGGACTGGGACTGTTGAGCATGCACTACCTGTCAATGAGAGGTCATTTGGTGCTTATGAGGGTGGTGTTGCTACCACTGCTTTTGTTCATCACATTGATTTTTTCCCCCCCCACCCCTTCCTCCTGAGCGCGTAATTGATCCAAAGGGGCATGTGCATCTTCTTCTGGGGCTCCAGATGGGAGAAGGTTATGAGGACCATTCTGTATAAGACAAGGAGGACCAGGAGCTGAGGAATGCTGGATGCTCAGCTGTTCCTCTGGGCCAAGTACCTGAGCCAGATCTACAATCTGGAAGCTGGGGCAGGCTTTTTTCCAGGAGATCAGCTATAACACAGCAGGGTGTACACACTGCTCAGCATGTGCCTGTGGACCTTGGAACTACAAGGTCCTGGAGCAGTTCCGGAGTGGATATGAACTACAAAGGGAAGGCCCAATGACCCTGAAAAAACATTGTAAGATGCAGGAGGTGGTAAGAGCAAGAGAGACTGTCACCCATAGAGGTACTCCTTGCTGACAGCTGCAAGACTGTGTGGGAACAAATCTTCTGCAAGGCCCTGCAGAAAGAACACAGATTTGAACTGGGAAGTAGCCTACCAGGTACACCCTGTGCAGATGCTGAGACACAGAGAGGGCCAGAGAGAATCTCCAGCCTGCCCCAGGCAAATCCGTTGGTGGAAGGAAGAGACAATCAGCCACCTTCTCTGGAATTGCCCATATGTTAGGGAGGTGTGGAGGAGAGTAATCATACTTCTTATATTGGTGCCAGGGGTCAAGACCCTGACCAGAGAGAGAGTGCTGTTCAGACACATAAGCAAACAGCAAGGAACCCCAACTGCTTGCTTTGACCAGGTCTCCTGCTTCAGGACCACCATGTGGAAGACCAGAAACTTGTTCACGTACAGGCACAGAAACTTTCCAGTCAAGTACTGTTAGAATGGGAGTGAGTGAGCTACTGATGTCTTGTGTGAAGATGAGAGAAGACAGTGGGGAGAAGATGGTGGAGGACACATGGAAGAGAAAAGACGGGCACAGGCTGTTCAGGAACAAGATCCCCCAGAAAGATGACAATTATGAGGACAACAATGATAGTGACAAAGTGGGGGTGAGTGACAAGGACAGCAGAGAATAGGAAAATGAAGACTATGTAGATTAAGAACTGGGGAAGGAAACAGTGGTTGTTGGGGGAGGGTGGCAGGGGAAGAGGAGGGTGGAAGGGAGTGGAGGCAGTTTTGTGCATTTGTGATGGTTAAAATAGAATAGCAGTGGGGATGGGTGGTTGCGGTTATTGTAATAGGGATAATGATGGTTGACTGTAGGTGCGTATTGTAGACTGTCAAGTAAATCAGATCTGTCATGAGACAGAACTGTAGAGGTATAGGGGTGTGTGTGTGTGTGTGTGTGTAGATTTAGATCTATATATCTATAGATCTATATCTACACCCCCACCTACAGTTCTGTCTTGTGACAGATCTGATTTACTATATCTATATATTGTGTGTATATATAGATAGATATCTATTTATATATAGAGAAAAAATATATTTTTGCAAAAAAAGTTTGTATTCTATATAAGGAGGTAGAAAAGTGCTGCTTAAAAGTATGCTTGTGGAGTACCTGTGCTAAAACTTGTACTATTTAAAAAAAAAAGATAAAATGCAACAGTTTGTCCTCCAGTGTTTTCAAACTTTCTCCTCATTTCCATGTGCTAAAGGAGACATGGTCTGATAGCAGGGGGGGAAGCAGCTACAGGAGTTGGGGGGAGGTCAGAAGGCAAGGGGACTGCCTGACCCCCCAGATTTGTTTTCCCCATCGTAGGAGTGGGAGGGGAATGAATTCTAGGCACACCTCCAAATGAGATTCTATACTTGGAAAATTATAACAAATTGGTAAGTTTTTCATATAGAGAATCTAATTACTGGAGGGCTATCTTATTCAAGTAAAATTGGTACTCTAAGGGCTATGTCATGAACCCTTTACTGATAATGGTGAGTAGTTACTTATATAAATAGGAGTCAATTTGAAGTCATTGGATCTGTACTCACCACCCTAATACAGTATAGTCAGTGCTTAAGACCATAAGAACTACCATTTACTGGAGCAAACCACAGGACCATCTTGTCTAGTATTCTCTGTCACAGTGGTAGAAAGTGGATGGTGAAAGGGAGAGTGAAGTGGGTATGACCAGGGTTTTTTCCACTGTTCCTCTCCTAGTTATAGACGCCAACATTTAGGGTTTGGGATGTTCAGAGGGTATATTCCTAACTCCCATGCTCAATAGCTATTAATGCATTTTCCTCCAAGAAGTGTCTTTTTGAATCTGGCTAAACTGTCAGTTTTCATAACAATTTGTGGAAATAAAGTTCCATGCTTTAGCTACACATGGTCTGAAAAAGAACTTCCTTTAGTGTTAAAAATCTTAACTACTAGTTTAATTTTATGATCCCTAGTTCTTGTACCATAAGAGATAGTGAATAATACATCCCTATTTACTTTCTCTTCACCACTTAGCATTTTGTAAACCCTTATCATATCCTCACCTCAAGCATCACTTTTCCAGACTGAGTAGGCCTAGCCTTTTTATTTCTCTTCATATGGAAGCCGTTTCATAGCATTAATCATCCTTGTTGCGCTTCTCTATAGCTTCTCTAGTTCTTTTTTGAGGTGCAGGAGATAAAACTGGGCACAGGATTCAAGGTGTGGATGCAACATGGATTTAGAAAGGGGCATAATGTGTGCTTGCTGATGTGTAAAAAAAAAAAAAAAAACAAAAAAAAAACCCCCAAATGGTGCTGTACTTTAAACTCTGTGTGTTCCTGCATCAAGCCCTGCATATGTCCAGAATAGGCAGTGCGTTACTTCAGTTCAACTCCCCCCGATTATCTGTAAAGATTGGGTGCTTTAGTAGGGCTTTTTTAGTGCTTTTATCTAATAGCTGTTTGAATCAGCTTTAGCTAAAAGTGCCAAAAAGCCCCACTGAAGCGCACAATCTTTGCAGACGCCGCAGAACCAGGTTGAGGTAACATGCTGCTGCTTCTAGATGAGAACGTTTTTTGTGTGTGTGTGTTTTTAGCATCTGCAAGCAGCCAGTGATACTATCCATTTTGTTTACAATTCCCTTAGTAATCTCTAGCATTTTGTTTGCCTTTTTTGTAGCCACTGAGCACTGAGCTGATGTATAATGTTTTAAGCAAACTGTCCACAATGACTCCCAGGTATCTGTCAGGTGTGGTAACAACTAATGTAGAGTTCATCATAGTGTAGATATAGTTTGGGTTATTTTTACCTGTGTGCATCACTTTGTGCTTACTACATTCATTTTCATCTGCTATTTAGTTTCCCATTTGCTGAATAGTGCGAGATCTTTCTGTTGTTCCTCACAGTTTGCCTTGGTTTTTAGCACACTGAATAATTTTGTCATTTGCATCTCCTTTAGGTCCTTTTTCAGGATATCTTTTAAGGAAGTGTTTCAGACCATCTCTGTTCAGGACAATACTTAAACCCATGTATGAGAATTGCTTTGGGATTGATCTAAACCAAGAGTGTCAAACTTACCCTGTGCGTTGGACTGGATTCTGACTGTGGGTCTCCTAGTAGGCCAAATCAGGACCAGGGAATATGTCAGGGTTTGCAAAATCAATAGTGGCAGTGGCAGTGGCGGGGCTGGCAGGGATAGCAGTAGCTACAGTGGGAGTGGTGATGGTAGGGCAAGTGGCTGCAGGGTGAGTTTGGCTGTATCTGCACAATCCTTGCTTAACCTACTGTTTCTAATTGCCATGTCCACTGGGGCCTTCAGCAGGCTACTCTTCCTAGACAGGCCCCTCAACTTCCAGTTGCCTGCCCATATCCTGGCAGGCCAGATAAAGCATCTCCATGAGTTGGATCTGTTCTGCAGACTGTATGTTTGACACCCTTGGCCTAAACTCTAACACCTACAACTCTTTGAGTGATACAGAATGGTATACAGCAGGGGTGTCAAACATACAGTTATTTCATCTGGCCTGTGGGGCTGCTGGCAGGCCTGAGAATATGGGAGCAGGGTGGTTGAAGGGTTGGAGTCCTGGGACCCTGTTGAAGACCATCTTTGGTGGTGGGGTGTGAGGAACAGTTGTGTTGACAGTGCCATTTGTGTCACTGTGGCTTACCCTGCTTCTGTCTCTTAGCCTGCCACTGCCTCTGTTTGCCCTGCTCCCATTGCAGCTTGCCCTGCTGCTGGATCTGGATCTGGCCTGTGAGGAGCCCCATGGTCTAGATCTGGTTTGGGGGGCAAGGTGAGTTTCACACCCATGCTACGCAGGAATAGGAAATCTGTTCTGGGAGCCCTCAAGTTCTGGACAGATATTACTTGACAAGACCGTAGAGTTTGGCGAAGATAATGTCTGTACTACCACATGGTTTGAATCTCCTGTCTGGCCTGTAGTTGCTGTAGTGAAGCTCCTGCATAGTGTACTTGATGTATAAGTATATTTGATGTATTTAAAGGGGCAAAGTAGTAATGGTCAAAAACAGACAGGCTGAAGCAATTGATTTACTTTCTGCATGCATCTCAGTAATGGAAGAGAAAAAGCTTTTGTTAGAGTACCAAACAGAGGAGAAGGAGCATGAGCTGGAAATACCCAGAGAAAGCACCCCTAAATCACCTGGAGGTGTCTCCATTAAGTGAAATTATCATTCCCATTAGGAAGCAGTTGTTGCTATTAAATGTCATTGGGCTTAAATCTCCTGTCTGCGAGATGTCCTGAGGTATGTGTGTGTGGTTTGTATTTTATATTGCACCAGTTAACGATGCTATCTGGGAGCTAGCCTGTCCACACATGCCTGTATTATGTGTATGCATTTAGCAGAATTGCATTGTTCACAAGTGCACTTCTTTTTAAGGTATATGTCACTCTGCTTCTAGAAAAGAATTTTGTATTAAAAAAAACTTGTTGTTGCAAAAACTTTATTGATACTGTTTTGATATTCTTCCCTCCATAGGCATTTGTGACATACCTTAGTTATGTGAGTGTACAGGCTCTCTAAAAATTGCCTGAAATTTCTTTTCCATAGATGATAGTACTGCTTTATATGTAGAATTGGGCTAGAAGTAATAGCTTTATAGGACTGCTGGAATATTTGTTTTTCTAACTGTATAAAATGTGGAGATCTTATATGATCACGGGTCCTAAATCTGGTGAGGAAGTAACTGTTGTCCACCTTGTATTTATACCTCCAACCAGAATAATTTCATGTTTAGAAACTGTACTGGCAAGGATAGGTATTGCAGGGTAAATTCAGTTCATCCCATGGAAATTAGAATGCACCATGCTGCATACATGTTCATAAATTTGCTTTAATATATGGATGTTTATAAACAGGCAGTTGTCTGGATTGTATATTCACTTTCAAAATTCTCCTGTTTTAAATTTCTGTAACCAAGATTAGTTCTCTGAAAAGAGCAAGTTATAAAAAGGTTTTTATATGTGTTTTACTGAACTTTATTAATAAGGAGAAAAAGTGGTGACTGGCCAGCCTTTACACATTTCTTATAATTTCTTTTCCCCAAAGCCTTTAGCAAAATCTTGCAGTGAACAATGTATTGTTTTAAACAGAAGAACCCATAAAAATACTGCTGTGTAAGGTAACTCTGGTTTTATGGAAATGTTTGAAAGTCCTGCAGCCATGAATTTATCAAGCAGTTTGCAGTTTAGTTAGTTGAAAGAATGTATTATTATTCACTGAATGCCTGAATGCATTAGCTCTGGATTTGAAGAAAGATCTCCACCACTTTAAGATGGAAGATAGCTAAGGGTTTTTTTTTTGTGCACATTTACCACTTCATTTTATATTCTCTTTATCTTTCAACACTTGATTAAATACTGTGTTGTGGCACTCATGAGAATAATTGGGATGAGCAAAAGCATTACTAATAGGAAAAAAGTGCTGCCTCCAGCAAATACTTTCTCTTATTAGTCAATGTGCCACCTTATGAGAATGCGATTAATTTCAGATTAGAACTTTACTTTAACAATGTAGCAATGTAATACCATATGTGGGTCATTTGTTCCCTCAGCCCCAAAACATCTGCTGGGCAATCAGGTAATTCCTGTCTTTCTGATTTGAATCTTTATAATGTCCAGTAAGAGTATGTCTTCTTTTGTTTCACTTGTGTAATGTCTTCATTTTGGACTATCAATGCTTTGACTTTAATACCAGAAGTTTGCAGTCAGTGACTTTCTTTTTCATCCAGATTAAACTGAGAGAAACTCTGTTCCATTTGAACTTTGGTAATAGAAAGCAGCATACCAAGTGGTTATGGTGACATTCAATTAATTTTAATAAGAGGGATAATAAAATGATATATTTGCATGAATGGAGGGAATAAGAGGAGGTGTGGTGGAATCTTCAGTTAGATTTATTTTAGGAGATATAGATATGTATATGTATATTGATATGTATATAAGCTATTTATTTAGCTGGCCATTTCAGTGTCATACTTGCTATAGTTTCAACCTCTATGAGAAGGGCTCTGATGAAGAACCTTTACTGTTATTTGCTTAATAATTGCCTATAAAGAGAAAATATAAGAGCATTGTTTCTGGGTTCTGTTCTTTGCTACTCTTAGTGATTTGCAGGAGTATATTTTAGAAGCAGGGTACCAGTTGGTAACACTAGTTGATTCTGACCCAGTCCTAAGCCATGAGTTACTATTATTAATCCATGAGTTTTAAGACTGTATAGAGAAGTGTCTACATTATGAAGAGTGCTGTATCAACAGAAAAACATGGATATGGGGATGGAAGAAATTATGGTCATTTAATGCATCTTCCCATTTGCATTTCTGTGGGAGGGTGAAACCATAACATTTGCAGAACTCATGACCTCTTCCTTGAATCTTCCTATTGCAAATGCCCTGATATGTTTCCTGTGTCTAATTACCAGGGTGCACACTAAGTCCCATGGTTCCACTGAACTGTCTTCTAACATCTATGATTTTTTGATTGTATACCCATATAGTACCCCAGGTGTTTTGTGAGCTTCTGCAATAAAAATTACCTATGGGCCTCCTGTTAGTTGTGATAGTTCTTTTGTTCACAAAATTAAAAAAATAGGACCTTTTATACTAGACCAAACCTTGAAAAGCCTACAGCTTAAATGAGGTTGGCTTTTGCTTTTATTTTTAGGTATCAGTCCTTTATCCTCTGCTATAGAAAATCAACGAATGTTGTCATATCAGAAGATATGAAGAGATAGCATAATTTCTAATATCAGACCTGCAGTGAGAAAGAATTGAGTTGTAACAGCATTTCTTAACCTGTGAAATGTAGTTTTACTTCTTCACCATTCGAGGAAAAAGTCCGATGAATTAAAATGAGGATGTCAAAGATAACTTTCACCCATGCTGCGGGGATGGTACAGTTCGAGAGTGGGATGAGTGGGGATGTGGCCTAATGATAAATTCCTAGTAACAAAGCCCCAATGGGTCTGCATGTAGGCTGCAGGGCATGAGCAATGGCTCTGCTAATGCCCACACTACCACTTGCCCTGTCTGTGCTAATCCTGGCGCTGGTGCTTACCTTATCCCACCACCTCTGAGTCCAGATCCAGTCTGTAAGAAGGCACACTGTCTGGATTTGTCCTTGGGAATAATCATGGTTGACACCCCTGAAATAAAAGAATCAGTGACTGAATAAAATGTTTTTATTGTTTTGGATATTCTGCATGTGAGCCTCTGCTCATAAACAATAAGCTTGGTTATTCTGTACGTTGTTTATATTTCATGTAGGTATGTTCATTCTGAAATTGAGATCAGTTTGAAATGAAGAAACTAGTTCATTTTGTTCTAGAAGTGAGAGCTCATTTCAGTAAAATGTCAGTATTTGGTCTGTTTTTGTTAATAGTGTGAAAACTGTATAGGGCATGAAACACAACATATTCTCTGTCCCAAAGAACTTCCATTCAGAGAAGCAACAATTAAATACAGAAGCCCATGGTCACCACATGCTGCAGATGCTTATAGGTACAAAAGTCCTATCAAGTAGTATGTTCCAAGGCATGGGTGTAACAGCCAGGGCCTGTGGCAGCAATAGCAGCTGTCATTCATGCACCATGCCCTTAAGTGGGTCCTTGGGGCCTGGTGCCCTGGTTGTCTACCACTTGTCATGCTGCCATTTCAAGGGTTCAGAGTAATGGAGGAGTGGTAAGGGGATAATTAATACTTGAAATTATAGTTTCAAAAGTTTAGGGGATATCTGTGTTCCCATAACAAAATTGTTCCTAGAGTAAGGACCTGAAAAGGGGAAAGCATATTGGTAGGCGTTAGGAAATGAATAAAAGAAGTGAGATACGAACCATTTTTAAAAATTGTTCAGGATTGAAAAGGATTTTTAAAAACCCGGGAGAAGAGGCCTTCAATGCATTTGTGCTTTTAACTCTCCCACCCTGACTCAAAACAACTGCTGCTATGTAAGCCACTGTAACGTGTACATACATGATACTAGATTGGCGAGGTGGAAGCCATTACCAGGAAAGTTTGCTACTCTGAGTATAGAAAGGAAATCTATGTATGTATATATCTACCTGCCTACCTACCTACAGCTATATATCCGTATGTATGTTATATATCTGTATGCATGTATACGTGTGTATGTGTATTATGTATGGTAGGAGCCTAGCTGTAGGTGAGAGTATTTATCTTCCTGCATTTGGGATCCCTATCTGTGACTGTAAAATTAATTAAAAACCTAGACAGAGTTATCAGATCTGCTCCATATAGCTACAGGAACAAATTTCTGTTTTAATTGTGGATAAGCATTGATATTTCAACTCTTACACCTTTGCATTATAGAATAAATTTATGAAGCAGAACCCTGAGGCTAAAATTGAAGGCAGTTCTACCAAGATGTCAATACTCCTGTGTTCACATAGATCTTGGATGAGTGTCTTTTACTTGTTGTGCTTGTAAATTAACTTTTGATTACCCTTTTCTCCTAATATAAACAGACCACCAACTGCAATTCAGAATAACTTTGTCTGCAAATGCATCAAGGTCAGGACAGACAGGAGTTTCTGGAAAGTTTGTTTCCCTTCTTAGCCATTTGGTGGCAGTACAACTCTTTGTATAAAATAAATGCTGCTGTAAAATATGTCTGAATTACTTAGAGTAGAAGGTTGCTTGATTTCCCACTTAGTAATGTAAGCAAGCCTTTCAATTAAAACATGAATTACGGTTTTCTTATTTTCTGTTAATAACTGAGTGATAATGTTTCAGGAACAGTCAATGGAAGACCACCACATTGGTGCAGAGTAAGACTGTGGCAGAGGGACAGGGGCATTTGAGAAATTAGGAGCTCAGATTTTCCTAGCACTTGAGACCCATGACAAGGAAGGCTTTTTAGCTTTTATTGCTGCTGATACAATTGTCATAGCCGGGAAGCAGTAAACCTGTGATATTATGAAAGTGGCAGTATTTCATCCCAGGGATTGGAAATGTCTGAGATCCCTCAGCAGTAAAGAAACCTGACAGGTAAATTACCATGACAAGTCAAATCCTTATGTTAAAGCTCTGTAGGGTCAGGAATCAAGCTTAAAACTTGGAGACTTGCGTTGTGTGGCGCAGAAAGAAGTGAGCCTTAAAGGCACTGAACAATGGGCAGGCTAAGCATTTCTGTTTGTAGTGCAGAGAAATGGCTTCTAGATATGATTGACAGGTCAGCCCCAAATATTTTTCATGTGCTTCTGTAAGCAAGGAGAGGGAAGAAAAGAAGTTTCCTGCTTCTTGGGTACTGATTTAGAACATCCAGTGGGAGCAGCAGTTGAAGCAGGTAATCCTGTTATTAGGTAAGCTCAAGAAGGTCATAAAGCCTACTCTTTCCAAAGAGAATAAGAGGCAAATTCAAAGAAATCATTTCTTGTGTAGAAAATTATTTACCAGATGTGTTTGACTGCCATGTTTTATGAACTTGAGCTTATTCTCACATCACTTCCATTACCAAAGTCCTATTCTGAAGCATATTATCTAAGGATGTTTCATTAAGCATGGAGTAAAGTATTAGTGAAGATAAGCACATATGTTTCTTAATAGGATTTGTAGTACTTTAAGACTTCCTAGTTTATGAGTACTGCATAAAAACACATTGCTGCGTAATTTGGTACAGGTTTTGATTTCTGGTTAAAAATAAGTTATTTCAAGACACTTCACAAAAGAGGGAATTAAATACTGGTTGTGCGCATACTTTATAGGCAAAGAAAGAAGTCATTTTGCACTCAGGCAAGAAGTACCTTTATTAGAAACGAGGCAGAAGAGTAATGTGTATATAATCCTTGGTTTTGTTATTTATTAGTTGAAATGGACAAGACAGAGAGTGATAGAGGAAAGCAAAGCACAGAAAGATGAAATAATTTGCCCAAGATACAACCTGGCAGGTCAGTGGTAGAACCTATGTCAGCCCCCAGATCATACTGCTATTTTAGGGCTAGACTGCAGGACCTCCCAGCTGGAGTCTTGAGTTTCTCCTTTATTTTTCCATTTGAGCAAACTCAAAACTTTGAAATCACAGTCAGAGTTGTCAAGGGTCCTTTTCTCCACACTGAAACCTTATAAAGCTACACATTTAATATGATTCACAAGAGCCTCAGTTCATTCAGAAAGCTGATTTCTCAAGAACATATGTGGAGCTCTTTGCTTCCATATGAGCTGTGCAACACATTAACAGGCCATTTTGGGCTTCATTGCAAAAGAAGCTTAAAACCTGTTTTAAGGAGAGAGAACCATGACTGGGATATTACAGTATTAATTCCCTACATTTTTCAAAAAAGCATGACATCTTCAATTTTTTTCTTGGACAGCTGCCATGGGCCATCTATTAAATGTTGCATTTGAAGGATGCTGCCTTTGACAGCACAACTACTCCTCCAGAACCTATAGCTGAATTGCAGTGTCAGTGCTGGGCAGTAGCTTAAGGCTGGGCATATATTGTATCTCCAGTTTTACTGTCCAAAATCAGAGTTCCTACCACCTTGACCAGATAGAAATGCAAAGTGCAGATAATTTTATGAAAAATATTCCTGGCCCAACTCATTTATGTTTGCTATTTAACATACTTTTATAGAAAGCCTTATCTGAGATTTTTAAAACCATGAATGCAAATCTATGTATAACATAGCTAATGCTAAAAGTACATTGAAAGTATTTGGAAATGCATTGCACGTGTGCATTGTTACACAAAGATAATTTTAAAATTCAGGGTCTCGATTGGTGAAGGATGTTTACATTTTAGGTAGTTTGAAGTATGTTGCTTGTATTGCTGCTAGAGGGGGAAAATGCTAACATTCTTTGATATACTGGAATTTGAAATCTGGCAGTGCTGGTTACTTCCATTGCTTGTTTTTATATTATAAGTTTGAAAATACATAAACCATTATATAGTTACATCTTGATTTTTGCTTTGAAATTCTTGTAGCTTAAAAGAAATACATGTCTTTATACATTTCAAATATCAAAGTAGTCTAGCAGAGCTAAGAAGAAGTCTGGTTTTGTGTTTAAAACACCTGACTGGAAGCCAGAGCATCCAGATCCCATTGCAATAATAGTGGAATGCCCCCCCCAGGGCTTTAACATATAAGTAAAGCAGCAAGAATCTTCATTTTTCTCCTTTCCCCCCTTGTCCTCCTGTTGGGATAATAGCTTGATTATAGGCGCTTTCGTAAGTGAGCGTGTTGATGCCTTCTTTGTGTACAAATAATTTAGGCAGGGATTGATAAGTAAAAGGAATGAATTTACATATGCTGTTGCCAGTTTTATGACGATACTTAACTTTTGCAAAAGAAGAAGGTTGTTATCCAGGTCCAAAGCCTTCTAACATTCTGCCTCTTACACAGGTGCAGAAAGTTTCCACCCCTTGGTTGAGAGTTTTATTATTTCTGTGCACCGTACCAATTCTGAGGGATCATGGTCGTAAAGAGAGAGCAGCTCTTTTTAAACCAGGGCTGTACAGTTGGTGGTCCATGAGGCTTGTCAGTGCAGCTGCTGGAGCTATTGCTTTGGTGCAGGTCTGGAAACTGAGTGTGAGCTCTGCCACCACTTACTCATCTGCCCCCTTGCCTGCCTCTGAATTTGGGGTCTTTGGTGATGACATTCACAGTTGGATAAAAGGGGGTGGGGGAACAGAGTATTCACCCCCTGCCTTTCAGAGCTACATCAATGCACTGGCTCAAGCAGCCAATGCTGTCAGGATTGTGCACTGACAAACCACCTCTCCACCACCAGTGATGGGTTGTCCAACCCATGTGAGGCTCTGTGGTGTGAATCCAGCCTGTGAAGCCAAATGAGCTGGTGGATACCTGTGCCCTAAACCTTTAAATATTAGGCCACTGACTTTTAAATAGACTGTCTATTCAGCTGGGAGTCAGTGCAAGGTATGAAGTAATTGCCAATGTGTTCTTGCTGATAAGTGCTGCTGAAATAAATGGGTAGATGTGTTTTTTATCGCATGGGATTATTCAGCGTATACACAGATGTAGTGAGTTGCAGTGACCACACTTTCTAATAATATATTCATCCTATTCATTTTTAGCCTTTACTATAATAATTCCCTAAATACATCAATTTGGCTAAAGTTTTCCTTTCTAGGTTTTAATCCATTTGAGGTGAAGGTGTTTGTGTAATGCAACATTCAGTAAATAACTACTGTCACTGTACCAGCAGGCTAGATGTAATGATATCACTAGATGCTTCTGGAAGAGTTGCTTTCTCTGAGTGGTTCAGGATACACTGTGATGCTTTGGGATTGCTATTAGTACAGCAAGCTCATTTACAAAGCTTTTATGATAAAGATCTGCTCTTAAGTCAGATTAATGAAATTCTACATACATAAAGATATGATAAAATGATTGGCAGCATGATCTGGTCCTTTGGAGGTGGAGCAGTAATCACCATAGATGCACCTTTATTCCAATCCCAACCTGTATGGCTCTGTCCCTTAAGTCATTTTACTTCTCTTGCCCTGTGCCTCATCTTCAGAAAACCTGGAAATTAATTCAGTACATAAAGGTGTTAGAAATCTTAATAGTTGCAAAATGCTTGGAAAATGTAGAAAGGTCAAGAGAAGTTTATGGTTGATAACAATCTGCCTTTTCTATTGAAGAGAATAATAGGCAAATAATCTCTTAGCTGGGACATTCAGTGTAGAAATGGGAATGGCAACATTGATATTTGATTACATATGTTTAAAGCTTCTGGCTTCATTCTACTATCTGCATTTGTTTTCCAATCAACCAACAGAAAAAAAGTCAAGTTTGGTTCTTATCTTAATCTAAATTTATGGGCCCTACACATTGTAAATTAGGACTTTGTGGATGCCAGCCTGAGATCTATGCAGATTTCTTCAGTTCAGCAGAAAGCAAAATCTTCCTTCACAGCTGTAAGGGCCTTGTTGTACATTAATTTTAGGAGGTTCCTAGAGCTCTTAACCACACATTAACTACTGAAACTAGTATTAAGCACTCTTTAGGTGGTTTAAAGTTACTCCACTCCAGTTTAGGTTGATCTCTGATTCATGTTATCCAGCTTGAGTTACACTAACATGTAGCCGCTGTAGACTACATGTTAGTGGATGCATCTACAGGTGAGCTTTATAGCGAAGTAAACTAATTAGCTCCACAGCAAACCATTGCCATCTACACGTGCACCGGTATTAGGGCATAGTAAATTAATTAACTCTGCTGTAAGATAGTACTGTTCAGGACAGTACTATTTTATGTCATAGTTTCTTACTCTGCTGAAATGCACATGGAGATGGTGTTAGGGACTGGCTGGGGCATGATGATGCTAAAGTGCAGGGGCTGCCTGCTTCCTAGCCCTTCTCTGGAGCACCCTCATGCTCCAACCAACCCCTCTACCACCCAGTGCCACCACCTGAAGCCCCGGGGCAGACCCTTTGTGCCCTCTGCCAGCTTGGGGCTGTTCCACCGTAGCTTAGGGTGCTGCTGTCCTGGGCACACATGCAGATACTGTGCCTAGGAGCAGTGTACTGTGGTGCAAACTGTGTCAGAATTTTTCTTCACATTAATTGCATGTGTAGAAGCACCCAGTGGGAACATCCCTTCCTCAGTGGCCCAGATCAGGCCCACTGCCAGCCACCTACCCTCCCCAGCACCACAGATCCCCACTCACTGTCTCCCAGTTTCTGCTGCTTACTTGCAGCTGCCTGCTCTGTCTGTCTTGGGGGAGCAGGCAGGGAAGGGTTAACCTACCTGCCCAGCTGCTGACACCACTGCTGCTGGACTTTGGGCCAGGCTCAGCCCAGAGAAGAGCAGCAGTGGTTCCAGGAGCTGGCAGGCAGGTTAAGCCTTCCCTGCCTGCTCCCCCAGGATAGACAGCACGGGAAGATACAAGTAAGTGGAGGAGGAAACCCTTAGGAGCAGGGGGCCAGAACTGGGGTGGGGGGGGGGGCAGGAACTGAAGTATCCCTGGGGGAAAGGGGAGAGCCTGGAATGGGAAGTGGGGGGATTCTTACCTTTCAGTCCTCCAGGCTCCTGCTGGCTTCAATATGTGACTGCTCCAAACTTGAGGTGGCGCTAGCACTGATCAACATTTGAGCAGCTCACAGTTTAACATGTAATAAGGCCCTAAATTGGGACTCTAGGATGCATTTCTAAAACTTCTACTCATCTACCATAATACTTTTAAAAACAGCCTAGCAGCAACCATAAAACCTCTGTGACTTACACAAACTGTGTTAAGACCTGCTTTAGTTTGGAGGTAGAAAGAGAGTATTCTTTATTCTTAAAAAGAGATTAAATCAAATCAAAGAGGTGTCAATTTGGGGGAACCCTCTGATTTGCTTAAATGGGTTTTGATTAAAGACCAAAGATGGGGTATCAGAGAGGGTAAATGATGGATGTGACTTACACTAGTCTTACTATCACAAATATGCTCAAATGTATGGTACAAAAATTCAGCTCTTTAAACTTTTCCTTATTTTAATAAAATTCTTTAAACAGTAATCTATTTTACCTAATGTGAAGGGAGCAAATATGAACTATGCTCCTTTAAGATATAAATCTTTCAGTATGGGTTAAATCAGTGGAGCACAACATTTTAGAGCAGTGGGCTGGGTGCTTGTCACCTGGCTTTACTGGGAGGCATCACTCCCTGGTAGTAGGGGACTGGAGGAGGGAGGGTGAGGGTGGGGGGGAAAGAGGTGGCTGCCAATATCAGAGGGAGTGGGGGAGACAGGAAGAGAGTGTATTTCTGGCTGCAGAGGGAGTTAGCTGCACTGTGCAGGGCAGGGAAAGGGATGTGCCATGCTGGCTGCTGATCCCCTCTGCTGTGGTCTAGGTCCAGTCACTTTTGGCCTGGAGTCTGTCTGTGGGCCATAGGTTGAGCACCACTGGATTAAGTCATCAAGTGTTTTCTTAAATTATAAAAACTCACAGTTCTTTTAAGCTGTCTGAACATAAAAGGCCTATTTTCACCTACAGCATTTGTTGAACAAAGTACTATTTCCTTAAAATACAGATGTGAGAATCAATCTATTGTGGTGAAAATCTGTGACCTGTAAGTCATCTCCCAGCTGATCTGGTTGTGATAACACCTTTAAGTATCCGTCCTTGAGGATATGGTTAATTTAAATGACAGAACATATAGAAGCCTTGGTTTATGTGGGAAGTGTTGGTGTTTAGCACCTCTGAAAATTGGGGCCTAAATGTTGATACATATTTTGAATAGAAAACAAATAGCAACATTCTGTTACTTGAGCCAACAAATGCCTGACAAAAAGGCTGGCATACACGCGTTGCTAAAATAAAAATTCCTTTGAGACAACCTCCCTGATACAAGCATATTATTGCTGTGTTAGCTATAGTGGAAGATTTTTCACCCACACACTATATTTTGTCCCTCTCTCAGTAGGGGCTGGCAACGTTTGTCAAGCTGTGGGCTGGAAAAACCTGCCCCCAGTCTGGTGCATCAGTGGGGTGGTGGCTCTCCCTACACCCTGGACAGAGCCACACAGCTGGGAGCTGCTTCTCCCAGCCCCCAGCTCTCTGACTGTGGTGTGAATGTAGCTCTGCTCCAGATGGAAGCTGTGCTCACACTGCAACTTGGGGGAGAGGGGAGGGAGGGGAGCACATGGTGAACAGAAGTGGCAGCCACAGTGACAGGGTCACAGCTTCCAGCTCCCAGACCCTGCTTCCTTCCATCTGGAAGCTGTACCTATGACACAGCCTTGGGGAAGGAGGAAAGAGAAGCATTGAAGCAGCAGGGGCTCAGCTTCTCACTGCTTAGCCCCAGTTTGAGCACAGGTGTAAAGGTCTGTGGCTCTGCAGGCTTAATCCAGTTCTCGGGCTGTATATGGTCAACTGCTGTTCTACAGTATGCATTGAACACACAGCTGTTAATAAATAACTGAATTGATGTAATGAAAGGAAAAATTTGGAGAGTGCCAGACAATTGCATTAAAATTTTATTCCAGTTAGCAGGTAGGGAAAAGAGGCTCTGATTTCCACTTTCCTAAATTAAGCAGCTGGGAATTCAGCACAAGTGAATCATTATAGTGGCAATCCTTCCATATTGGTTAGGTTTTTTGGGGAGTTGCTGTCAGTGTCTACATGACCTCAAAGAGGTTTTGTGTAAGAAATGAACAAACTGTGATTTTCTTTATTGTAGATGGATAAATGTTACATAGAGAAATAGGGATTAAGAAAACTTTATAGGGAAGCTAAATATTACCTGTATATTTGATGTCAAGGACCAGTATACTTGTCAGTTACTGTAATAAATTGCCCATCCACATATAATAGACCTTTTTTGACAGAGTTGTACACAAGATGGCTAACCCAGTACCTAGATATGTATTATCTTATGGCGGGCGGGCTACAAGAGCCTTTGGCAAAGGTTTTAATTTGCCTATTATGTGAATTCCTATTTTCACTTACCACTCCTGTAATACAAAAAGACAAAGAAATAGAATAGTTTTGTTTTAAAGTACCTTATGGCTGTTAACAAGATGGAAGGAATTAGATTGCTCAAAATATTACAGGCATCGTTTACATTGCTTACATACTCCTCACAAACTGCTCACGTGCAGAGATAACATGAACACATGAACAGAAATACATGAAGAGAAATGAAAACATGTTGAACCTGCTTGAGAAATACTGATTAGAGGGTGTTAAGTAGAAGTGTGGGAATGGTTATTTCTGTTGAAGAACTGACTCTTCCTATGGTGAACACATGAAAACGAAATAAACCATTTTGAAGTGCACTTTCCTACTAAGGCCTTCACTGGCTACAGATGATGCACCATCAAATGCTTGTTTTTTCTCCACCCTGTTAGTCCCAGCATAAATTTCAACAGTTAACAACCTTGCTATGGAAAATTAATTGAATAGTTTGAGACCCTTCCAGCAAGGAAAGCTTTCTATGATGCATCAAAACTGTTGTACTAGTAATGTGGTGGTAATGACTGGGAAAGTGTGGCTTTCCAGTTTGTAATGGGCATCTTACAGGTGACCACGTTTTGCTCTATATCAAATAAATCACAAAGCTGTGGGTTAGTTTATGCAATAACCATCTGCCCTGAGAAAAGTGCAGTGCACAGCTAACCTATCTCAAGAATAGCTCAGGGAATGTCTTGTCATTTCAAGAGTTGCAGTTTCTTAACTGGTTTGCCTACCTCTTTCTAAGAAGTCAGTAATCTGCCAGGCAGTCTATACCACTTCACTCTGCAGATTTGAGTAGAACCACAGTGCCATTAATTATTCAGTCATATCCCTTTGTCTGCATGGCAAGGGAAGTTTGTGGCATCATAGGGTTATACTACTGGACAGTAGAGGGTCTATTCATACACCCTCATGTAGAGGAAAAATGGACCCACCTACCAGATATACATGACTGCTGTTTTCCTTTAGGTTTTAAGCCTTGCTTGTTGGCATGTAGCAAAAAGACTTGTGTGAATTCTTGGTTTTGCCTTAACTAAAAAGGGAAAAACTCTTCTTTTGGCTCCAGATACAAGAGAATAATGGCTGAATGGAGGTTGCTTGTGCTCCTTGATCTGTGACCTAGAATTCAAGTGACCTGTTCAGATGAATAAGGGAATATATTAAAATCCCATACCTCCATATATGGGAATGTATAGTAAGCCACATCCTTGCATTCATTTTAAGCTCTAATGGGAATGTGGGGAAGGAAGTAGAGGCAGTCATTATGGACCCATGCTGTACCCATCGCTGTGGTTTCTAGGTTAAAACTTTATCAGAAAGAAATGTGTAATTTTTGGTGACAGGCATGTTAATTAAAGGAAAAGACACTGTTATCAAAGCCTACTACACAGTCAGCAGAAGGATTGTTGCTTCTCAGCCATTGCACAAAGTTTCTGATTTAAATATCCCTTTAAAGTGAAGGTCACTGTACGTATTTTCTGTTGCCAATGCTAAGGTTATTGGAAGCTTGCATAGGATGGTTGTACTTCATCAAGCTCCCATTTCTCTGCCTCTGCAACTGGCATTTCCAACAAAAACTCTTTTCTGCAGTAGCAACTGCCTTTATAATTGTGAGGAGGGGTAGGAAATAAAGGAAAAACCTGGAAAATGCATAGTAGGGGGATCTGACATTTGAGCAAAAACCTTTTTCAAAGAATGATTTAAAACTCTGTTTACCAGTGAAGCTGTAATAAGACTAAGTTACCATGGAAACGGAAATAATTCCAATAATATTAGCGATAGCATATCTATTATGGTGTTACATTAACAATGCTATAGTAAAGTTGGTTTCATTTTCAAACCTCCATTTTTTGCTAATTTATAGCTAAGGAAGCAAACAGTATTATAGGCTAGAATCTAGTTTAAAACCCCAACATTTTCAGCCTTGAATTAGTTGTTATTTCTAATTGGGGGTGACAGGGGAAGAAAAAAACTTGTTCAATTTGCTCATTGTTAGAGAAGAGCAATTGTATTTATTTTCATGCATGTAGAATAATGTACAGTTCTGCATATTCAGGAGTTCAGATGCTCTTTTCTCTTAAAAAATAATTGCTATGAAGGAAACTCACAACATAGACCAATTAGTTTTACCTTTTTTACCTCTGCAACCACAAAGTACTAATTGCAGGAGTGCAGATAATATATTTGGAGCTAGACTAACTGCGGGGCAAATGAAAATGGTGTAGATCTCCTTTCCCCCAACTAGCCCTACAACTGTTTGTGTGAACAAATCTGTATTTTGCATCAGTATTTTTGGGAGGTAAACTATCCACTGTATAATCATGTTCATTTTGTGCTCTCAGTGGGTGTGTCTACACATGCCCCCATGATGCAGTTGTTACCCCACCGTCATTTCACGCTTGCTTTAGGAAGTACTAAATGACAGCGCATGGTTATTTTTAGCAGTCACATCGCCATAGCAGTGCACTATAGCGAGGTAGCTTTTTGGTGTGGCGATGTAGTGTTGATGTCACAGTTTGCTCACAGATGCTACGTTGCTGTACTGACAGGTTGTGTCACCCTAGCACATTGCTATGGCAATGTAGCATCATGTGTAGACATGCCCAGTGAATGTGAGTGACTTGAGTGGTGGCAGGAGTAGTGTTCTTCTGTCTTTTGAAGTAGAATGCCATGGTTTGCTGCTAGATTCTCTTACTACTCAAAGTAATAATGGACTGTAAAAATGAGCTGTGGTTGTGGTGCCCGTTAGACTCTCTCCCTGTTATTTCCAGAGGACCTAAATGTATTTTAGGGAGACATCTTGAGAGAGACATTTCTAATCTAGGTTCATGGCTAACACTTGTTTTTCATTCTGGGTCTCCCATATGGTGTTACTGGCCAGTAAACACAGCAACACTGTGTTGAGCTGCTTAGGCTAGTTTGTTCCAAGCTAGCTCAGGTACAGGAAGAAGTATAGCCATGTTAGCACAGTCTACGCTGTTTATCAGTACAGTCTGTTTCTCCTTAGTTCTTGTGCTTCTGCATGCCAGTGCATTGTGCTGAATAAACATATCCTAAAAGGGCAAGAATTAAATTAGAAGTAGCATTCTATTGAAATCAGAAATGATACAATTCTGTTAACGTTTTCCAGATCCCTGACTTGAATATTCGGAGTATCCCACCACATGTCAATCATGATTGATTTTTACTGTCTGAAGCTTCAGCAACTAACTGCATGACACGTTTAGCTTAAGTGTTCTTATAAGACTGAGTTTGGCTGGTCCACCCCTGGAATAATCTTCTAGATGACCTGCTGTCTGCAGATATAGGTTTCCCTCAATTTATGTGGGTTCTTTATATGTGAATTCATTCTTATGCAATGAGCATATTTAGACCCATAAGTCATTATATGCAAGGTAAATTCACTCTTATGCGATCAGCATAGATGCCCTCCCGCCCAAGCAGGTAAGTCTGTGGGGGGAGGGGAAAGGGCTGTGGCTCCATTCACCCCAGCTGTGGCTGCAGTGGCCCCAGGGGTGGCTGGTGCCAGCTGCATGCAGCCACTGGGCTGTACCATGCTTTGCCTGTCCCCCTGCCCCTGGGCTCACCCCAGCTTCTGGGCTGCGCTATGCTGTGGTGCAGGCAGCTGGTGTCAGTTGCTCCCTGGCCTGTTCCACAATGGGCTGGGGTGGAGTGAGTGGAGCTGCGGGTGGCACAGGGTGCAGCACTCACTCCAGCCTCAGCTACAGTGGCTCTGGAAGCGGTCAATACCAGCTGCCTACACCATGGCATGGCACAGCCCAGGAGCAGAGGTGAGTAGGGATAGGTGAAGCACAGTGTAGCCCAGCAGCCGCAGGCAGCTGGCAGTGGCTGCTTCCGGGGCCGCTGCATCTGGGGCTGGGGTGAGTGCTGCTCTGTTTCCTCTGCTTTGGTGCCTTGTGCAGCTCCAGGAGCAGCATCCCTCCCCCTGCTGCTTCCCTAGTTGTAGCCTCACTCCCTCCCTCTCTTCTGCCCTCATCACAATGGGAACTTATCCCTGTTTGTTACACTGTAAAGTGGGTTCACTTTATGCAAATTTGATTTATACACCGTTCTCCAGGAATGCATGTACAGAATAAATTTAGGGAAACCTGTATTCAATATATACAAAAGTGTACTTCACATGGAAGAGGCAGAGATGTTTTTGGTCATATTCTTTATTGGACTAGTTGTATAGAGGGGGGAGATGTTAGACAAACTTTGAAGACCAAAATAAACTTCTTCCGATACTTTACTTTGTGCCAAAAAGCTTGTCTATCATCTCTCCCAACTATACAGTTGATCCAGTAAAAATTAGGACCAGAAAAAAACAAACAATCCCCAAATCCTTTCCTTTTAGTTCCTGGACTATCATGGGTACAACACTTTAAATTGCTTCACATGGAAGTCTTCAGTTATATTTTCTTCTTTATAAATGTGGGATAGAGATTACCTAAGGTTGTTCAGTGTTTGCAGCTGAAAGTTTGGAAAAATTTCCCAAAGTTATATTATGATAACAGCTGTACTTAAGGCTTGCATAGTGCTTTAAATATCACAACAACCACAAAAAATTAAGGCAGACAAGATTCTTTGGGTAAATCAAATATCTCTTATTTGACCAACTAAAATAGTTGGAAAAAAATCTTTTTTTTACAAGCTTTTAGGTACACACACCTGGAAGCTTGCAAGAAGATTTTTTGCAACTATTTTAGTTGGTCTAATATATCAGATACCCAAAAAACCTTGTCTGCCTATGTCCTTAGACCAACAGGGCTACAACCTATACTCATAAAAAAAATTAAGTGATTCGCAAAGCAAGCTGTGTTGTAAATGTGTCTGTCTGTTGGGAGAAAAGAATACACGTGAGGAAAAGATCTATTAAACTAGGTTTTATTTGGTCATTTTAGCTTTAATGAGTCCATATTTCAAACAATCTGATTTTCTCCATATTCTCAATTTGCTACTCTTTGTCAAAGTAAAAAAAATTGTCTGTGGCTTAGTTGCCAAAAATAATGAGCAGAACCAGATTTATTTAAGAAATGTATTTGCACTTTCACCTTTTATAACAGAAAATGTAATTGTTGTGCTCTTATAACAAACCAAATGAAACTAGTTGAGCATGTTAAGATCGTCACATCAGGTAACAGTCCCTGAATTCGACTGAATTTGCTTTAAAAAAAAAAAAAATTATTCACTATGGGACTAGGGTCAAATCACAACCCTTTTGGTATTCAATAGCATGCATGCCATTTTACTGCTGCTTCTAACTTGATAATCAGTTGCTTAACAGCAGATTTGGCCCTAAAGTGTGACTTCTGTCTTGACCTGATTCTTAACTATGTGTTGACTTGAACATGTAATTATTTGGAAGGCACTTAAGGGAACATGCACTAAGAACCAGACACTGGCTGAAAAGTTTTCTGCCTCTTCCTTGAAAATTATGTGCATGTACAGTTCTGAGTTTGTACAAAGCTGTATGTCTCCCTTACCAGCACTTTTTAGAGTCACATTCCTTATACTTAGGGCTTGTTCCAGTTTTTCTGCTATTGTTTGCTAAGATTGGAATTACACCATTGATTTCAGTGGTGCAGTCCAGTTTTGGGTGACGTGATTAGGCAGCAGGGTAGCAGATTAAACTGGGTGTGGATGAGAGCAATTAGGAGGAATCATCTGAATTAGCTCTGACCACTCACTAAGGCTAAATATAGATGGTCAGAAAGCCCGAGGCTGAATAGATTCAGTCTTTACAGCTGAGTCTAAAATACAGAGATTAAACTGAGAAACAACTGGATACACATTTTACATTTGATTCAGGAAATGTAGCCACATGCCTGCAGTGGCTAAGGCCCAAAACTGGGGTGCTAGAGCACGGCTCTCTGGCACACAGCCAGCATAGGCTGTGTGTTCACTTCCTCTTCCTGTTGCCCCCAAGGTCTCTGGGATTTTCCATCCAGATTAACAGTAGCAGGACTCTTTGGCTAGGGACAGACATTCAAAAAGTCTAAGCCTGAATTTATCCAATCTTTGCAGGTTAGTCTAGCCCAAGTAGGCTGAGCCAGTTTGTAAGAGCACAGACATCCCCTCTGGACTGAAGAAATGCAGGCATATGCCTGCAGTGGCTCAGGTATAGAAGTTGGGGGGCACTAGAGCAGCCCTCCCTCCCTTCCATAGTGCTGAGCTAAGGGGTGGGGTATGATCAGGCACCAGCAGGATGTTCTGATTAGGGACGGGGTGTCTCCACTCCCCCCACTGCTCCTGATCAGCCCAGCAGGGAGTTGATGATGCAACATTTATCAGCTCTATTGTCAGCATTTATCACCCCATCAGAAAACAAAAGCTCCTGTCATTAGTTCAAGCTCTTCTTAAACAACTTTTCCCAACTTTTTTACCATCAGTGCTGTGGGAGGGAAATAAGGGGAATCTCTGTTTAAGCAGCAAGCTGGGGGTGGGGTGGGGAAAGTGGGTAGCCAGGCAGACCCTGTTGTGCCTGCAGTCTCTGCTGGAGCTCTAGCAAGGGAGCAGAGAGGAGAAGCTAGCCCAGCTCTCTGGAGCAGAGCCCTACCAAGGGCTGCAAAGCATCTGGAGTGCTGGGGGACTCTGTTTTAAGTTAAACCAGAAAGAGATCTGGGACAGAGTTTGACCCAAATCAGTTAAGTCTGATACTATAGTCAATCAGGTTTATCTCAAACTAGTTTCAGCTATTTTCAAACTGGTTTATGTGCACTGAATATCTGTTCTGTTACAGGTTTAAACCAGTTTCTGGTCACTTAAACTGTTTTATGTGTAATGTCTCTCCCTGGACTTCCTGCTTCCAGGTACCTCTGGGATTTGTAGTCCACAGTTGCAGCCAGCAGTATGTTTGAGTGGGGGAAGGTGTGTTTAACCCCTCTTCCTGGCCTCAGACCCCAGCCAGGGTTTGCCTGGGGGAGGGAGGGCTTTCCTTTCCCCTCCCCCACTGCTTCTCTGCTGGAGAAGATAGCACAGCCCAGCCCAGGGCTGGAAAGCATGCTGGGATGCTGTGGGACTGTGATTTAACTTGAACCAGGAAGGGGTCTGGGACAGAAGTTTCATAGTTTCACCCAAATCAGTTAAGGCTGATACTATATTCAACCAGGTGTATCTTTAAAAAGTTTCAGTCATTTTGAAACTGATCTGTGTGCACTGAAGTTTTGTTCTGTTCCAGGCTTAAACCAGTTTCTGATTACTTAAATCAGTTTATGTGTGACTTCTGTCTCTAGCCCAAAAGAACTTGGTTGTCACTGTGACATTAAGTTACTGCAGACCTCCAACATTGCACATAAACAGTTGTCATACAAGAAGAACACAGGTGAAAAACATATATGGAGATATTGCAGTGACTCTGGACTGTGTATAGTTTAATTCCTTTCACCAGTAGTTTTTGAGATCTCTCTCTTTTTGAGTCTTAACTACTCACTAATTTATGGATGAATTTATTATTACATGCTAGCCTTTCAGCGAAAAATTCTTACCAACTTATGAGAGAGATTTTTTCCTTTCTAGAATATATCATATATGACACTAAGAAATGATATGCTTATTATACAGTATTATTCAGAAAAGAAAGGTTTTTTTTTAAACTGTTCTTGCTATAGGAAAGGTATCTTAAAGCTTTACATTAGATACAGAGATTTTTAGAATGTTGTCAAAGGATTCTGCATTTTTAAATCTTTCTGTTTGCACAGTTTCATGTATTTTTATTTTCCCTTTGAAGTATGTAGGAGAGTACAGAAGGGGAAATAGTTTGCGATGTCCATGAATTATTCAGTTACAGTTCTCAGAGTTAACATTACGTTAAATGGCTTAAGGTTTTCCTTTTAGTCTGTCTCAGGTTTTTTTTCTTTCCTAATGCAGATTGTATGCTACATTTCTTAGCTGACTTCAATCTTGATGAAGTGGTAGCCACTAGCAATTGTTGGAAACTATTTCAGACCTAAGCTATAAATAATGGGTTTTATTGTAATCTTGCATTCTGGCACCAGACAGCTAAAGGTGAGTTCTTTGGTATGGGCAATACTTGTGCCTGTGTCTGTATATGTAAGATCCACTCTTTCCTCCGTCATAGAATTATTTTTTTTTTTAACCATTGAGGAGTAGAGGAGAGGAATTAAAAAATTTGAGCTGGAGTAAACTGATCCTAATGTCACTGTCTACACATGCATTTAAGCACAGTAATTACTGTGCTGCCAGATACCACTTGTATCTGATGGGATACAAGCCCAGCAGTGCAGGGCTGTGCGAAGCTTTGGTCTCTGATTCGATTCAGCCCAATTCCGTGGCTGAATCTCTGAATCCAAATCAAATCAGAGGACCTCTTAATCTCTCTGAATTGAATCGGAACCCTCAGAATCGATTTGGAGAGATTCAGAAAGATTCGGCAATTCAAACGTACAGACAGATTTAAATGTATTTCTGCATATGTCTAGGTAGCAGGGACTCATGATCGTTGTGATGCTGGGATTCGTAGAGCATCCCACAGAAGTACGGGGGTCTTCCCAGCGCGCTCAGCAGCAGACCCATTAGTGGACCAGAAGCACTTCCAGTCCACTTTTGGGTTTGCCAGGA
The DNA here is from genome assembly GCF_052110815.1 of Crocodylus siamensis. Classification (NCBI taxonomy): domain Eukaryota; kingdom Metazoa; phylum Chordata; order Crocodylia; family Crocodylidae; genus Crocodylus; species Crocodylus siamensis. The sequence continues at coordinate 147,626,937 of NC_143396.1, forward strand.
AGCATGGTGGGGGCCTCCCCGTAACCCTTTGACTCAACAACTGGTGCTTCCTAGGTCTGGGGGGGAGCACCCAGGGTCCCCCTGCAGCCTATCATCAAGCGGAGGGGAAATGGAGGGCCCCTCAGCATGCTCCCTGGCAGTACTGCTGGTTCACTTCTGAGTTCACTGCCAAACATGTGGAGGGCCCCTCCCTCCCCCCCTGCACTCCTGTGGGATGGTCCATGCGCTCCAGCATCGCAGCAATCACAAGCTGCACCTGCTACCTCGAGGTTTGTAGAAGAAACTTTTAAAGCTGTGTCTGTGTCCAAATCATTGATTCTCCGATTTGGCATCAAATCTTCAAGTTCGGATACGTCTGAATCAAATCACTGTCCCTGATTCAGGCTGAATTCAAATCCAAATCAAATAAGGCCCGCTTTGCACACCCCTACAGCAGTGTAATACATTAGTCTACTACACCATAATTGCCGTGCATGTGTAGATGATGATTCTTTACTGTTCAGCAAATTAGTCTGCTGTTCAGTAAAGCATCTCATGTAGATGTGCCCTCCTAGTAGTACCCTACAAATTTTCCTTCAATATAGAAATAAACATCTGCCTCAGGTCTTGCTCTGTTTTGTGTCATGTGCACCTGACGTTAATTTATTATAGAACTACCATACATATGTTGAATTATAATGAAGCTGCCACCTTCACCAGTTCTTTGTATAGTGGTAGGGTGCTTTACAGCTCAGCCAATTTATTTATAAGAGATATTCAGTATGAAGCTTTGCTTTGAGTAATGGAATCAGCCAGTTTTCTGAGTGTAAGAAGCTGATTCAATAATCAGGAGCATAAATGCTCAAGTCTGTGACTTCTATAATCTTTATCAGTGGTATAACAGTCAGAATTGTGGCTTGGGGCAAACCCTGAAGGAAGGGCAAGGGAGTATGTGGGTTCAAAGAGCTGGGGAAAGCATAGAAAATTAGGGTTGGAAGGGACCTCAGGAGGCCATAGAGTGCAAACCCCTGCTAAAAGTAGGGCCATTCTCAACTATTTCATCCCAGCCAAGGCTTTGTTTAGCCAGGTCTTAAAAACCTCCAAGGATGGAGCTTCCACCACCTTTCTGGGTAACGTGTTCCAGTGCTTTACTATCCTCCTAGTGAGAGAGTTTTTCCTAATCTGTAACATAAACATCCCTTGCTGCAACTGAAGTCCATTGCTCCTTGTTCTGTTATGTGCCATCACTGAGAACAGTCTAGCTCTATCTTCAGGTAGTTGAAGATTGCTTTTAAATGCCACTCCCAGACATCACTTCTGCTGACTAAATAATTCCCTCAGCCTCTCCTCATAAGTCACACGTCCCAGCCCCCTCACCATTTTTGTTGCCCTCCGCTTTTGTCTAAGTGTGGGTTTTAAGGGTGGGGGGAAAGTGGGGGTTGGGGAGATGTGCTCTGAGAGTGAGGTGCCCACAGTCTTACCCATGCTCAGAGCTCTTAATTAGTCCTCAGCTGTGCTGCTACTGCTGCCGTCTCATGTTCTGTCTACTACTCCAGCTCTTGCTCTTAAAGAGTAGTGTTGACTGTTGACTCTTTTGGAGTTCCTGACATGAGTGCACTTCCTGGCCATGGACTGCGTGGGGGGGGGGGTTGATTCTCATGTCCCTCCTAACTTTGTGCCCAGGGAAGGTGGCCCTCGTGACCTCCCTAGTTATTACTGATCTCTCACGGTATATTTGAGTAAATCAACATTTCTTTGGAACCTTGATGAGATGTTTCATGTTTTCCTTTTTTGTGTAGCAATGATATATCAGGCGCTGTGTTCAGAAAATGATTGGAACTCAAGAAAAGTAAATCTTTAAGTTTAGGTATGTCTATAAACCAATATATTTAAAAAGATATAGGTTAAAAATACCCCCAAAACAGAGCCTGACTTAATGAATTTAAATTGAAACTAAGCTCCTAATATCTAGGCTTTTAAAAGTGTTTAGAAGTCTGAAGGTGAAAATTAACACCTAGCTGGACTTTTCAAACTTCTACAAGTTACATGTATTGTGCAATTAAGCAACTACCTTAAGACCAGCTACATGTGCAAAGTAGCTATCGTGTCATAAAAAGATCTAAGAAGCTATAAAGTAGACCTCAAAAATGTGTACTAACTTTATAGCTTGTTGCTGTTGAGCTTTAATTTGCATGTGCAGCAGGGTCTCCTCTGCCATGCATCACACACCAGGGGTGCACCGTGGCCAGCCGGAATTAGGAGTCCCACAACTGAGGGGACCTAGGATGGGGACCCAGCTAGGTCCTGGCAGCTGTGGGGCATGGCTTCCCTGGGGGTGGTGAAAACTGCAACTGTGGTAGTTGCAATCCTCCAGGCCTGGGGGATTCATGAACCCCTGTGGCTTGAAGCCCCTGAACTGAGCTTGCATCTAGCCATTGCAGGGGAGGCTTGCCAAGATTGGGACCCTCTGCACTGGCAGTAAGGCACAGTGGGAACTAATGTGCGATCATGGTAGGAGGTGTGATTGTGGGGATTGTGCATTAGATCCCATTGCACATTTACCTGCGCATGTAGAGGGGGACTAAATAGATTAGATATCTAACTCCCACTTAAACTATGTGGATGAAGTCACTCTGGTCACAGTTTTTGTTGTTTTTTTTAATCCCACCAGACCTCTGGTTGCAAACCTAGAACATTTGAAGATCTAGCCCTAAATGCCTAAGTCATTTTTAATAATGAAATGTAGGAGCCTACATCCATGTTTTACAATTTTACTCCTGCCTAATTCCTGATGCATACAGTTCCATGAATTTAATTTGAGACTTTTGATTACTGTTAAATGATATATTTCAGGACTGTCAAATATCTAAGTGGTTGGGAGCCATCTTTTCTCTGATGCATGCTTTGTGGACTGCACAGTCCCTGGGCTTTGTGTGTGCGGGTATCCCAACCCCCAGATGCACTGTGCCAGTCCCTACATAACACCACACAGCTCCACCCCCAGAAGTGAGTATAGTTAGTGGGAGCTGGAGGAGAGAGCCTGGAAACTCCAATGGCAGTAACTGGAGAGTAATGGGGAGAATAGCACCAGGGTCACATGTGGCCCACAGGCCACCACTTGGACAGCCCTTATGTATTTAATATAGGATTTTACTGATAATCAAAGAGAGACTTGAAAATTGTGTTTATAAAAATCAAAAAAACCTTGATTTTAGTTACAAAACTTAGGTAACAATAAGTGTTCTGTATCAGCCGCAATCTTTATGGCATCTATTGGAAGAATCAAAAATAATGAATTGCCAAAAAGCACCTTAGCAAAAAATGTAAATGACTCTTGCCAGATTGAGACTGCTAATTAAGTATGCAAATAGACGTTATGTGGAAAATGAGAAGATGTCCTTTTAATTGCAGATGTAAAATGCTTATAAAAGGAAATGTCAAAATACAGTAATATAGCCTGGGTTTTCATGGTCAAGGATGACAAAGTCATATGAATATATAATCAAAGTTATCTGTCAGACAGAGAAAAGGAGACTTATCTGACAAATATCTATAAAGAGGTTAATAACCTTAAGAGTTAAATGGAGGCAGCTTCGTTAAATTTCTTGCCCTTGAAATGCTGAACTTTACCCAAGCAATATTTAAGTCTGTGTTACAGTATTTCTATAATTACATGGAAATGTTTCATTTGTATAAAAGAACCTTGAATCATACTGAAGGATGAGTTCTTAATGACTGGTGTCCTCTAGTTTAGACAACACTTGTATCCAAATTAAAATCTCCCTATAGATAACAGCTCTGAAAATGAAAGCAACCGATTGAAAGTCTTACCTACATTAAGTTGCATTTTAATGAGAATAGCATTACTGAATGCTGCTAGGTTCTCTTGTTACCCACAGTGACAGAAAGTATGTCTGCAACCATTAAGGGATCATTGTTTGCTTTAACTGTGCTATTAGTAATATGAGGTCTGTTGATCCAGATGGATTGCAAAGAGAGGACTTCAACAAGTAGATGTTTTTATTTGAAATGAAACATCAAGCAAATTGAAGTTACTTTAAAATATGGAGATTGATTTTTTTAGAATGATGTGAAAATCCAAGTTGTAGATACCAGTGATGAATATCTAGTCATAAATAGTTTTGTCATGCCTGGGTTTTAAATTGTGCTGTTGGCTTTATTTACTGATTTGTTTGTGTTTGTTTGGCTTAATGTAGTTTGCTGGTTATTTTGGAACTAAATTAAATTATTACACTCACTAAAATGTCTTACTAAATTTGTCTGCTTTTGCATGTGTTAAGTTAGTAGTCCTTATTGGATATTAATAAATATTTTTTAAAAATGAGAATGGAATAATAATACAAGTAGCTTTGTCAGTGTTAAGATGTATAAACTGGATACTGAGCCAATAACTTGAAAAAAATCCACTAGTAAGAAGTGATTCTCTAAAGAGGAAAGTCTTTGTTGTTTGTCATTTGGCCAAGTCCATTCAGAGACTGCTTTTTAATGTGGTAGGCTCTGTACATTTTCTTGCTAATGAAGCAAATATTTTTTTCCCGAAATATTCAGAATACAATTCATTTTTCTCAGGAGCAGGACTGAAATTAGAGACATTGGACTATGTAAGAATAATAATGAAAGATCACATGTTTGCTTTATACAGTTTTAGTGCTACATAACAAACATTCTTGAAAAAACATATCATAATTATTTTGTCAAAGATTCCCCAAGACCTACTGGCCACGTCTAATGCACAGCCAACTCTATAATGTCATGACCTTTTCTTTAAAAAAAAAAAAAAAATTCCATAAAAATCACTGCACATAATATATGCTGCAAAACCTTTTAATGTAGAGGTTGGGGGGAGGGGTGGTATATAGATGCGGGGGGAGGGTGGGGCAGGAATTTCTGTGTCTCAGAAATTCATTTGAGACTTTTACATCCTTTGGAATATTTTTGAATTCATACTCTTCTGTTAAATCCTTGAAGGAAGTGGACAGCAAAGCAATTTCAAGATGCAGTCTGAACAAACATACAAGAGAGCCCTTTTCATTTGAACAATGCTGAAGTTATTACTTAAGTTCATGCAGATCCATTTGTCTAAGTAACTAATATTGTTTACCAGGTCAGAGCAGGAAATAAAACACCTAGTCTAATCTAATCCAAATCAGAAAAAGTGACGTATGTCTACATTATATTCTAGATTATCTTTATATTACAGAATAGCCTGTTCTCTATTCTAAGTACATAAACTAAAGCATAAAAGACTAAATTTAAAATGCGTGGGGGAATAGACATGTGTGACATTAAACATATACCAAAAAATTGTTGAGAAAATGTAGTGGTTACTGCATATATATAAATATGTAAACCATACTTCTGAAATATGGTGATGTCGGTAGCTTTGCTCAGGAGATACTAACATATGTCACGGGGCGGGGCGCAGGAGTGGCCGTGATCTCCCCTTGCGCCCTTAGCATGCCACGTTGGGTCTTGAATGCACCTTCTTTTTCACTCGCCACGACTTTGATGGTTCTAATATGAATGGGAGGCTGCTTTACTGTCCCCTTGGACACGGTGTTATATTTGTATTGGCCCCTGTCCTATAAGGAGTACCCTGGTGTGTCTCAGCCTTATGGGCTATGCGTGCCTCCAACCGCCCCTGTAGCACGCCCCAAGCCTCGCTGGTATGCCGGACGTTCTTATGTCTCTAGGTGCGCTCTAAGTACGCACCCTTATACACGGACCTCTCCGATGAGAGCCCTCTCTGAGCTTCCTAATGTGCATGCGCCCTCCCCGGGCTCTGCCCTGCACACCCTGCCCTACCCGGGGTTCTCCCTCGTGCGCACCTTTTATACATGCGCTCACCCCACTCAGGCTTGTACTTGCGCGCTCGGCTGGCGCCCTGTTGCTCCTGGCGCAAGCCCTGTCTCGCCCTTTCCGGGCTTCTACTCGTGTGATCACCATTCTTCAGGCTCTTAACCACACGCTCGCCCTGCCTTGGGCCTCCAACCGCATGCTCATCCTACTTGGGTTTCTACTCGTGTGATCGCCCTTCTTCAGGCTTTTAACTGTGCGCATGCCCTGCCTCGGGCCTCCACCTGCGCGCTCACCCTACTTGGGTCTCTACTCGTGTGATCGCCCTTCTGCAGGCTCTTAACCACGCTCCTCGCTCACACTGGGGCCTGTCCCGTGCTCCTCGCACGCACTGGGGCCGGGATCACCAGGAACCCCCACACTATTGGGTAGCTCCCCTGAAATTATCCCGATAGCTGCCCCTACTGGGGTTGGGGTCAGGACACCCCGAAATGCAGCACTCTCTACCACGCTAATTATCCTGATAGTCACCCCTACTGGGGTTGGGGTCGGGACACCCCCATACGCAGTGCTCTCTACCGCTCTAATTATCCCGATAGTCACCCCACTGGGGTTGGGGTCAGGCCACCCTGAAACGCAGCATTCTCTACCGTGCTAATTATCCTGATAGTCACCCCCACTGGGGTTGGGGTCAGGACACTCCCAAACGCAGCTCTCTCTACTGTGCTAATTGTCCCAATAGTCACCCCTACTGGGGTTGGGGTCGGGACACCCCCAAACGCAGCGCTCTCTACCATGCTGGGAGCACCCCCACCTTACTGGGGAGCTCCTAATGAGGCCTCCTCCGTTCCCTTATAGCCTCACCCGGTCCTGCGGTAGTATAATAACAAAACCAAAGTCTCCCCCTCCGGGGTCACAACAACTTCAAAACCACAACAGAACGCAGAGCCTCTCAGCTGTAACATAAACCTTAAGCCAACCTGGCTAACCTTCCATCATATCCTTATCAGGGTCCTTTCCACCCTGTATCCGCATGCCGATGCTCAGGCTGCTTGGTTCCTAGTCTGCTCTGCTCCTCAGCAGAGCTCCTGCCACTCAGGCTGCCAGAGGGGAACTGCCTCGGGCCTCAGCCTTGTGTGTTTAAATAGGCCAGGCCCTGCCCCTTGGCGGTCAGCTGACCCACTCAGTTGCTTTGGCAACCCCCGGCTGTGCTGCCCTATTGATTGGCAGCTAAGCCCACATCGCCATTACTAGCACCGAGCACCCTAGTGCTCCACTACAACATAAAAGCAACTTTATTGGTTAAAGTACATGCACTTCCTTGGTTTCTCGCACAATAATATGGGGATTATCCATTCCCCTACATTTTGGTCCCATTACTAAAAATTATTATTAGAGAAGATGGCTACAGAGGATATAATCATACAGATACAAAGAACTCACAAAACTGATATGATGGTATGGATAAGCTATCCAAATATACTGTGCTCTCAGTAGTAAAACTCGTCTGAGAGGAAGGATTGTCCAGGTTTAGGATGTTAAAGACTTGGAGACCTATGTTTTATTTCCCTGCTATACTGTAGCAGGTTTGCCAACCTGCCAACATGGGCCAAATGTGACACATAGAGCCATCAAGTATGGCCAACAGGGCTTTCCATGGGTCAGGAAATTTGGTAGTGGGGAAGCATTGGCCATTGATATGGCTACCTTCCCCACTCCCAAAATCCCAAACCTGCACAGCTAGTTGGGACTGGGCTGGGCTGTGACCTCTTCCCCCTCGAGTCTGAGCCATCCATCCTCTTCCACCCCAGGTTCTGAAATGGGACCATGCCATGCTCCTCCCTCTGCAAGGCTGCGCCACAGCCCCTTCCCCATGGGGCTAGGTTGGGGCTTGGCCAAACCCCCTTCTCCCCTGAAGACTGAGCCACTCTCCTTCCCTCTCCATGGAGCTGGTTTAAGTTTCTTTCCCCTGCAGAGCTGCATTGGGGCTTGCCTGTCCATCTTACCCTCCCCTTCCATCCAGCTAGAAGGTGCCTGTCATGCTTGCTTCTGTGCTGGATAAGGAGCACTGGCTGGATCTGCCCTGCAGACAGACTGGGCACTGCCAGGCCAACCCATGGGGCAAAAAGGTTGGGAACCACTGTACTGTAGATTTATTTGTCCCCTTTGGCAAACTGTTTAATCTCTGTGTCTGATTTCCTAATGTGTAAATGGGGATTAACAGCATTTCTCTACTTTATGTGACTTTGTGATGATAAATACATTTTAAAGGTTGCCCCCAACTTCTGTTTTCTCAACTCAGTATGCTTTGCTCAATGTGAGTTTGCACCAATGTGAGGACTGCAGGGATTATCTCACTATTGGGTGTCTTTCTCGCACAGTTAATGAGCTGTTCCCAGAGTTATTGATTCTGTTGCAAAAAAGACAAACATCTTGGCATAAAGGGTGCCCGTAGTCAAATTGAAAGTGATAAAAGCTGCCCTGTTAATTCCAGCTCAATTCTTAATGATGGAGGAGGGGAAAGTCATATGGGAAAGAGATACTACAAGCAGGAAGATTGTTTAAAAGTTGCTAAGGGGCTATTACAAAGTCAATGAAGAGTTTTATTAAAGTTTTTGGCATAGAGATTCTCTCTTCACAAAATGATTAGACCACTTGGAATAAATAAATGATATGTCAGCATTAATAGACGATCAACATTTCCTTGGAACCTTGACGAGAAGTTTCATCTTTTCTTTTTTGGCAATGTAACAAAGCACTGAAGCCACAAGTTTTGAATCAGAACAGTTAACTGCTTCTTCTACAGGCCCATTTTTATTTGTACTTCAGGGAGATAGGGGGTGGAGGGTGGGGTGGGGATGGTGAAAGGACAGGGGAGGAAGTTTAACCAACTTACTTCAGAAACAATTTAGAACTGTTATTAATCTGTAGCCTATAAAACGAAATAAAAGGAGGCAACTTTAGAGAACATAATCCATTAGAGAAGACAGAGGCTGAGGTTCAGGACTTCTGTGTTCTACTTGCTGTTTTGACAATGACCTGTTGTATTACCATGGGCAGGCCATTTCTTTGTACTTTTTCTCTCCACCCCTTCTCAAAAAGTACATGTAGGAGCATTAACCATATGTTTACTTGTTATATTCCACATGTAATATGAATTTAATGTGCATAACAGCAGAAGAACCAAGGGCAGTCTGCAGAGCTGTGTTGGCTGTTAGTTTGGACTGCAGCTCTCAGAAACCTCCAGGGGCTTGGGAGGCAATGGAAAAAGGACAAGGAAGCTTGAGGCTGGAGTAAGGGGAACATGAAGGTGGAACCTGGTCAGCCCTACATGGAGGAGTGCACTGTGGAGCTGGAAATCTCACTGGCTTGGTCAGGCAGTACTGTTGACTGAAGGAGCTGGACTCAGACTTAGGGGCAGCTGCAGGCTGCTGTTTGAGCACTCTAGGGGCTAAATGTTTGTCTATGGACACTTCTGGAGGTATAGGGGGGAAATTAAGGTGCTGAGTATATGTTGCAGTGTTGGTGTTTCTTTATCTTTTACCTGTTCCCTCCCTTTGGCTTTTGGCTGGTGACCCTGGCCCCTGTGATTTTCTGTATAAAAGAGGGAACTCCCCCTTGCTTCTTATGCTAGTTTGTGAGGTGTCAGAATGGGCACACGTTTTTCATATGTTCTTGTTGTTGACACGATTTTAGCAACCCAGCCCCTATACCTTTGTTCCGGGCGAGTGCAACCCTCAAATCGACCATAACACATGCCAGTTGATAATAGGCGAATTTATTGATACAGTGTGATAACAAAAAAGCAACAATACAGACAATCAGACAATTCTATATCTACCAATCCCTGGGCTGTCATCAGAGTCAAAGTACATCTGGTCAGGATGCAGGCTCCGCTCTGAGGGTCTCTCTCTTAGGTGTCAGCAGTCTGGAGGTGGGATGCCGAGGCCCGCAGCCCCGCTTCAGTGGGGTGCATGAGATGGGCTGCTGGTATGCCTTCTGTCCATGGTGGCCTTGGGGACCCTCCCCGGGGGTGGGGATGGGGACCCCTCTTGGGGAGGAGAAGGAGGAACCTGAGTGGGGGACAGGGAAGGACAACAAGGAACAGGAGGGACTCTGTTAATCTCAAGTCTCTGTTTTTGTATTCTCCTTCCCCCTTGATGACTCTTCATCTGTGGCTATCTCTGGTTTGCTGTCTCTCTGTGGTCACACATCCACATAGCCTTCTGGGAATTCTCCTAATCTGGTCTGTTCCTCCAAAACCGGGACTTAGCCCCCACCCTGCTCTCTCAGGCCTTGTTGCGGTGTTACTTATCTTGTATTATGGGGCAGTATGGTACATACTTCTTTGGTTCCCAGATTATATGTCCTTCTTGTGCTAGAAAACCTGTCTGCCTTGAAGGCTGTGATCTCGTGTTATGGCATGTCCCCCCTCAATTCTCAGTCTGTGTCCATCCATTGGCTTTGTTGTGCTGGACAGCCCATCTGCTGTCAGGGCCATGAGAAGCTATGTGTGCATCTCCCAAGCTCTTTAGAAATCCATTTAACCCCTGCTTCCCATCTTGACCCCTTATAATGCATATATCTATACCTATAACCCAATTCCCCAAAAAACAGGCCTTTAAATATCATTTCTAAGCCAACACTTACGTTACAGGAGAGAAGACAGGAGTTTCAAAGGTAATTCACAGAGCCTGTATGCAAACAGATCCCTAAGGATAGTTTTGTTGTGGGTTACAAATCCCATGTTCATTGTGTGGGAAGGTGAGGGACTCTTTTCTCTAGCAGAAGATCTACAGGGAGAGCCTATGGGAGATTTCAGTATTATCTGCTGAAGTGGACCCTGAGTAAGTTCTAAGGTGTTTCTCTGAATAGGTCATTTTTATAGAAATGATCAAAGCCCAAAGCTTCTCTATATTCCACAGGAGCTCTTGTTCCCAGAATTACATTATAAAAAAGACAGTGAGGATTACATGCCCCAAATAATGTAGGTTCTAAATATACTGTTTAGATATGCTCTTCCTACTTATTAATGTTTGTTTCGTAGAAATTCATTATTTCAGTCCTGCATTTACTTTAATATACTCATCAACCAGTAAGCTATGGTGATAACATGATCCATGGTCTATAATGTATGATTTGACCCTTATATAATTATGCTAATATATAATATAATTCCCAGGTACCCTTATGCACAGAGTATGGATATGTTTTTTAGGCTTGGAGATGATGACTATAACTGGGATTTTATATTTTTTAATTTTATACTTGGCACACATTAATGTCAACTCATCCTATCTGCTGCTGGCACAAAGTGATTAGTTGCTGTCTATGGGCTGGAATATTATTGGATTGACACTTTGAATGGTTTATTGACACTTTGAATCATTTTTTGTGATTTAAGATGTTTGCCTAATGGATTCTGGATTGCTTCTTCCAAGTTCATGCATTGCTGTTCTTTCTCTTTTACACATAACATGTTCTCAACAAACTTGTCATCAAAGACTTCCAGATGCTTCTTAAATGTGGTATGGATTCTACTTGTAGTTGTACTACTGTATGGAATTTAGTATAACTGAGCCAAGATAATAGGTGTCATTCTTGGGATCATAACAATTCACAGAGTAAAGTTTAAACTGTTTGATGTCTTGGTCTATATGAGATCTGCAGTAGTAGTCATTTCCTTTCCCTCACCCCCAAAGATCTCAGGTGGAGGAGGAGAATAATAAGGTAGCCAAGTTGTAATATTTTTATCATGTCAAGCTGCATTTCTGGAACTCTGAAAATTGTTTAGGGTAAAATATTCAGAAGTGTCTTGTGTCCAAATTTTAAAAGTAGTTAGGTGCCTGAAGATGCACACAGACATTACTGTGGTTTTCAATCTCCACTTATTATTAGCCCCAGCAGTGATTCAAATCTGTGTTATACCTAGCATCAAATGACATGCATTTTGTGATAAGCTGTGATAAGCTCTTTTTTTCCCTCTCCAGTTAAGGGACTACAAGGTTTTTATAGGCTAATATTTTCTGTTAGTACAGATCTTGGGCTGAAAGTGAGTTTGTTTCTATATGAATGCCATGTAGCCTTGTATAATGAACCTGTGTAACAAACTTTTCCTGTTTTATTTATATTTTTGCACATGCACTGCACAGCACTACTCATGTAGTGAATATCTTTCGTCCGTGTGAGGAAACAAAATAGTAATCACAAGGGATGCTTACCAGCCGTTGTACAAGTTAAACATTTAGCATTCAGAGAAAGGGAACAGGATGTTGTCTTTTACATGTAATTGTAATTGTTATGTGTTGTTTATTTTTTCTTCCATACAACACCTATTCTTGATTATGTGGTGGTTTCTGCACTCTGCAGTTGTCACTTTTTGCTCTTGGGATCTGTAAATATAGCTGCAGCATTAAGAATGGACTTGTATCTCAGTAACTCAAGCAGGCTGATATTTATGGTAACTGAGGAGGAGGAATAGTGGATGGGGAAGAAGGCAGAAGTTCTTGTACTTCACAGGTGAGGTTCTTACAAGATATTACTGAATAGAATTGTAAATTTTAGCTACTCAGATTGACCTCTGTGTAAACAGTAAGTCTTGAGCTGGGACTGAAAAGTATAATGTATTCAGAGACAAAAAAAAAGAGTACTGTGAAATGATTAGAAGATATATCAACAGTAAAATTATGACAAATTGAAAATCAGCAAGCACCTTTGTCAATCTGATCTACATGTATGTGTATTTATTTTGCTGTATTATGCAGCACATTAATCATCACTGTGTGACTTTAACCTTCTAAATGAGCTGGTGCACTGGAATGTGATATTTGTTTAAAAAAAAAAAAGATGGGGCATCAGCTAAAGCGTCCCAGTCACTGAGAATCTGTCTATTGACTTTGGTAGGTTTTGGATCTGGCCCATAGCTCAAAAGCATTGGGCAAAATCCCACAGTGCTTCAAAGCTGCTGTGGAGTGTTGCTTCAGTGTGAACTGAAGAAGGATTGCAGGATTAGAGCTATTGTGGTGTAACTTTTAGATTTCACAAATAGGACACCATCTGGAGAAAGTATTATGGTTATCCTACGTCAGATTAATGTATTGTCAACTGTAGAACAAGTAGCAGTGTCATGGTATTATCTTAGTCATAATCAGTGCAGCAGTGCTTGTAGTTGAGGGTAATGCTACATCACCTTTTAATAAAATAGGATTCCCTACCTCATGAACTTTTCATTATAAAGTATCACTGGTAAGGTTAAATGCTGAAAGGCAAAATACAAGAAGAATCACCATGTTTATGAGCAGACTTCTGCTGATATTGGCAGGTGATTCTAGTCGGGCAGTGGCTAATTTAATCAATAGTTTTATACTAATACTCCTGCCATCCCACAGCTGGTTGCTGTAGAGTATAGGAATGGGGATTAGGAAATATGGTCAAACTGTCCCCTTTCCCCAGGTGAGTGGCTGTGAATTGCCTTCCCCTCCAATATATTCAGTTTGCCTTTTTCCAGATTGCACTGAGTGCTTTTTCAGAGACTTTTTATGCAGTCCATCACTGCTGAATCTACTGCAGAGACCTGCCCTTTTCCTGCCTACCACCTCAGCCAAAATATTAGTTCTGTTACATATAAGATCATAGAAAATTAGGGCGGGGCTGGGAGGGACATTTGGAGGTCATCTCATCCAATCCCTTCAAGGCAGGATCATCCTGATCCAAACTATCCTGTACAAATCCTCGTCTAACCTATTCCCAAATCAATCCTGCTGTGTAGGTGTGGCTTAATTCAGAGTCATTTTATCTGTTGTAGGCATGTCTACATGAGATGCTAACTGAACGGTAGCCAAATAGTACTGCATCGTAGTGCGTCACAATACCATCAGTGCTACTGCACAGTATTATTAGGCTACTGTGCAGTGGTGCCACTAAAAAGACTTTTGCCGGTGCTACTGCACAGTAACTCTGGTTACTGCACACTTATTTAGTACTTGATTATACAAGTACTAAATAAATGCACAGTAGTGTCTCATGTAGACATGTCCTGTGAAACTAGTTCTGTAGCTTAACTGTTTGCAAGATGGGAGCAAAAATGTATTGCTAAAAGATTGCCTTGTTGCATTTTATCCATTGTTTTATTTATTTATTTATTTTGCCTTACTGCCTCCTCAAAGTGTGAGGTCTCTCAAACCTCAAGTATCCAGTTGGAACTGAAAAATACAACCAAAATAAAAATAAGTCTTGAAAGAAAAAAAGTGACCCATAGGAATGAAATAACCAAATCACACAGCCTTTGTCAATTAGTAACAAAAGTCATTGCCTACTAGTGAACAAATTTATAAGTTCATGAATTGTTTCTGTCTGAGCTCCTCTTTTATCCTAACTTTCCAGTATCTTGGTTAAATAGGACAGTACATCTCTGCTTTCTGATATGAAATATCTGACCACATACAAATGCTCTAGATTAAAAATGGAGAGAGTAACTGGAAATTTTATATTAAAAATGAACAGTGCCACTGCTCACTTATGTTTCATTTTTAATCTTTCTGGGATACAAGTATTCCTATGGGAAGACATTACAATAACAAAACTAGAGTTTTAATGACAGGATAAGTCATATTTTTGACTAACAGTTAAATACTCATGATCCATTATTACGAGTGCCAAAAGACAGTGGCAAATACATTGTTACATGTGCTATTTATTCATGTAGTTTACTGAGGTCCAGTGTAGCCAAAGAGCTATCTTCTGCTTTGCTAAATCAGAACCAGGTTTTGATATCCCTACTTGCACTGATTTTAAATAGCTTCTGGAGTAAGGTACTACTCAACATGAGTACAGCTGATGGAATTTAAATTAATTTAGGCCTCTGAATTCAGCCCTCTGAATTTAAATTAAACTAGTATCTGTTTTATTACAATTTTTTTTCCAGATTCTAATATGCTTGTCAATGATGAGTATAATTTTTCTCTTCAAATAGTCTTTGTGATGTCAAAAGTAATATTTGGGTAGGATGCTACTTAGCATGTGGAATAGTGTTAAAATGTGGGGTGCATCTACACATGAAATTAGTGGAATGCAATAAACTCTGGTGCTGTTTGTTCTGGAGTTTATTGCTCTGGGCAAAGTGTTTTACACATACAGCACATTGAGGGGTCAGCCTGCCAGACTAGAGTTGCTTCACCCAAGTTCAGTGAGTTATGCAAAAGGGTAACTACAGTGCAAAGGGGCAAAAGGGTGCTCCAGTGTGGGGCTAGCCGGCAGGAAGTCAGCTACCTCCACTGTAGGATACTACTTGTCAGGCAGAACTAACCTATGGTGGAGTTAATTAGTTTACTCCATCGTAACAGCTCCACATGTGTAGATGATTACACTTTACTGCGGAGCTAATTAGGCAGTTCCACAGTAAGCATCTCATGCAGATGCTCCCCATGTCTAATATGAGTTGCCTAATCAGAGGGAAGAAAAGGTTACTATAAGATGCTCTTCACTTTTTGGTATTATATCTCCAAGTTTTATCATTGCTATAACTTAAAAGCGATGGCATTTTAAAGGTGTTTTCAGTATAACAGAATGTGTTCATGCAAACTAACTTTTTGACAGTTAAGCTGGTTTAACTTTTTAAAGTCACTTTAACTGTCAGAGTGTACACATGTATGTGGAGCAAAGTCAACTTAAATGAAGGACCAGATAATACACCTCCAAGGTGTATTAGCTTCAATCTCATTAGTTATGTTGACTTAGTTGACAAGGACTAGGGACAGACATTACACACAAACTGGTTTAAGTGATCAGAAACTGGTTTTAACCTGTAACAGAACAGATATTCAGTGCATATAAACCAGTTTGAAAATGGCTGAAACCAGTTTGAGATAAAGCTGGTTGAATTTAGTATCAGACATAACTGATTTGGGTCAAACCAGTTTATGCAATGTCTGTCCCGGACCCCTTGCTCGTTCAAGATAAACCAGACTCCCCCAGCATCCCAGCATGCTCTCTAGGCTGGGCTCTGTTGCATAGCAGGGCTGGCCCCTTCCCTCTGCGTGCAGCTCTGGCAGAGACTTGCAGGCACAGAGCATCTGCCTGGCTTCCTTCTGCTAAGCAGGGATTATTCCCACCTCCCTTCTGCCTTACACAGACATCTCAGCATTAGCTAGCAGATCACATACTGGCTACCATCCACGCTGTGGGAGACAGCAAAGGCAGACAGGCTTTTTATTGCTAATCAACAGGTAGCTTAATGTCCTTCCTTGGAAAAGTTGTTTAAGAAGAGCTGTTTAAGAAAAGATCCATTAGTTCATGGAGAGAGGCTATGCTTTCTTAATGGGTTGATAAACATTGAGTTAGGGGTGATGATAAACATCCCCTGCTAGGCTGCTGCGGGGGGGGGTGGGGGCGGGGTGAGGGGGGAAATAATAGCATCCAGGTGACCTGGCTATGCCTTCTTCAGCTCAGCCCTGTAGGAGGGGAGGAAGGGTTGCACTAGCACCCTCCAGCATCTAGCCTGAGCTACTGCAGGCATGTTCCTGATTTTCCTCAGTCTAGAGAGAATGTCTGTCTGGTTACTGTTACCAACCAGTTCAGCCTAGCCAGATTAGACTAACCTGCAAAGATTGAATCAATTCAGGCTCAGGCTTTTTGAATGTCTGTCCCTCGCCAAGATGGCTGCTACCAGGTCAAGGAGCTGTACGTGTGTATGCTCCAATGTGACTTAACTTCGTTAAGTCACCTTATTTTAAGTTGACATAGTATGCATGTGTGTACCCTCAATGACTATTAAATCAGCATGCTTTCATGTAGCTAAGGTCTGATTTCTCCCCATACTCTATGTGCTTACTTGGTTACTAACCTGCCTAAATGCTTGCTTTGCTTTTACATACCAGGATGTTTTGAATAACCTGGGTTCCTGTGAGTTGGATGAAGATGACCTCATGCTTGACTTGGAATTCCTAGAAGAGCAGAATCACCATCATTCTGGTAAGTTAGAGAAATGTAGTTATGTACAACTTAACTATTATGTGTGTAATTGTAAATTACAAAAGAAACATGTTAAGTGCAATTACTTGGAAGTGGTAAAGATCCATGGTGAGGGAAGAGAGGATTACATTAAAATTAGTATTTTAATGGCTCTGATTGCCTTTGGCATGCAGGATTGGCAGCATTTTCTTTATGCTTCAGTTGCTGATTTCTTGCTTATCACTGTTTGAGATGTTGCCATTATTGGAGATCAGCCTTTTTTACCATGGATCACTTCATATGGCCAATTATCAAACTGATGTAATTTGTACAGATGCAGGAGAATTACATTTGCACAGCAACAAGGATACCCTCATTTCATTTTCCAGATGCTTGAAATGACTGGTATGCCAAATGCATAACAGCCAAAAAACACCATTGTACCTCTTACTGTGACCTCATTTTTGGTACGTTAGGTTTCATCATTAGTCTTAACACTTTTCCCCCTACTTTCTCCATTAAGCCTTCCTAATTCTGGTGCAAGAAACATGAAGTTTTCACATTTCATTCTTGTTATGTTTAACTAGATCTTCTCTTTTACATTTACATAAAATGTTATTTAATCTGAATTAATTCCAAATGATCAGAGCTGATGATGCCAGGCAAATAATAAATGCTAATACTCATAACCAGAGTTAACTGTAACTGTATTCAGAGCTTAATTGAACAGGAATTATCCAAGTAATAAAATATAGTAGCACCCTGCAGAGAGGAATTTTGTATTCACTGAACTATGAGATTACACTATTTAAAGCCTTCTCCAGATCTGACAGAAATCTGTGGAAGAAGCCCCACTGGCTTCCAGTGGCATTGTGTGGAAGATATCTCAAGTAGAACTGTGTTTTTATAGTATATATTTAATATCTTACCTGACATGGTTACAAGGAAATTGATTGAGGTATGTTTTTTCAAATGCTGGAACAGACTACCTGGAGACGTTTAGGAATCTCCATGCCTGAAAATTTTCAAGAGCAGGTAGGATAGACACTTGACTGGGATGGTTTAATCAAGAATGTTTCATTGAGCAGGGGTCAGGAGTACATGACTTCGTAAGGTGACTCCAGCCCATCCCTATGATTCTGTGTTCACATGGCAGCCTTTCTGTGAGGAAAGTCTGAATAGCTATCCCATACTACCTTAGCAGGGAGAAGAGTACCTAGGGAATATGGGCACAGAATGACAGTGCCAGCAGCTAACATGCCACTTGTAACTTCTTATGATTCAAAGTGTTGGGACCAAAACTGGATATATAGGGACAATGTTCATCCAAACAGCAAATGAATCGTGCTACAAACTGCATACAGGGAGATGGCTGTTTTGTGCTCAGGCATTCACTGAAATAGTCCTACCCACCTCACTCAATGTTAAAATAACCAGCCTTGCATTTTAACATTTAAAAACAATCATAAGAGCTATATTGGGTTGCTGAGAGATTTCTGTAATTTACTGTTGGCTCTTCACTCAGTTCCATTTATAAATTAAATGAATAGAGGCATTGCACTTAGGGACTGGTATTTTCCAATATTACAGCTTGTTACCTGCAATTTGCTAAGCATGAGCTGGTCAGTATTTAAAACAGGTCCCAGTTTTAGTGCTGATGTTACTGTCATGTATCATTAGAACCAGGCAAAACATTATACTATAGATGTTGTAGGGAATGTTCTTGTGTAGTACTTCTGTGAGAATTTGATTAATGTGCCATATTATTTTACAAGTGGAACCTCTTATTCAGTTGCATCTCATCAAAAGGAGATGCTTCACACTGAGCCAATGTATGATTTCAATGTGGTGTTTTTTTTTTTAAATTAACCTTCTCATGAGCATTTCCTTGAATGGTAATGGCCTTCCCAATCCACAAGTTGCTCTTAAGTCTTCCCCTAGTGAATATGCAATTGGTATTTTCGTCTCAGTGGCTAAGTACAGACAATCAAAATGCTTGAGGCTGAATAGATTCAGTCTTTGCAGGTGAGTCTAAAATGCAGAGATTAAACTTAGAAATAACTGGACAGACATTCACTTTTGATTCAGGAAATGCAGCCACATACCTGCCGTGGCTCAGGCCAGAAGCCAGGGAGCACTAGATCATGGCTGCGTGGCATGTAGCCAGCATGGACTGTGGTTCGCTTCCTCTTCCTGCTGCCCCTGAGGTCTCTGGGATTTGCAGTCCAGAATCACAGCAGCAGGACTTTGCAGGGTTGCTCATCACTTCTTCCTGCTTCCAGGTGCTTGTGGGATTTGCAGTCCACAATCACAGCCAGTGGTAAAATGTTAGCAGGCTAAGGCAGCTCTGTACTTGGGTGAAGGAAAGTTTTAACTCCCTATCCCCGGCCCCAGACCTAGCTGGGGTTTGTTGGTGGGGAGGCGGGCAGTCCCTGCCTCTCTGCCAACCCTTCTCTGCTGGAGCAGAGAGCACAGCCCAGCCCAGGGCTGGAAAGCATGCTAGGATGTTGGGGACTGTGATTTAACTTGAACCAGGAAGGGGTCTGTTACAGAAGTTTCATAAACCAGTTTAACCCAAATCACTTAAGTCTGATACTACATTTAACCAGGTTTATCTTAAACCAGTTTCAGCCATTTTGAAACTGGTGTATGTGCACTGAACTTCTGCTCTGTTACAGGTTTAAACCAGTTCCTGATCACTTAAACTGGTTTATGTGCAATTTCTGTCTCTAGCCAGTATCATAGAAACTGAAGTTCATTTTTGTATGTCTCCTGGTATTGATGGCATCAAGCTGTAGAATGTATAAAGAATCATCCTGTAGAAACTAGGTAGCCCTTATGTTGTACTGAGAATACCTGCAGTGGTGTTTTCGAAATAAAACTCATTTCAGGTAAGAATCATTTTAAAATTCAAGGAAAAAGAAACAGCAAAATTGTGTGTGTGTGGTATGTTTTTCTTTCTACAGATCCTGATGCTGTATTTGGATTCTCAGTTAGACCACGGTTCTGGAAAAGGATTTGCAAGGACATGCTTTAATCCACAGAATTGATGCCTATGCGATTCTGTTCAGGTCCACATTTGCAGGTTCCTTTATAGAATCAGAACCGTAGGCAGTTGCATGTATATGGTCATTTTATGCTTCTGAAACGTATACTGCCAGACTTAAATTGTAAAGTTTAGAAATACAGGGCATGATCATCACTTGCCTATCAGATTTGAAAATGAGGCTAAACTTGCATGTGTACAATAGCTAAGCTTGCCTCCCCATAGTCATGAAGAAGGAAGCTATACAGAAAATATGAGGATC
Source organism: Crocodylus siamensis (assembly GCF_052110815.1). NCBI lineage: Eukaryota > Metazoa > Chordata > Crocodylia > Crocodylidae > Crocodylus > Crocodylus siamensis. Next base: position 147,646,988 of record NC_143396.1, read on the forward strand.
AAACCCTTTGCACTAAAAAGGCTAAAAAAATAGAAACCAAGTAAAAACACACCCCAGTGGTAAAATATTATGGGAAATTATATCATTTTGTTTTCAGGCACATTACATAATGCACAAAGCATATTTAGAGCAATAAAAATAGTCACTTGCTTTTATATAACCTCCATTAGAATAACAAGTGCCAGCATAATAGCACTGGTTCATCTTCTCATTTTCTTGTTTATGAAAGATGGAAGATTAAAGCTCTTTTAAAAAATATGAAGTACCCAATTATTTTTAATAGCTGACACTATGCAGGCCCAGAAAAAATGTCCACTTCCAAACAAAACTTCTTATAAAAAATTCAAAGCTCTCCCTTTAAATTACTTGTGTATATTACACATGACCAAAACTATGATCACTGCTAAATTCAGCTGCTTATAAAAAATTTAAATACCTCAGTTCTTGTGTAACTTCTTTTTAAATTGCAGAAGCCCAAAACTTAATCAGTTTTGATTTGAGAGACCAGTTTAAAAGGCAGCATCTACAGAAAACCACCAGGAGAGAGTTTTGTTTCAAAAGATTTAAAAAAGGAAATGAGTCAGTCTATTTGAAAAGTCTGAAACCTAGTAGAGTTTTACATGTATGCTGTCGAAACTCTATGCCATATTGTTCAGACCCAGAAGCTCAAATTTAGGTGTCCAAAATAATTTCTCTGCCCTTCACTGAACAATTAAGTGCTCAACATCTCCAAAATCAGCCTTATTTCAACACTGAAATACAGACTTAAATGGATACTTAAGTTTGAACATTTTGTACCAGACTCACTTGATATTAAACTAACAAGGGTGGTGTAAGTCAACTACGCTATGCTGATTTATGGTAATCTGAGGATCAAGTATTTTGTCCCCACTTTGTAATGGCAAGCGTAACAAAATAATCCTTCCTCCCCAACTTAATATCTTCCAGTTAGAAAAGCAAGCAATACAAACAAATTAAAAAATAACAGCTTTACTTTTAGGGGTGAATCCTTTAATGGGATTTGTACTGCCTCTTTTGTGCTGAGAACTCCTGTCTGCTAAATTTAGAAGGAATCAAATGTTATGTTACAGGGTAGGAGCTGATTCATTCAAAGTTCAGGATGGTAATAGCTCCTCCCTACCCTCCTCTCCTCTCTTCTCGTGTAGTATCAGTAGTAATAACAGCGATAGCAGTAGTTAGCACTTGTTATGTTATACTGTTACCTAACATCATAAAGTAGGGACTGGGCTTCCCCTTTTAAAAACACTTCCACAAAGCACCACATTCATTAATAGTTGTCAGATTGGTGAATACTAGCCCTGGTGGGTCATTTACCCAGCCATTATAGCATAGTGTTGGTTATTATGAGTCTGCAATGCATATATACTTGATAAGTCAGTCATAAAGAATATTGAACTGTGTGGTGGCCAAAATGAACATAGAGTAGGACAGTCATCATTTTTCAAATGTCTCTGCTGCTCTGTGTAACATCAGATGTGGATGAGATCACGTGCTCTGTCACCCTTTCTTGGTAAGTGCTCCCAGTGCTTGTACTTTTAAGTGCTAAGATTCACATTTCTCAGAAGCTAGTGGTAGAAGTTAATATTTCTGTTACTGCTATTAAAGGAGATGCTTTCTTTGCAAAACTAGAATAAAGATATATTGCCTCAGCTGAAAAGCTTAGAAAAACGTAAGATAAGGCTCAATGTTTCAAGCAGTGGAAAGTATGGGGCAATTAGTGGTGAAAAATTAGATACTGTGGAAAGAGTTCTCAGATGAGTGGATTGTAAGGAGAAGTCATGAAGAGAAGTCTTTGCAGACAAGTAGGGTCCCTTTATGAATTATAAAGTCCGTAGCCAGGAGTGGAAAAGAGAAACTAGGGATCATCACCTCCTCTGTTGGCATTGTTTTTATTCCAATTTGTTTCTATTGTTTCGTTGTTCTCTCAGCCTTCTCTCATGGTATTGTCTGTGCTCCAGCTGCAATTCTAATGGGCTGGATTTTGTAACACAATAAAAGGCAATCAGTATCATCTAACAGCAGAATGCCCCATGTTTCTTCCCTTCCCCCCAAACTTTAACAAGAATAGATGGAGGAACATCTAAAAAAGTTTGTGTTTTAAATTACTGTACTTCCAGTAGCTGAGTTGAGCTTATTTGGATGCTGTACAGCAAATGAAGTGGGAAAACTTCCCTGTCTTTTCACTGCAGGTCGTCTTAGGGATATAAAGCACTGAACAGCTTTTTCTTTTCTTTACTATGTATGAAATTGATACTGTGCTGTAAGAGTGATGATATTATATAGAGGAAATCCCTGAAAATCCAGGGTAAATGTTCTTGCTCTGAGTACACAAAAGTGAACAAAGATCTTAAAATAGTGGTATGGTTCAATGGTTTAAACATGGAAAAATAGAAGTTTCCAGTTCTGACAGATTCCTGTTGTGACTTTGGGCTTGTCAGCTTATCTCTCCACCTAAGTTTTCTGACTGCGTTGTTAAGAAGGAGGTAGTAGTATTCTGCTCACACACTCTAACTGGCTATTGTGAGGATGAATACAATAATTCTATAGAGGAGGGAGTGAAAAGCACTACTGGATACAAGCACTAAATATTATTCAGCTTGAGTCTTTTTAGTTCTTTTTATACACTGTCTATATAATCTGAAATGTTAAAAAATAAGCCTGATATAGTCAACATGATGGGTCTTAAGGGTACCTCTTTATTACTCTACATAAATTAGACATTTAAAATATGCTTTGGTGCTGAATTTGTTGTATAATAATTAACTTACTGGTTTGTAGAGCAGGAACCCATTGACTGTTTATGGGAAGTGACCACCTTAATTTAACCTAATTCATTTGATTTTCGACCCCCCTAATGGAATAGGGCTTTTTTAATTCAAAGTATTGATTACTTCCATATGTAATGGAGCACTTCATCTTCAGTGATGAAGGTAGAGAGAAATTTATTAAGGCAATTTAAGTTTACATGGATGAAATCTGTGCATGCATCATATATAGCCTATTGAAAAATAAATATTTGCCATATATAGAGTTAGTTTCCTTGCTATAAAAATGCTGCTTTTGAGAGTAAAGGTATTTTCTGAAAACTCATGAATAGTAGTTATCCAAAAATATATCCTAATTGCTTAACTGTATCAGTGTATGCTGCATCCAGCCATCTCATAGGCTCCAAAGCATTGTGTAGGTGCTTAAAATTTTGTACAGAGTGAACCCAGTGAACTAAGTGGGGTGGCTCACTGTAGAGGATATTAAGCCCACATGTAAGTGTTCAAAAGTGCAAATGTGCAATACCGATTTCCTGGGTATCTAGGTTACCTTACAGCATCCATCATCATCTTACTTGAATATCTGTTATATAGCCACAGACACTATTGTGCTTTATATTTAAAACTTCAGTATTGGTTCAACATGTATGAAGAGGTTTGATTATTTCATAATGTGTATTTCAGTTATGAGGTTGATGGGTAATGAACTACCTTTCTTCACTTGCTGGAAAACAAGGAAAATACTTATTTCCACAGGAGTATTTTAGGGTTTCCTTAGTGAATTATGTTTTTGGCCTTTAAAAATGTTTGTTTTGGGGTTGAAACAGGCCATGACTTACTATTCAGATACAGGAGAACACATAAATCCAGCCCTGTTTTAAAAGGCACTTAAGCAGGGCGACAACCTCTTCATTGCTTTCAAGATCTCTAACATGTTCCTAAATCAGTATTTCCATATGCTAAAAGGTTTTGTTTTTTTTGAAGAAATGAATGTTGAAAAAGTGAACATGAATCTAATATCCTTTATTTGTTTCATTTTATCAGATGGTTTTGTTGATGGCATGGGCCGTGTCTAGGTCTATTAATATGATAGGAAGAGATTAGATATGATTTTATGAAGTAGCAATTGCTGTGTCAATACACGGCACTTTTTTATTCCTCTTTTTCTGGAAAAGATCATACTTATTTATCAGATACATAACTTTTTATTTAATCCAGAATCAACTGTTTTGGATGAAACACAACACACACGTTTGTATCATAACACAAACGTTTGTTTCTTCTAACAGCTAGATCATTAATAAATTAATAGTATTATTTGAATTTTGCAAATTCTCTAGGGTAAGTTGGAAATATTGTTTCTGCTTTGGATGTGGATGATGAAGTTAATTATCTTGTGTTTTTTTTGAATGGCAAATTAAAATGGTCATACCTGACTCAGATCTTTCTTTTTCTTTTAATAAAATATTTACATTCACAATTAGCAAGGACAGTAGATGAAAACCTAATGTATGGCTTGACCTTTTTTTAGAAAGTGAGAATTGGACGTGTTTTATAGAGTTTACAAAAGCCAGATAGCCCCTAAGCCTGTAGCTGTTGGTACACAGCCAAATGAAAATGTTGGCGTAATGGCCCAGTGATGTCAATTAGCAATTAATTAGTTAGTTGCTAAATTATTTTGAATTTGATGAAGAAGCAGTGTGAAAATTCTGTAATGAGTTAGGAGCTCCTCCTGCGCCTATTAATTAAAGGTAGTAATTTTTATTATTAATTTTTAATGGGGAGTAGCACAGCTGAGCTGCAATGGAACCCCCTTGGTTTTGTGCATAGACTATAAGAAGGTAGGTAGCTCCAGCAGTATGATAAATACCACCGGCAACTGCTTTGTAGCAGAAGTGCACACAGGGTAGAAGGTCTTAAGGATGGTAAAAGACATGATGTTTGGGACAGGTAGGCATAAACTCTACAATGCAGAAGGATAAATGAGCTTACTTGTGAAGTAAGGTCCATGTTCAAACAGCCATAAGGGAAAAGAGCATGTTCTTGTGTGCCATATTGCAGTTGCAGGAGATTGAAGAACAGATCTTTATTGTTAATTGGCATAGTTCCTTTGAAGCCAACAAGTTCTGTTAACTGATAGTCTAGCTTGAGGTGCTGGAAGATTCAGAGTACCTCAGGCAGATGGAGGTTAGGTCATTCTGTAAATCAGTCTGCAGAGAAGAGAGTTGGCAGCATGCATATGCTACCTGTTGGACAAGCCCTGGAGCTGCAGGGGCTTTGGCACTGAGGCAGGCTGTATTTCCATGCTTTTTTATTTTGGGCAGAAGAGCCCAATCTAGTGCCAAATGGTGACAACTGGGAACAAAGTGTGGAAACTCTTGGGAAGCAGACCCGTCTGGGAGCTGTTCTTGGGTGCCTCACAAGGGGCTTCGTTTATTTCTTTTATGAACAATTCAGTATGTTGTTAAGCCAGATATTGTTCTGTGTTATTGTAGCTTGATTTTTATTTGCATGCTTTCTGTTTTTAAATAAGAAAAGGAAAATAGCGAATACATATTTAAAACATTGTCTAACTCCTGTTCAGCTTTTGAAAATCTCCTGTCCTCCTGTAGTGATTTACATATGTGATGGAGAAGGATTAACTCTGAGCAGCATAGATGCAGTTGTCTTGATAATACTGAATTTAAATCTGTGAATTTCCAAATGGAATAAATCCCACAACCCTAAAATAAAAAAGAATGTGGTGGCACTGCCAAAAGTCTGACACTTCATATAGTGAGCACTTACCATAGTGGAATCCTGTTCCATGACTGGGGTTCTTAGTCAATATGGAAATATAAATAAATAATAATACCAAACATGGAAGAAGCCAGACATGAGACTTGGTTGGAGCGAATGGCATCCTTACAACAAAATCCTAACTAATATTAAAAAATAAAAGAAGGAAGAAGTTATAGCACTAGTATTCTTAATTTTTTAGTTCTTTCACACAGCAGTTCAGATCAGTGCATACCTGGTGTTCTTCAACAGCTGCCTCTTTTGTAAAGATAGAGCAGCAAACAGGCGTCTGGTTTTAGCATCCTATTATTTACCATTATATATAGATTGGAAGCCTGATTTTTTTTTAAGGTATAATTTGTGCTGAAATGAGATTCTTGAAAAGGTAGAAACTAAGGTTTGTTTTTTTTAAGTAGCCTGTACAGCTTTTATTTGAGCTACACATTTTCCCTTGAACCTCATATACTGTAATAAATCTGACACAATAAGATAGGAGTGGCAACGTTTTTTGGCTGGAGTGCCAAAAACCCCACAATGTCTACCTTGTAAGGTGCCAGAGTGCTGGCATGCCAGAAAAACAAAACTGGGGCAGGGAGGTGGGGGGGGGGTACGTAGCAGGATGCACTGCATATTTAATACGGTTAATAATCATAAATGTTTCTGCCTCCCCCCCCTTTTTTTTTTTACAGTAAATAACAGGTTTTCTAAAAATTCTAAACTTGGTGACAATAAATAAAACTTCATGTACTGCCTTTGTACTTGTGAATTTTTTTTTCTTTTTAAGCGTGTTGTGATGAGAGGGGGAAGAGAGGAAGTAAGGAGTGGAGAGCAGCAGGCACTGAGGGAGTCATCATGGGCAGGCTGGTCTGGCCAGGCCCTTGGGAAGGCTGCAGCCAGAAGAGAGCGGGGGTCAGGCAGGGAGTAGGGGCTGTCCCAGGGCTCTGCAGACTCAGGCCACAGTGGGGGGCCCAGCAGCACCAGAGGTGGGGCCCAGCCAGCCCGCGCAGCTCTGCAGGGATGGGGTGCAGCCACCCTGCCTGCAAAGGGACGCTGCCTGGCTGGGGCAGGACTCTGGGCTCAGGGGCTTCTTGCCTGGCCTTTGTGCATGCCAAGTACAGTGCATGTGGGAGCTACAGCCACGGGCTGTTCCTTCAGGCTCTGGGAACAGCTGCTGCAGCTGGTGCTCAGGGCTGAACCAGCCAGGAGCCTGCAGCGCAGCAGCTCTGTGCAGAGCCTGCCCCGGCCCTGGCCCCTTGAGGGGAGCTGTGGGTGGGCAAGGCCGAGGCCCGGGCAGGCTGGGACAGCCACAGTGGCTGTTCCCAGGGTTCAGGGGTCTCCTGGAGTCAGGCGCTTGAACCAGGGACAGCTGTGGCCTGCTTGCACTGTGCCCAGCATGCAGGGAGGCCAGTCCCAGAGCTGGAAGGCCCCTGAGCCCAGCATCCTACCCCAGCCAGGCAGCATCTCCTTGCACACAGCCCATCCTTGCAGAGCTTTGCGGGTCAGGCCAGGCTCCACCACAGGTGCTGCTGGGCACCCCCGCCTGCCTGCCCATCACAGCTCAAGCCCGCAGAGCCCTGGGGCAACCCCCATTTCCCACCCAGCCCCCACCTGTCTAAGGGCCTGACTGGGTTGGCTTGCCCGTGGTGCCTCCCTCCATGCCACCTAGACCTTGCCCCGACCACCCAGCCTCAGCACTCAGGACCCTAGTGCTGCCCCACCCAGGTGGGACAGGGTGTCTACCTGCCTGGGCCCAGGGCTCTGCCATCCTCTGGAAGCCTCCAGGGCAGTGACCCTGCACACCACTTGCCCTGGCCCCAGTCCTGTTGAACCGCAGCTCCTTCCAGGCACCAGCCAGGCTGGAGGGTGCAGCCTGGGAGCAAGGGGTGGGGGCAGTAGAACACAGACAGCATCCCTGCTTGTGTTCTCCTGGCTCTGTCCCGGTGCCTGCCATGGCACTGGGACTTGTGGCTGCACGGGAGAGCCCAGAGCAGCAATTTAAAAAAAAAAACAAAAAAACAAAAACACTTTCCTTGCATGCCTCCCAGCATGCCAGAAAAAATGTCTCCACATGCCGCTAATGGCATGCATGCCAGGGGTTGCTGACCCCTGCAATAAGAAGATAACTTAATTCTTTGAACTAAATAAAAGTTTTCATTCTATAAACTGTTTTAACTCTGATTTATAGCTTCTTGGGACGCATCAGGCATTTAGCAAAGGTATTCTATAGGCTTCTTAAAGAAAGAATAACTGGTATTCTAGAAAGGAGATGATACGTTAATATGGCATATTTGCTTTATCCAAAAATAGTCCCATTCTGGTGTTCGGGGAAAATATTGTTGAGAATCTTGAAGCACCAGTTGATAAAAATGAAAAGTATGTGTGAGAAAAATCCTGTATAGAAAGTACTTTCAAACACTGTGCTAGAGTGAAATTGAATGGAAATAGACTGATCATCGGTTTCTATAAAATGAATTACAGATAACTCAGTGCGTCTTGGGATTCTTGCTGATTGCCTTGGCTGAAAAACTTAAGTAATGAATTAGTAAAGAGATAATGACTGTAGCATAGGCCTTAGAAATGCTTCCTTCAGGTCATGCTTAAAGAGATCTGCCTGTGAAACAACAGAGAAATATGCTTTGTTACTGCATGTACTAAACTGTTTTGTAAATAAAGAGAAGACTGGGAGTTTTTGAGCTTGTTAGAACAGTATATTCTGTTTCCTGCCACTTTCTGTTTTTTTAGGAAGGTGTCAAGAGGGTGTGGAAAAAAAAGTCTGACCAAAAAATTCAAATGTGGATGCAAATTGAGTTCTTTCGTGGTTTAACTGTCAGAGGTGCTGAGCATAAGCAAATCCCACTTCAGTTCAGTGGGAGTGTGCACATGCTCAGAACTGCAGATAATCAGATCAGTAATTTAATATTAAACATATTTTTGCTTAATAAACCCACTAGGAAGATAGAAGAGCACACTCTAAAGCTCTAAGGTCATGAGAGAATACAGCAAGGGAGAAGCATTTATGACAGTTGTCATGGAGCACTTAGAAACAAAATGTGTGTCAGTATAAGATTTCATGCCCCCTCCCAGTTATGGGGTGACATTTCCTTAACTCAGGCTGGTATTATAAGTTGTCATTTATTACAAGAATTAAGACATTATTTAAATTAAACAATTGCTTTCGTTCTTCCTTCTGGAGGTCTAGAAATGTAGATCTGTGAATGGTTGAGTAAAAGAAACATGCTGAAGTGAAACAAATCACTTGCAATGGTATCCTGGGGCAGAAATGATGAATGTAATAAAGAACATTATGACAGATTAAGACATAAGCATACTCATTTAAAACAATTGTGTATGCTTTTCAATGTTTTGGACAATAAAATTTAATAGTGTGCCAGATATAACTTTTTTTCTTTTTTGTCTTTTCTGTTTTGTCTGAGGTGGTCCTCTTGGCAAAACGCTCAGAAGAGGAGAGTTTTGTTTCAGCACAGGGATAGCCAGCAGGTAGCTTCCATGCTGAAGCATCCTGTTCCCCAACCAGTCCCTTCACAGCATGTGGAGTAGCCAGCCCAGGGCTGCTCTGATGGGGCTCCATGTGCTGCAGATGGGCTGGCTGGGGCATAAGGGTGCTTCAGTGCAGGTGCTTCCTGCTGGCTAACCCTGCACTGAAGCACCCTGTATCATAGCCAGCAGGGTTAGTGTCTACCCCTGCATGAAAAAATTCCTCAGCAGGAGCATTTTACAAGTACTACCCTGCTGCAGAGTCTGTTAGTTTCATGCACTCTAATGTGTAGATGCTGAGACGTTTTTTCAACTTCGCAGTAAACATCTCATATGGATGTGCTTTGTGTGATTTTTGTCACTGTTCTCGCACTTAAGACTTCGGCTTAGCTCTACTCCATTGCAGATTTTCTGTATGATCTTGGGAAGTTACTAAATTTGGGTGAAACAGGGAAGTACTGTTACCCGTATCTCTGAGAGCAGTTGCAGTCCAGTTCGTGAGATGCTCAGATACTGCCACGTGGACAATTAAAAGTACCTAGACTGATGGTCATTAGATTTGATTGCACTAGATTCTCTACCTGTTCATTATGAGATACCATCAATATCGTCATTTTAAAACAAAACAACAAAAAACAGCCTTTGTAAAACATTCTAGTTATATCATTATAAGAAAACTGCTCAGTTGTCAACCTCTTAGGGCACTGACAGATGTGGAAAAAAAACCCATGCTGCACTGGAACCAGTTAATTTGACGCAGCCCCACAGCATCTGTTTACATTGGGCACTTTGGTAGCCCTTTTAGCTCAAGCTGATTCAATCAGCCATTAGAGAAAAGTTTCAAAAAAACTCCATTAAAGTGCCAAATCTCTGCAGACATTGGGAAAACCAGATGCAGTTAACACGCTGCTTTTTCTGCGCATGAGCTGGGCTCAGCACAGGTGTGCGCTGAGTTTAAAGTAAAGCGCCTTTTTTTTCCCCATGTCTTTAAGCAGCCTTAGTTTTCACCTACTGTATTTACTTGAATAGAAGATGACCCTGTCAATAATTAGATTCTATGTATGGACAATTTATAAATTTGTTATAATTGTCCTAGTATAGAACCTAATTATTGGAGGTTTGCCTTGATTTTCTCCCCCTCTCTCTGCCATAGCAGGGAAAATAAATCTGGGGGTGCACACATTTGAACAGCACTTTGGTACCTATTAATACATAGCACAAACTTTTTTTTTGGTTCCAAAAATAAATGTTTCAAAGTAAACACACATGCACACACACACTCTTATACCTCTACAGACCTGTGTTGTGGCTGATTTAGTTCACTTGACAGTCCAAAGCACACATCTACATTTACACTATCATCATCGTTTTTACAATAACCACACCATACTTTTGTGTGCCCATCACCAGCTCCTTTGCCCATCACGGTCAGGCAGAAGACTGCCTCACCATCCCCTCCCCACCTTACCCTGCCTGTTTCCCCAGTCCTTTCTCTCGTTGCTGTCATTGTCATCATTGTTCTCTTCTATTGTCAAGCCTCTGAATAGTCTGTGCTAGTCTTTTCTCTTCCATATGTCCTCTGCTGTCTTCGCCCCATTTCCTTCAAGCTATGCAGGATATTAGTCCAAAGCTAATGACTCATGATTTCCCACATCGTTCAGTGGGCTGGATGCTATCATAGTCAACAGCATTTCAAGCTATGATGACCCCAGAGCTCAGCATTGCTTAGTATATGTATGTACTCCATATAACCGCCACAAAGGATCCATGTGCTAATGAGCCTCCACTCATGCATGAAACTAGGTGTTTTGGTTGCAAGTCCTGGGATGTCCCAAAAATGTTTATGCAAATGAGGTACAGGGCAGTCTGGTCCAGCCTCATCTAAAGGAGGGTGGGATCACACTAATTTTATGCTCCAGACTGAGAGGTAGGCCAACAGGGATTCTGGTCTGGATGTGCAATATTGTGGCTCACCATGACTTGAAAAAGTCAGAAGTGAGTGGGACTGTGCTTATTCGGATGCACTGCACTAATCTATCATTGTGGTATGTTCCCATTAGCATGTTTTCCCAATGTTGGAGATTTATAGTCATGCTCAGTGCTGGCTGCATTTAATCAACTTCATAGTTGGTTTCCATTGCTGAGCATATGCTGCTTTTGGGAGCAGTTTAATGATAAAAAATGTATTTAGCGAGATTTCCTTGTAAGTGACTGAGACGAGAGGCTTTTTTTCCTTATAGTAGTTGGAAGGGAAAAAAAATCTCGTCTTGCTTTTGAGTAAATACGTGTTTAATCTTTTTCGCTTGTTTTTTGACTATAAATAATAGAGTAATTCTTATGTTGCAGAAAACTCAGGAGAACATAGGTCAAAAATTTTATAGATTTCTATTTGAAATCTCTGGATTTATCTTGTGATAATCTCTGCCAAATGTTAAAGTAAAGACAGTATGGTATCTGATGTAGGATCCAAACAATCACACTTTCTGCTGTGCCAAACATGCATGGCAGGAGGTGAGGTTGTGGGATCCTGCATCAGATCCTATTTTGCCAAACTGTCTGTGAAAGGGGAGCCTGATCATAGGCTCCCCCACACTGGCAAATAGCAATCTTGGCTCCCCCAGCTGGTAATTTTAATCAACTAACAGGGTTCCAGGTGGAAGTGACCAGGGTTTTTAGCTGTAGGAGCACACAGCTGACTGGGATTGTGTAACAGACAGCCTGGGACTCTCTGCTACTTCAAAGGAGAAAGAGCCCTGGGAGAACCCCAAAAGGAGAGAGAATGTGGAGGAGAAAGCTGAAGGAGAGCTGGCCCAAATAAATAGCAACTATGAGTGTTTACTGCAGAGCTAGTTGCTGTGCAGTAGCACAATAGGATGATGCCTGCATGAATATTAGGAAGCCTATTTCAATGCTAGTTGCTCCACAGTAGGACTGCTGGCTGGAGATCTGCAGGGGAAAGTGGGCACTGCCACAGGTGGCCTGCCATGAAGACCAGGCAGTGAATCTAAATAGAGGACACCTGTAGCCAGCCCCATGGAGTCACTTAACTAGGAGGGAACAGTTCTCTGGGCATATAAGCCCTGACCAGAGCCAAAAGCAAGGTAGCGTGGCTATACAAACTATAGATGAAGGATCTCCTGGCCAGGAAGCTGCAAGGGAGTGCCTGATGGACTGCTGAGCTGTTTTGGGATTACCAGCGAGGCTTGGGGGCACATCCGCACATACAAGTATGTGTGCTTGCAGCAGCTTAAATAGAAGTGGTGCAATTTTGAGCTGGGGCTTTTTGCCTTGGTGCATGTGCCCGGACATGCACTTTGTTGTGAAGCATACTATACCACCTGGGGCAAAATAACCCTGCCTGGCTCCTCCTGGATCTGCACCTGTGCTGGCCCCAGCAGTATAAAAACCTGCCCAGGCCAGCAGCTCAGGGCTACTTGCCCTTGGGAGCTTCTGGGGCCTGGTCAATTAGTATGTGGGGACACTGGCCTCTTGTGTCAGCTAGACTGCTGAAACAATATCCCAAATTCACTTTTTAAAATGCTCCAAGATCCACATTCTTCCACAATTAGAGCAACAGAGAGAGAGAGGGATTGATCAGATGGGCAATATTTTATTGCTATATTCACAATGTTAGAGCAGTTTGGAAGCTTACCAGTGTTTCTAGCATCATAATAAAATAAATCCTAAAAATCTATATGTTTTAATGTTTGCTTTTGGTTTCCTTATCACATGGTGGGTATGTGATGGGGGGATGTGAGGTTTGCAGGAGGGGAGTGGGGGGATGTGTGTGAGTGTGGGTATGTGTGGGGGGACTGTGGGTTTGGGGGCTGCTTAGGAGGGGTGCCCCCCACAGGGCAGAGCCCCCACCCCCTGCAGCATATAGACTACCTTGCCTGCAGGGTCCCAGCCACCCCAGGGACTACAACTCCCCCCAGACCCTCTCTGGTCTCCAGCTTCCTGCTCATTCTCCTGCTTGTTTTCAGCCTTCGACGGATGGAGATGAGCAGAAGAATAAGCAGGAGACTGGAGACAGCAGGGGAAGTCTCCAGCTCATCTCCAGGGGCTTGCCTCTAGCGGCTTGTCTCCAGCCCCCTGCTCATTCTCCTGCTCATATCTAGCCTTGGGAGGCTGGAGATGAGCAGGGGAATGAGCAGAAGGCTGGAGAGAGTAGGAGAACAAGCAGGAGGCTAGAAACAGCAGGGAGGAAGTCTCATCTCCAGGGGCTTGTCTCCAGCCCCCTGCTTGTTCTCCTGCTTGTTTCCAGCCTCCTGCTCATACTCCTGCTTGTCTCCATCCTTGGGAGGCTTGAGATGAGCAGAGGAACGTCTCCAGCTTGTCTCCAGGGCCTCTTCTCCAGCCCCCTGCTTGTCTCCAGTCTTCTGCTCTGTCTCCAGTCCTCCAGAGGCTGGAGACAAGCAGGAGAATGAGCAGGGGGCTGGAGATAATTCCGGGATTCCCTGGTGGACTCCAGGCTCCTGATTGCTCCCCTGCCCGGCTCCAGCCTTTCGCACTGCCCACAGCTTACCAGCAGCAGTGGCAGTGGGGGTCGCTCAGGGCCTTATGGCACAGCCTCCCCCATATGGTGTGGGGAAGTGAGGGGCAGCAGGGCTCGGCCCTGGCCTCCTGGCACCCATGCTGCTGCTGCCGCATTGTGAGGGTGTGGCCCGGCTCGCCAGTGCACCATGCAGTGTCTGGAAGCTCGGGGCTGCTGAGGCTGTCTCCCAGGGTTCAGTGCTTCTCAGCCCGAGCAGCCAGAGCTCTGAGATAATACGATGACCCGCTCAGCTGGGCCACACTCACGCAATGTGGCAGCAGGGATGCCAGGCAGCTGGGGCCAAGCCTCGCTGTCCCCCGTGCAGGAGGGCTGTGCCATGAAGCCCCAAGCAGCTCCAACTGATGCTGCTACTGCCAGTGAGTGTGGGAGAGCTGGGGGAATGAATGGGGGCTGGGGCTGGGGCTGGGCAGGGCCTCCCCCATGGTTCCATCCATCTTCAGCCCATCAACCCCCTAGTTACCTGGCAAGCTGGGTCCAGATCCCTGCAGCTTGCACCGCTGTCTACCCCACATGGACAGGCAGCGTGCTTTAGCACTGGGGCAAGAACCAGCCATAGAGATGCTCTGGCTGGCTACCAAAGCATTTCTGTGGAGGTCTGAGCCTCCGGTTGCCCTGTTTTTTTCACTTGGGGTATTGTTTTTGGGGTATTTTGAACCCTGGATATCCAAGGGTCTAATTTTGCCCAGTGCCGAAAAGTTGCAGTGTGGGGAATTTTTTTTTGTTCCCACATGTGCCTCTTGCCGTGTCTCAAAAGGGTTTGAGATGTTGCAAGAGGCATGTGCACACTCATCTGGATGCGTCCAGGGAGTTTCTGGAAATATAAACCAGGGCTGGGGGTTGTGTTGATACATAGTGAGGGTGGCCATGAGTGTTTTGGTTGCCTAACCAGAGGTGGGTGGAAGGGTTTCCCTTTTAAAATGGCAGCATGCTGTTTTCCCCTTTTGTTGATGTTAGAGGGGCCAGAAATGAGAGTTAGTGTTATAGCTGGTGGGGGGGGGTGGGGCTTATCTTTTTAGTTATGGTTCATTTGGGTGGGACTATTAGGGGTGGTTGTGGGACATCCCATTAGTGCCCTAGGGTCATGTGATTGCCTTGGGACCTGCTGAGGGCTCAGACCAGGGCAGAGCATGGTGTTGCAGAGCCTGGCACTTGAGAGTAGGGCAGAGACAGGGAACAGGGGCCTGGTGCCCAAGACCAGGCTGGAGATGGGAACCTACTAGACAGGGGCCAGGAGCCTAGCACTTGACAGCAGGGCCAGGGGCCCAGTGGATTGGGGCTGCGGGCCTGGTGCTTGAGAGCAGGGTGGAGACGGGGCCCAGGCCCTGGGAGACGGAGAGTGATGGTACAGCAGTACAGAAGCATGGGATGTGGTGCAGGGGCAGACAGAGCCATGTAATTAGCACTTATGGCTTATAGGTGCCCTGGGGCACAGACAGGTAAAGAGTGCCCATGAAGCTCAAGAGCAGGGTCAAGGTCAGTGGTGGTCAGGAGGGAGCTCCTGGCTAGTGGACAGGATAGAGTAAGGCTCACTCTACGACTCTCAAGGCATCTTTCCTTTCAATACAATAAATACATCAAGGCATGGCAAGAAAGAAGGAGGGGAAGATATCCTAGAGACAGCATGGGGCATGGGTTATGGAGCTACCCTGGAGCCCAGCCTGGTCATAAGCTGTCAGCTGCGGAAGTGCATAGTGCTCTCTCCTAGCTTGGAGATCAGCCAAAAAAGGCTCCCAGTTGGAGGAGTACAAGGTACAATCCCCACTGGAAGCCCTGATCGGCTGAGAGGGCTAAGACTCCATTGTGTTCCAGGAGCTGGGCACTGGCTACATATTCAATTAAAGGTGTGATAAGAACCAGTTGCAAAGATATTACACACATTTTATGTGATAAATTTGTGGTTTATTCCTGGTTTACAATGCCATTAGTTGATTGAATGTGTAGCCAGATTGCTGCTTACGCCATGATTAACCAGTTAAATGCATCTTAAGTGTAATATCCATCAGGAGCATGGGCGACTGGTGCTGTCCGAGTCAGGGTGGCCACCCAGTACCCAGTCAGTGACTGGGGGGGTGGGTTCCCTTGTGGCTGATTGAACTCACCTGAAAGTGGCCACAGAACTCCCAGAAGCAGCCACAGCCACTTCATTTACCGCTTCATTCTGGCCAGCACTTGGAGAGAGGGCACCGGCGCTTCCGCCTGCCCGTTGCCTAAGCAGGGAGTGCAGCCTGACCGGGGGCGCACCAGTGCTCTCAGGGGGTGCGTGTGCATCCCCGTGCACCCCCTACATGTTGCGACTGGTTGGGGGCCTGTAACAGGAGTGCTGCTTTCGGAGCCCTGCTGGGCATGCGGCTCTGGTCTCCTGTAGTGGGCTGACTACCTGCCTAATCTCTCCTGCCACGTCTTGATCTTGCGCATAATTGATGAAGGGTTTAAAGTAGCAGGAAGGTGCCCAATCTTGTGTGCCCCGATGATAGGGGGCACCGTCTGCGGCTCCTTTCCTGCCCCTACACCGCAGCCCAAGCCTCGCAGATGGTGCTGGTATGCTCTTGCTAGGGCCATAGTATCAGGTCCCGGCCCTTTGCTTGCCTTCGGGGCTCCTCGATGCCCCTTCTCACTCTCGGGGCCCCTCACTGGCCCCTCGCTCTGCTCCTCACCGCCTCTCACCACCGGGGCTCTTCGCTGCCTCTTAATTCAGGGGCTCCTCGCACCCCCTAGTCGGGGCTCTCCGCTGCCCCCTAACTCAGGGGCTGGGCCAACGTGCCCCCCAAGCAAAGCTGTGCCCTCTTTGGCACCATTCACTGTGCCCTCTGGGCACCAGGAACCCCCAAATTACTGGGGAGCTCCCGTGAGGCCTCCTCGCACCCCTACAACCTCACCCGGTCCTCCGGTATAACCATAAGCAAACAAAGAAATCAGCCCGCTGGCTACAACATAACCCAAAAGCCTACTGGCTTATAACCCCAAGCTCATAAACCCTGCTCCGCTCCACGTGAGCTCTACCTTACCTCTGTCAGAGTTCCCTTGCCCCTGCATCATTGCAGCCCGTCCAGGTGGTCAAGCTCCGGCCATTGCCCCGGGCTGCTCAGCTCATCCACAGAGCTCCTGCTCCTGTGGCTGCCGGAGGGGAACTGAACTCCTGGCCTTCTGCCTGGGCTTAAGAAGGGCTAAGCTCTGCCCCTTCCAGGCTCCAGGCTTCCCCGGTCGCCCTAGCAACCTGCACTGGCACAGTCTTAGAGACTGGCAGTTGTGCTTCCCCTTTTCTGCCGCTAGGGGCCTCTCCTGAGCCTTTTCTCCTCCCAGTCGCAGGACACCTGAGAGCCCTGCGACAGGGCCTAACAGTGCTAACGCTATATAGCATCCTAGAATACCCATGAAAATACAATATCTCAAGGTATCGGGGCACCTATACACAAGCACGGAGGCTGTTCCGACATGCTAGAATACCAGCATGTTGGAGCAGACTCTGTTAATTGAATCTGCTGGAGCGTGGCAATTGCAGTGCTCCAGCAGCCTCCTGTGTCTCACGTATCAGCATCCCCACACTTAAAAAAGGTGTCAAGTGTGCTTGAAATAAGCTCATCGAACAAGCTTTATTTCAAATGCCCCCACTACCATTTTTAAACACAGGGATGCTGATGCATGAGACAGGGCAGCCCTTTATTTAGAGTGGCTCTCGGAACCGCTCTAATTAAAGCACTGCCCCCCTATCCCTGTAAAAGTGTAAAAGTGCCCCAGGGTAACAGAGAATACTGGTTGAGAGTCACAGAGTTAAGGAACTTGAGACTGCATCTTGGAAGGAGCATTCTTAAATCACTAACAAAATTTTAGTTGGATAGGATTTGTTATTCCCTTTAAGGCCCCTGTATGGAATTTGACAAATAATAAATACAACTTGCAGCTGTGAAATTGTTGTGCCATTACTCCATGCTTCAGGATACCTTTTTATGAGGAGGTACTTCACAGGAAGTAGAAAGCAGGATTGTTTGCAGCAGAAGTGTAACAATGCAGCTAAGCACCCAGAGCAGCTGCTAGTGGGCCAGCGTCGACTTCCAGTTGCTGCCATGTGGCTGATGTGATTGTCTGGGGGCCGCGGTGAATTTTTTTTTTTCTGCTTCCCCCTTTTTACCCAAGTTGGTACCTGAGGTGGCTGCACCAGGTGTACAAGCTTTGTACCCAAGCTTGTCCCCAAATTTTACCATCCTTTTGGCATCCACTTAGGAACTGCATGGGTAGGCAAAGAAGGCCTTGAGTCACTGCAGAAGAATGGGTGTTTGTATGGGTGGTCTTCATTTCTTGCAGATCACCCCCTTATGAAGCACATACTGATTTTATGCACGTCTTGCTTACTTGAGATAACCTGTGTAATGTAATACCACTGAAATTTCCTTCACTTAGCTCCCTTCTTCCAACTGGTTTATTGTGACCCAGAGTGAATAATTATATTTCCTTTTGTCTTTTCTATGTTCCAATTTTGAGCCTTCTTCCTTAAATCCTTTAATGCATGGAAGGCATTTAACATTTTTCAGGTCTTCTTTCTCTCACCTCTTAAGTCACTCTAAAAATCCCGCCAGTTGAAGGAAAGCTATTCAGATAGTATCAGTGACCCTTTCCAACTTGCTGCACTGTAGCCCCTATGCTGCTTTGACATTGTAAAATCTCTATCATAGAAATTCTGTTTTTAATTGAGCCCATGTATTTGTACAGAAGTGCCCTATATATAGTTTTGTAGATAGAATATACACAAATTTTATTTGATGTCTTCATGTTCCTTTTGTATGGAACAAAGCATGCATCAGGTTGATATTTAAAGAGTAATTGAACCATTCATTAGTCTATGAAAAGCTGATTGCTATTATACACATTTTCCAAGTACTTACTTTGATGAATGGGTCACTTAAGAACTCTGTGATTTTTGCAATGTAAGAATTTTTTTGTTGTTCACTAAAAACTGGATACACATTTACTGTGCCACTATTTGAACATTTTCAACCTATGTACAAAAATGAAAAATAGTGCTGTGTTCCTACAGGCAATACATTTAACGTGGAGGAGAAGAGGATGCAGATGTTGATGTTGAGAAGTGTGATGTGGAGACAGAATTAGCTCATAGAAACACATGAAGGAACTGTTAGAGAATTGTTTAGGAAGGGAGTAACAGTGGAGAGTTGCAAATACAAATATGCATATGAAGAAATAGCTGCCCAAAGACAAATGCTAGTATTCAGAAGTCACAGATATGCCTTCAACATATCCCTGCTAGTGGCTGTGGATACTTCTAGAATGGCTTATGTTTTATAATTTCTCAAAGGATTGCACCCAAAATATTCCTCAGAACTGATGGCAGGTGTCTGTGTTCAATCACAGTTGATAGAGGTAATGCCGAGTCTTTCATGGGGAAAAAAATGTAGCAAAATCGCTAGGAAAATGATGGTGAATAATGTAGTGCTTGTTTTACCTGTGTGATTTTTGTAGACCACCAAGAAAATACCTCTTTACCTTCCAACATCATTGGCTTACTTTTTGTAAGAATGATAGACTTAGTGCCTGCTCAAAGGATGAAGAAACCATTGAGGTCCTAAGCATTGAAAAACTCGCAATGAAGTAAATATATTTAATTTCACTGGTGATACAGTATATAGTTTATTATTATCATGGTTCTGCTATGTCAAAGGCACAGGCAACAAGATTAACCTGTTGAACATCTTTCTGACTTGACTAACATTTTTTCAGGCTACTTTTTCTTTATTTAAAAAAAAAGGAATTTACTTTAAAAATACATTCATTTGCTTGTTGAAATGCAAGTAGTAGAAGAAATGAAAGTACAGCACTATTTTAATATAATTTTTATTCTTCTCTTGCTTTTTGCCTAAAACCGTTAATTTCACAGGAAATAGTTTTGACAGGCTCTGTATTTTTCATACATTTTCCCCATGAATAAAACATAGAATAGCACTGTCTCTTAGACTTCATTTCATTTGTTTTTTCCCAAGTCAATGGGTTTTTCTCTGAGTGTTTGTTGGGAGTGTTTTGTTGGGGTACCTTGTACAAAAGTATCTTTAAACATAGCCTAACAGCTAATTCTAATGTTTATAAATAATATGATTGTGCTTAGTGACCTAGATCCTTTTTTGCCTTTTAAGTATTCTATTGCATTTGTATTCAGTAACACCAAGTCTGTTCTAGACATCAGAGCATATAAATTAAATGTATATAGTTCCTATTCTCTAGACTGTATGGTCTAAGGCTCTAGTTTAGGAAATATACGTGTGTTTTACCTTTGTTTGTATCAGCAGTTCCATAAGGAGAGTGGGATGGCTGACTTGAATAAGGGTAGAGATGCATATTATAGATTAACTACCATATTTACTCAAATATAAGATGAGGCTTCCCCCCCCCACCCCAAATCAGCATGGGGGGGAAAGCTCTTCTTATATTTGTGCACAAGGAAACCTCATTAAATACATTGTCTATCATTAAACTGCTGCCAAAATCAGCACATGCTTGGTAATGGAAATCAACTTAGAAGTTGATTAAATGCAGCCACTGCTGATCATGACTATATAACACGTGGCCCAAATTTGGGCAAACATACTGATTTTTTCCAAAAATATATATGTTTAAACACACACACACACCCTCTATCAACATGTCTTATGGCCACTATGGCTCATTTGACAGTCCAAAGCACATTATTGCAATTACATTGTACATATTCCCCTTAAAATGTCCACACTCCATTCCCATGTGTCTACATGGCCACATTTCTATTACCATCATACTTGCCCTCACCACAAACAGTTCACCCAAAATCCCTTTGTTGCCCCCTCTCTCAGCCTGTTGCATCTGATTAGTGTGGCCATGCCCTCCCTGAGGTGCAGCTGGACCAGATTACACTGCACCTGATCTGCATATACATTTTTGGAGGATTTTAGGACTTGTGACAAGAACACCGAGTTTCAGCCATGGGGGACTAATTAGCACATGGATCCTTTGTGGAGTGTATCTGGGATACAGAGACATATGGAGCAGCGCTGAGCTGTGGGGTCACCATGGTTTGAAATGGTGTTGACTCTGGTGGGGTCCAGCCCAATGTATGGTAAATCATGAGCCTTTGGCTTTGGACTAATATCATACACTGTACTGTATATCAGTATAAAAGTGCCATTTAAAAGTGTGTTTATGGAGTACCTGTGCTAAAACTTGCAGCAGTCTGAATGAATGAAGTCTATTGGTACCAACATTAATGTGCCTATATATTTATTTCAAAGTCACTGTTATCAGAGTTGCTTCTCATTTCCATGCGTTCAGGGATAGCATGGTCTGACAGTAAGGAAAGGGCCAAGAAGGAGTTGTAGGACTCAGAAGGGTGGGGTGGGGGGCAGAGAGCAAGGGGGGGACTTTACCTTCCCCCCCCCCAATTCACTTTCCCTGCTGTAGCAGTGGGAGGGGCAAATTCAAGTAAACCTACAATAATTAGATTCTATATCTTGAAAATTATGACTAATTTATAAATTTTCTATATATAGAATCTAATTATTCAGGGTCGTCTTATTATTCAGGGCCATCTTATGTTTGTGGTAAATCTGGTAAATCAGAGATGCGTAAGTTTTCATGAGTCTGAGTTCACTTTTTACCTTCACTGTAATATAACATCCAATGAACTGAGTTTGGACTTAGTAAAGCTATGCATCTCTAATTTAGTTAGTAGTCTATAAGGTGCAAACCTGCCCTACCCTCTGCCTGACTTCAGGCTAACATAGCTAATTACCTCTCTTTACTTGTGTCAAATCATGCAAGTAGGTAAACATTGCAGATTTGAAATTGAAGCCATGATCCTAAAGACTAAGTACAGCCAGTTAAAAAGCCCGAGGTTCAGTTGATTCAGTCTTTGCAGGTTAGTCTAACCTGCAGAAATTAAGTTGAAACATAAATGAACAGACATTTACCTTTGATTCAGGGATTGCAGCCACATGCTCACCATGGCTCAGGCCAGAAGCTGGGGAGTGCTAGAGCACGACTCTCAGGCACTTAGCAAGCATGGACTGTGTGTTTGTTTCCTGTTCTGGCTGCCTCCAAGGTCTCTGGGATTTGCAGTCAAAAATCACAGCATCAGAGCTCTGAAGGGTTACTTATCATTCCTCTTCCTGCTGCCTCTGATTTGTAGGTTGCAGTCACAGCCACCATGCATTTTGAGTGGGGAAGGGGTGCTTAATCTCCCTCCCTGGCCCCAGATCCCAGCTGGGATTTGCCTAGGGGGCATTCACACTCTGCAGACTGAGCTGCATCCCCCCTGGGCTTGCCTCCCCACCCCCTTGGTAGCCAGCCCTTACTGTTCTGGCTAGGGAGCGGAGGGGCAGGGTCAGCCCTGCTCTCTGGAGCAGACAGCAGAACACAGCACAGCCCAGGGCTGGAAAGCATGCTGAGGGACTGTGATTTAACTTGAACAAGGAAGGGGTCTGGAACAGAAGTTTCATAAACTGGTTTGACCTATGTCAGTTAAGTCTGATGCTACATTCAACCAGGTTTATATTCTTAACTTCTGGCTGCAAATAACAGGGCAGATGGGGAAACCCCAAGGAAAAAAACCCTCAAAACAGAGGCTAACTATAGGGTAATACATGATTAAAAGGGGGAAATCCTAGTTTTAACAAGTCATGGGAAAAATAACAAGAAATGCAGATCCGAGTGCAG
The DNA here is from genome assembly GCF_052110815.1 of Crocodylus siamensis. Taxonomy (NCBI): domain Eukaryota; kingdom Metazoa; phylum Chordata; order Crocodylia; family Crocodylidae; genus Crocodylus; species Crocodylus siamensis. Next base: position 147,669,293 of record NC_143396.1, read on the forward strand.
ATCCTTGCAAATGGAGCAGGATTGAAATGCATCTGGAATGATACACAGCAGACATGCTAAAAAGTGTGTGGAATGCAGTATGGCAGCAAAGACACAAATGAACAAAAATAAACCTGCAGAGGTGACTCACTGTATCTGTTGAAGAAAGGTGTTGACAGTTTTGATATAATTTCAGAAGAATTTAGGTAGCAGTTAGCTCGAATATACACACCTGTTTGTATGCATGTGTGCGTGGATGCACACACATCTTCCACTTTTAGCATGTGCGGTTTGATGGATCCTAGGAATTCTTTTTCTCACAGTAGGTATAAATGTTGTGCTCTAGAATCTTGTGAGAATACCTGCCTTAGGATTTCTTGTCTTTTTGAAGGCACCAAGAGTCTTTGAGTCAGCCTCATGGCTCATTCTAGTAAGAGTAAAGGAGCTAGCTTTGATGTTACTCTAGAGGAGACTGCTTTCCCTGCACATATACTTTTCTCTATGGTCCCTACTTGGATCACAGCACAGGATTTGTTTCCCAGGAGTTTGTGGTAATGGGTAAAAGTAGAATGGATACATTTCTAGCTAAGTCATGTAGTATTTTTTTTAACACGGTATTTTTTTTTAAACTTCTCTATAATGTGTATTTAGCATACCTTGTCTTACATATTCCAGAAAAACACTATATATATTATATTATATTATATTTCATAGACATTTGGGCTGGAAGGGACCCTGGAGGATCATCGAGTCCAGCCCCCTGCCCCAGGGGCAGGAAGCCAGCAGGGATCATAGGATCCCAGCAAGATAAGCATCCAAATGTGTCTTGAAGGGATTCAAAGTGGGTGCTTGAACTGCCTCAGGTGGCAGTCTGTTCCAAACCTTGGGGGCCCAGACAGTGAAGAAGTTCTTTCTTATGTCCAGCCTGAATCGGTCACAGTGGAGTTTGTGACTGTTCGATCTTGTCATCCCTTGGGGGGGCTCTGGTGAACAGTCATTCTCCCAGATGATGAGCACCCCTGATAATCTTATAGGTGGCTACCAGATCACCACTGAGCCTGTGCTTTTCCAGACTGAAGAGCCCCATGGCTCACAGCCTCTCATCATAAGTTCTGTTTTCCTGACCTCTGATCATGTGTGTGGCTCTCCTCTGCACCCTCTCAAGCTTCTCCACATGCTTTTTGAATTGCGGAGCCCAAAACTAGATGCAGTACTCCAGCTGCGGCCTCACCAGGGCCGAGTACAGCGGGAGAATGGCGTTCCGGGATTTGGCTGAGACGCATCTATGGATGCAAGCTAGTGTTTTGCTCGCTTTACTAGCCGCAGCATCACACTGAAGGTTCATGTTCATTTTGTGATCAACCATGACCCCCAAGTCCTTTTCATCTGTAGTGCTAACACAAAAATATCTATCATCCTGTGTATTTTTAAACGTTTAATTGAATGATGTGATGATGACGCCTGCACCGTTAAAGTAAATCATTTATTTTGTGGCTGCGATATACCATAAAAGCAGAAATCTGATCCCTTTATCCTTAGCCCCGCACTAGACCTCATTGTAGCTGTTTGTTTTCCACTGATTTTGTTAAAGTCAGGATTAGGCTCATACGTTGTTACGTTCATACATAAGGTAGACAGAAAGTAAAGAGCACAAGATTTCTTAAAATATCTTCTCTGCTTGTTTTTTTTTCCCCCCAAAATATTATCAGTTCAGTTTAAACACTTCATCGTATCAGCAGCAAAAACAAGTTGTGATTGAACTGTATGAAGCCCTATGTTTACTGCAGCTAAAACATAATTGAAATTGTAATTTCTCTGTAGTATTTAGGTCACTTTTATTTACGGTTCCATTACTCCTATTCAGATCTGTGCTGACTTCAAAGAATTGTGCTTGCAGAATTTGTTCTCTTGAGTACTTTTAAAACTTAAGTTAGATATACAAATATCCTGAGCCCATAGTTTGTGTTTGTTTAGTTTATATCAGGGATGCTCAACCTTTTGGCCCTGCAGACCAGATGAAAGGCATGGGGTCAGTCCATGGGCTAGATTGGAACCCTCATCCCAGGATCAGGCCCTTGGGCCCTATACTGCCTCTGCACTGTGCCACGTGGGTAACCAGCTCCAGCAGCCCCTCACCAGAGAGCAGGCTCCAAGGGCTCTATGCCACCTCTACCCCATCCCACATATGGAGATCAGGCTCCAGGGTCTCCATCCAGTCCCCTCCATCAAGTCCCACATGAGAGGATTCGACTCCAGGAGCTCCATGCTGCTTCTGTCCAGCCTTGTGCACTGGGATTGGACCCCATGCATGGGGGTCACAACACATGGGACTCCCTGTGGACTGGATGACATGGCTCTAGGGGCCAGGTGTGGCCTGTGGGAGATTGGGCACCCCTGATTTATAGGAATTGCCAGAATTTAAATGAATACTCATGCAAACGTCAAAGCCTTGCTTCTTTGGAGGACTAATTTTACTACACATCCCAGAGTTTCTATTTAAAGTATGACAGTTGTTTCCTTGAGGAAAATGTGTGATCATTGATTTGTTTTTCCAATATGTTATGCACAGGCTTCATTTAAGGCTTCTGTTTAACCTCAAGCACACAGGAAATTGCATTGAAGCAAATGGGACTATTTAAATGCTTTGATTTAAGCACATGTTTATCAGATTGCATTGTTTGGGATCTTTGTCTCTTCTGCATTTTACTTCATACAGACCTTTCATGTTGTAGAATAAGGATATTGAAAAGCGTGGTCAGTTTTTAACAACAACAAAAACGCTGCCCAGTATCTAGAACTTTGATTACCGCAAAGCATCATGTGCTGCTGTTTAAGAGAACATATTGCACGCAAAAATAAGTCATCTTCAAGTTCTTGGTCAAATCTGTCTTACTAAACTTAGTTTTATGGTTAACATTTATTTATTTTATGCCGATAATCCTTACTTCCTTTAATTTAATGATGTTGTGGTTAGAACTGTGTTGATAAATGGAGTATTGATAATGGTTGTGGTATGAGCTAAATTGATGGTAAAGGAGTATAGTGCAGTGATGAAATATGCAGTGTTTAATGCCTGGAGTGCTAGTGATTTTTATCTTAAAAATTAGTAGTAATAAAAATATAATTTGGAGCAACAAAAGGTCATATTACCAAGTGATTAATGGTTGTTTCCTGCAAGATAATCTTAGGAGTGTAAGCCCATGGTTTAATCACATGCAGTTTTTACAGATCCAACTCCCCTCAAAAACTACCAATACATTGTTTATACTGAAAAGAAAGAAAAAAATAATAAAAGGAACCCCCCGTGCACCCTCCTCCCCCCAGAACAAAACATGGCATATTGCTTCAGTTAAGTTAAAATGTCAGAACTTTTCCTTTTTTAAAAAAGAGGTTACTGTAGAAGGTACAGTTTCTCAAGGTTAATAAAATAGTTAACAGGGGGAGCATCATTCCTGGCACAAAACGTGGCTAAAATGAATTGCAGCCCCAAAATAATTTTCAGATCATTCTTTACTCAGTATATACAGTCCAGGCAGTTTAGAAATGGGCAGTATATTAAGTGTTTATTCCTAATGGATACTTTTCTAAGGTTGAATTCTTGCATCATTATCAACTTTCTTAGAGAAAATCAGCAATTTGAGGAGTTTTAATTCAATTACTTAAAGAATCTATTCACAATATATTCCTTTAAAATCTCAGTGTGTCTTTTAACCTGCTAAATTGTTTAAAGACTGGTATGAGATGGGCTAATCAATAAATAAGCAGAAATCTTTGCATGTAGATTACATCCCTTGCTATCTTCCTTTGTGTTTTATTGAAGTCGGTTTGTTTCTCTTCTAGGAATACATTGTCTAAATATTCTGTATCTATCAAGAGAAATTGCTAAAGCTTAAGTTAATTAATTTTTCAGTAGTCTCCATTAAAATCAGTTTCAATCAACCTAACCCCTGAAAGTGCTTATGTGGTACTTTCTTATTAATGGAAGCTTTATTCTTTGGAGTGGCCATATTCATACAGTCTCTGCTTTGCCTGAGGAATGCTGGCTGGATAATTCCTCAGAAGGGAAATATTGGTCTTTCTTTAGCTATGCTCTCATGGTTCATTTGCTGAGTTCTGAACCTTTGTCTTCCTGCATGTGCTTCAAAGAAGGGGTAATATTCCATTTTTGCTCCATATAAATTGCTCCTGTGAACACAAGGCAGTTTAACCTTTTGCAAAGATTTCTCCTCTCTGATGAAGCCTTTGTGATACAGCCTGTTGCAAAACTCTGTTTAAGCTGACTTCTTCTGGGAAGATGTCAGTTCCGAACTTCTGTTAAAAAAAAAAAAAAAAAAAATCTGATAATACATTAATTATTTTCTTGCCATGCTTTTTTAACATCTGCAAGTTTCTTTATGTAAGTATAGAGCATGTAAGGATAACGTGGATTACATGTCCAAGAGCTTAGTTCAAATACTATGCAGATGGGGTTATAGTACAAAAACCTAGACCAACAATACTCAGCTCCCAGCCAGTGGGCAAAATCTGTCCTATGGAGCCATAGCATCTGGCCTGCATGAGTAGGGGAATTTGGTAAGGGAGCAGTGGCAATTAATACTGCCAAATCCCCAAGCCCCATATGGCTGGGTGGGGCTGGGCCATGTCCCCTTCTCCACACATGGCTGGGTTGGGGCCAGGCCACATGCCCTGCTCCTGTCTGCATGGCAGTATTGGGCCCTACCATAGGGTAAGAGGAAAAAAAAAAAGAGTACCACTGACCTAGATGGGCAGAATTTGGCCAACAATGTTAGGTTCCTTTCTAGAACAAAGTATAACAGGCCTGATATGTGGATGAAGAAAGGATCTCATTTAAGTTGAATAGACTACCGTGATCTGTTGTGGTACAGCTCAGATCCCTTCTCTACTGTTAGAGAAGAAATGCTGTTTAGAGCCAGGATTTCCTCAAGAACAATTTTAGGTGCCTCAGAAACCGTCCAGTTAACTGGGGGAACTTAAGCAGGTCAAGGCTGATTGACTGGTGGCCCCAAGACACTATGCCCCACCACTTCAAAACACCCCCTCCTGTCCTCTCACCTCTCCAGCCATCAGACAGTCCACCCACAGTGGACCTGTAGTCTTGTCTGTTCCCAGCAGGGACTGGTTCAGGCCAGTCCCCTTTGGTGGTGGGGGTGCAGGGGAACAAATTGGTGGTGCAGCTTTGCCTGTGTTACTGCAGTGGCTGTCAGCAGCTCAGTTCTCATGGGGGCATGGGCTACCTCCATGGGAGGCCCATCCACTGTAACCACAGCACAAGGCCTGGCCTGGGTAGCAGGGTTCCTGCAGAGCTGCTGGGGCTCTGGCTGTAGCAAGCCCTGCCACTGCGGCCAAAGCTCAGGGTGCTGAAGTCTTGCAGGGGGAAGCTTCTCTCCACCACAACGCTTCAAAGGCAGGGCCTGTACCCATGTGCATGATGCTGGCTTTAAGTGTAGCAGGATGCTCTCCTTTGCATGGCATTTCAGAGCTCTGTGCTCACAGCCCTGTGTGTGGAGCTGCAGGTGCAGGGGCTCTGAAGTGCCATGGGGGAGGACCTTTCCCCACCCCCATGTTTGCTTTGGTGTGGCCCATCAGGCCCTGACAGGACCAAAGGGTGCTGTCAGGTGTTTTTTTTTTCCTACCTGCTTAGGGTTGGACAGGGTTAACAGCTGCAAAGATGCTAGGCCTTTAAGGGTGTTAATGCTTTTACACCCAGCATTTCTACCAAACTAAAAACATGTTATCTGTGGCCTCAGCCTGCCTGGCCAGCTGCACATCCTGGTCTGCCACCTCCTTAGCATAGTATTGGGGTAGACACAGGTGGCCAGACCCTCCATCTTGGAGCTAGCCACATAACCACTCCCTGCCACTGGAGTGGCCAGCCGGAGTCTGCTGACCCCTCACCCTTTCTGGTATAGACCCCTGACCCAGAAGAGAAAGTGTCCAAGCAACAAGTTTCAACCCTGCACCCAGCCTGATGCACTCTTGGCTTATGCTGCTATTGGCTTCCTGATAAATTCTCTGGATACCCGACAGGGCCCTGAGTTTGGCCCAACCCTTTGGATACCTGACCTGATCCTGGCTTGATTTCCTGGGAACCTGACCTGGCTAGTCTCCTGAACCCCTGCTCTGCTTGACCCTGTGGATCTCTGATTCAGTTCCCTGGACAGATCTTCAGACTTCCCTATACTCTGACTCAGCATGCTCTCCTAGGACTAGGACCTCAGCTGCTTCTCCTGACCCTAAGGTAAACCCCAGAGCTGGCAGCCTATGACCTGGCATGACAGTGTTTCTTTTCGTAGAAATATAGTGTTTGTATGCACTCTGTATTGCTGCTACTACCCTAGTGCGTGGTCTAAGGCAGCTGGGGCCAACCCCTGCCATGTGCCACAGGCAGCTGTTGTGTGTGGCATCCAAGCTGCAGGCATTCAGTAAAGGGAGGAACCAGAATAGAGGCAAAAGGGGTCAAGCATCCAGCACCACAGGGCAAAGTGGAGCAGAGCAGGGGCAGGGCAGTGCTGCAAAAGGTGGTGTCTGGTGTCACCACAAGAGCCAGGTTAAGCCTATTCTGGCCCTGTAGCCCCATCTCAATTAAGGCCTTTAAATCCTTGTTCATCTGTCTCTACTTGTTAACTTCACCTGTCTGGGTTTCTGGTTTCTTAACATACATGATCTCTACTTCATTTACTTCCTTCGCACAGGTGCAGTGCGTTTAAAAAACACTATTCAAAAATCAGCTGCTATGTTGTTATAAGAATCAGAATAGTAGCTAGACAATTCCTTACCTGTTTTTTTTCTAATATGGATTTTTGTAGCACTTTCCTACATACAAAAAGTGGGATCTCTATGAACATAGAAATCAAGTAGCTTAGGTAGAGTCTGTCTGAAGGAAGAAGTAAAGCCCACTATCTCAATGTCTTTTGTCCATTACACTGTCAAAGATAGGATGAACTGTAATGGTTCATGCTCTAATACAATTCTTTATGGTTAAAGCTGTTCAGCAGGCAGCTAGTTCTGGCTTTCTTAAGAGACATCTTAAGAGTTTCTTCTTCTCTTGAATGGGGGCCACTGAAAACTATTTATTCCTTCCTTTATAGCTTCACTTTACAACAAAGCAGTGTTGGTGAATCATTGCTGATTCATCATTTGCAAAAGATGTGTTGGTAGTATTATGAATAAAAAGATTTTTTGTGCTGCTGGCAATACAGCAAATCTTTTTTTAAAGGCTTTGCAGGGGCATTGTTATTATATTGAGTTCTCTTAGAGCTCAAACTAATGGATAGGATTACATTTTACAAATCTACAATGGACCCGTTTTTTCCCCGCCAGTTGTAGATACTAGATTTTATGGGATTGTGCTTTAAGCAGTTCGGCTTTCTCTGTAACAACTGCTAGTAGTTGAGTACCGGTTTGGAAGGGAAGTGCTATTAATTACTGGAGGAGGTTTTTGTTTGTTTGTTTTTTGTATTGGAGGACTTTGATTTTACCCTTTGGACAAAATATTTTTGGAGGATAGTTAGGCAATCTCATAGGAATAAGGTAATACTTGTATGCCTATTTTCTGTGTATGTTTAATGGCATTAGATAAGGCTCTGTGCTTGCTGTACAGCTTTAATATGGATATAATGTAAAAATAAAAGGAACTGTTTATTTTCTAAGATGTGGATGCTCAACCCCCAGCCCCATAGGCCCAATCTGGCCTGTGGCATTGTGCTGTTGGGACACTGGACTCCCTATGGGTCTGAAAATTTGATGGCAGGGGAATAGTGACACTACTAATTATCACTCCCCTGCTGCCAAATTTATGGACCTGTGGGGAGCCTGGCAGGCTGGATAGTGTGAGCCTGTGTGCTAGAATGGACACATGGCACCCAATCCAGGCTGGGTGGTGGCAGTGGGGTACCCAATCCAGGCATGTGGGGTCAGGTTGGGGAAAGGGGGGGTGCAGGGCCTGCTGTCATGTCCAGGGCACAAGCACAAGCACCACCCCTGCAAGGGATCCGGCCCACTAATTGGTTCAGCACCACTCATCTGGCTTGTGGAGCCAAAAGGTTGAGCACCTCTGTTCTGAGAGATACAGTATTTTGCTTTTTAAACACTCAGCAAATACACTGATTGGTAAAAGGAAAATTCCATATTGTGTATAAAATCTTCAACAGCTTAATTACATATGTGACTATATAATGGTATCCTCCATTTTTTGATTACTTTTTTAACTAGATGACCTGACTTTTTTATTTATTTTTTGGGGGGAGGTTGTTTTTTGATGGGATTATGCAGTTTTTTCTCTGATTTGGGCCTTGAGGGTACCTACTGTTTCACACGTCTAGTGTGTAGAAAAGCCAGTACTTCCAAATGAGAGATGGCATGTTACATAAAGCAAAACAAAATATCTAGGATATAACTGAGAGTTTTAATATAGTCAGATGCTGTCATCTTAGATAATCAACTGTTGTGTCAAATAAAGATGTACTTCCAAGTGACTTCAGAAAGAATAACTTTGGTTCCTGTCCCTCCTCACATTCATGCCCAGTAGGGAGCTGTCTGCTTACAAGAGGTTTCATATATCTTTCAGATAATTCAGGGAGATCCTAATGGAGCATCTAGCACTCAAGGGCATCATACAGATTTTTGAAATTCCATGGAGTACCTCATTTCAGAAATCAAGAATTAGTCTGACACAGACATGAAGTGTTTTGGGGTGTTTATGGGTGGGTTTTTTGTTTTCTTTTTGTGTCCAGATGTATTAAAAGCCTGATGTGCACTTGTTTCTTTATATATGATGCATCTTACTCTGAAATCTGTTTCTTAAAAGCTTTCTAACTTGTGGGAGAGGTTTGTGGAGAAAGATAGATAATATTCAGGGACACTAGATAGATGGCAAACACAAGAGTTAAGAGACAATCTCTTGAGGAGTTAACAATAAACAGTGAAGATGTGTTTAAACTATTTATATTCAATATGACCTCTACATAGAATACTACAAGTACATAAAATAAACATTAAAACCATATTTCCACCTTATTTTTTGTTGGTGGGAGCAAGCTATTTCAGAAACTTTACTCACATTTTTAGATTCGTTCTAGAAGAAAAATTGGAATTAAAATCCCACTCTGTATACCTAGAGGTATATTTCTTCCCTATAGGAAGGATTGTTTGTGTATAAAATACAGGACTGAGACGCACAGGACATCTCCACACAAGTGTGAAAAAGCCCTATGAGATGCTGCAAGAGGCATGTGCGGGAACAAAAAAACATTTTGTAGTGCGGGGACAAAATTAGACCCCTGCATCCAGGGGTGAAAAAAAAAAACATGGGGAAAAAGCAGGCCAGGGAAGAGAGGACCATGGGGGACACCCGCTGGCCCAGCCTGTTCCCCAAGCCCCCTGGATCACTGTCCCACCTGCCCCCCAAACCCCCTGATCGCTGCCCTGCCTAGCCCCAGCATCCTGGCAATTAAAAAACAAACAAACTGAAAAAGTCCCACACTCACTGGCAGTAGCAGCTGCTGGTAGGGTCAGTGGGGCCTGGGTGACAGCCCCAGCAGCCCCAGCTGCCAGACAGTGTGGGGCCTGAGTGACAGGCAGAGTGGCCTCAGCTGCCCAACAGCGTGCGAAGCTGCACAACTCCCTGCTGACCCTGGCTGCATCAGTGTGATGGAGCAGTGGCAGTGCGGGTGCCAGGCAGCCAGGGCTGGGCCCTGCTGCCCCCATTGCACTTGAGGGCTCTGCCATGAGGCCCCAGTGGCTCTAACGGCAGCTACTATGGCCTGTGACTGCAGGGCTTTCTTTCTTTTTTTTTTTTTTTTTTTAATTAAGTAGCAGGAGGCTGAGGGCAGGTGGAGTAGCCATTGGGAGGTCTGGGAGTGCAAACAGGGGATGGGGCCAGGTGGGGGTGCAGGAGCAGGCTGGGTATTTGACCAGTTAGGGCAGGAATCCAGGGGGCTGGGGGGAGCAAGCAGGGAATGGGGGGGCATGTGGGCCCTACAGGGTGGGGCAGTGGTAGCCCCTGTTGGGGCTGTAGCCCCTGTTGGGGGGGCTGTAGCCCTATGAGGGGCAGTCTGTGAGCTGTGCAGGGGAGCTGCACCCTGTGGGGGGCAGGGGACCCACCCTTCCTTAGCAACCCCCCTCACAGTCCCGCCACAGTCCATCCGCACCTACCCACACACAACCCAGTCAGCACCCCCCCCCCCCAGCTCGGTGACTGGTGCCTGCTGGGTTGGGTGGGGGGCACCCAGGGTTCCCCTGCAGCCGATCGCTGAGCTGGGGAGGTGGAGGATGGGGGCGGGGGGAAGCATGCTCCCCAGCAGACCCAGAAGTACTTCCAGTCCACTTCCAGGTTTGCCGCCAAGCATGTGGAGGTCCCCACACACTCCTGTGGGACACTCCATGCACCCCAGCATTGCAGCAATCAAACCGTACCTACTACCTCAAGGTGTGTAGAAAAAACTTTTAAAGTTATGTCTATGTCTGAATCACTGATTCTCTAAATCAGCATTGAATCTTCAGGTTCGGATTTGGTCGAATCAAATTAGGGACAGCGATCCAAATCAATGAATTGAATCACTTGTCCTGATTTGGGCTGAATCCAAATCGAAATTGAATAGGGGTCCCTTTGCACACCCCTAATGGCAGTAGTTCTGCACGAAGGCTAACTCTGTAGCCACAGCCACTGGCAGCTGGCCCAGAGAGGCCCATCCGGGTCTGGCAGGTGCACAGCAGGTCGCAGTCAGGCAGCAGCCCCTACTGCCAGACTACTGCAGTGGGTAAAGGGTGCAGAGAACTCTCAGGGCTGCATTAGCAGTCCAGCTGGCACGAGGGGTAGCGTCTCCAGGTACCCATTGGCTGGGCCCCAGAAGCTCCTGAGAGCGAGCATCCCTGAGCTACTTGACAAGACAGCTTTTTGTACTGCTGGGGCCAGGACAGGGAAGCTTTTCATGCAGCTAGGGACAGCACAAGTGCTGGCCCAGAACTCTCCTTCCTCTTGCTGCAGATCCAGGAGGAGCCAGGCAGGGTTATTTTGCCTCAAGTGGCACAGTTTGCCCCAGACCAAAGTGCATGTGCACCAATGCAAAAAGTCCCGGCTCAAAGTTGCACTGCTTCTATTTGAGCTGCCGAAAGCGCACAACCTTGCATGTGTGGATGTGCCCAAAAGGTCTGTTTCAGGTTCTGTCTGCCACATATTACCTACATGACTTTAGACAAGCCACTGAACCTTTCTTTTTTTTAATTGCCTGTCTATGATTGTCTTCATCAGAAGGATACTGCTATGTTAAAAACATCATTTCTCTTGGTGCTTATATACTGTAGTTTCAAATGCTGTAAGATGAGCACTGCATCAATAATTTTTAGCAACCATGTTGTAAATAATATTTCTGACATAATCTTGATTGCTTGAGAAATGCTTTACTAGCAACGTTTATTACCATAATTGTATGAGAGGTTTTGGTTTGCTTTTGGCAGAAAAGGAAATACGTTTCTTTGAATTTGACAAGGTAAAAGAGAATGCTTTCAAACAGTTTGGTCTTCTGATGGAGAGCAGATGAGAACTAAGAGAGGTATTCTAGTTTAAGACTTGATTTCACATACAGCAGAAGTTCTGTCCTCACTGGTATAAACCTACACAGCTACATTAAATAAAGGACCGGCTCAGGGTCTCCAGTACTTAGTGGTTTAGAGAATGATCTTTACCTTTAAAACTGTATCAACTCACTGCCGTTAACATGGCAAAAGGGTGTACTGAGTTCCCATTTGCAGTGGTTCCTGGGTAAGTCACTTGCAAGCAATGTGCTCAGGGAGTTATAAATTATCACAGCTCCACTTAATTTAAAAGAATTGCATCAATTCAGATCTGGTTCAGAAAACCTGTGTGATGGCCATATGTAGGTATTAAAATGCCATAAAGCTATTCACAGAAGTAGGGAGATGCATCTATGTGTCCTAGTCAAGTTTCATTTTTGTGAATTACATTGCTTCTTCCTACAGTAATTTCCTCTCTAGTTTCAAATGGACATTCTTCTTATCCAGAAAAGAGTACATCTGGGAACTCAATACATCCTTATGCCATGTTTAAGGCAATGAATTGATATGGTTTTAGAGGAAGTGGTCAATCTGTAAATCAAGAGCATTGCTGCCTGCTGCCCCATTGATTTCACATCTCAGTACTGATCAGGCCTGATCTTGTTTATCTTGTGAGAGAGCAGATGAGATCATGGCCTGGACTGAGATATCCGCAAATTGATCTGTTGCACAATCATGTCATACTGTATTCTTTTACGGTGCTTCACATAGTTTGTGGTTACTTAGCAGGGTAAGGCCAAAACAATATTGTTCTGTACATGTTGAGCCTTAATGCAGTATTAAGGATGGCCCACTTAATGCAGGATTCACTTTTCAGGAAGTCCTCAGTTGTATTACAGGCTTCAAAGAGGAAAACCAAAATTCAAAGCTGGTATTATACCTTCCAGCAGTCTTAGGTAGAAGTGAAGTTCAGCTGTTTGTTAAAAATACAAACCCATTATTCTCGAATTACGCCAGTCACCATAGTAACCTGCATTAACTGAATTTCATATGAAATCTTTTAAAGCCACTTAACTGGAAGAAATAAGTGTTGTCAATTATTGATTTATGAATGTAGCATAATTGTATTAAGAAAGGTGAAACATTTTTGTAAGACAAGTATTTCTTCATGCAGTATAGTTTCAAATCAATGTCAATAATTAGTGTCAGTGATTTACTGGAACTGAAATAGGTTCTCTGTTTCTAATATTATTTCTTCTTGCTTCTGTAACTTCTTTTTCTTTGTGTTGCATTGACATTTTTATTGTTTAGAGTTTGGGATTATATCCTTATTTAAATGCCTTCTTAGGGAAAGATTATTGCAAGCTCACATTTACTAGTACAGCCTTTCTCTAGAGGTTCCTTAAAGACTGGGGTGTGGATTTATATAACTCAGGCATGTAAAATCAGATTATCTGGACTAGCAGAGCCTTTTGGAGCTATATTGGCCCCTTGTTAGCCAGTTTGTGGGCATAAAGATTGAAAAGGGCCCAGCCATCCCTCCAGCCCCTTTTTGGGTTAACAACAGCAAGATGGATCTCTTGCAGCATCCACCTTTTCTTTTTGCTGTCTGCTAGCATTACTTAGGCCTCATACAGACATTCAGTTTCTTTTGGGAGAGTCACTGCTCTCTCAGGAGTATACGGATGTTCAGGCTTTTTCTCACAGACTAAAATTGGCTGCTGTGGGGGGAAATAACCTAGGAACAACCAAGGTTAAATCACTCCCAGGAGAGTTTCTGGCTATACATGCTGACAACTCAGGCTAAACACAGGCCGTCTGGGACAGCTTATCAGTGCCATATGCACAGCTGCCATGTCTCCAGGCAGGCTAAGGGGACCTGCAGAGAACACTAAAATGTGTGTACCTTCCTCCCCTGTGGTCCCAGGCAGTACAGGATTAGCATTGCAAGCTCTCCACGCTTTAGGGCCTCGATATTTGAATGTCTGTACACCATGGTGCTGGGTAGGTTTTATTATTAGCAGAATAAATTTCCCAGATTATTTGAATGTATGTATGCAGCCTTAGATTCTTCCACTCTTCAACACTGGGGGTGGGAGCTCATCTGGCATATTGGGGCCCCGAAACTGGACACACACTTCAAGAAAGATGTGGACACACTGGAAAAAGTCCATCAGAGAACAACAGAAAATATTAGATGCCTGAGAAGAGAAGACTGAGGGGGGATTTGATAACGGTCTTCTATTACCTGAAAATCAATTGCAAGAGAATGGAGATAGCTTTTTCTCTGTGACGGTAATGGACACGAGTAGGAGCAGTGGCCTCAAACAGCAGCAGAGGAAATTTAGGTTGGAGATTTGAAGAAGAACTTTCTGACTATAAGGGTGTTCATACATTGGGACAACCTAAAAAAGCTGTGGACTTTCCATCATCAAAATTTGCAAGATTACGTTAGACAGACACTTGACTAGGATGATTTAGTCAGGGATGATCCTGCCTTGAGCAGGCAGTTTGACTAGATGAATTCATGTGGTCATGTCTAGAACTACTTTTCTGTGAGCCTATGATCTTGATTAGAAGTGTGCATGGGTTAATGTATACATTTGGTAAATACACGCAAGCACTTTCCTTAGATAAGTTTCTTTTTGGCTAAACCTCCATATTTAGGCTACTGGTAGTATGGCAAAAGATAACTTTGGGATTTAAAACACACATACTGTGCTTTGGTGCCTGATAAGAGTGCTTAGTCTGTCTTGAAGGGGAACATATCCCTGCTCCATTTTTGGCTTTTTCTCAAAGTGCACTTGGGGCATTTATAGATGTGCTCTGGGAGGCAAGGGTGGTGCGCTAATTAAAAGTGCCTAAAGCATCACGCGTATGTGTCCCCAGGCTGAAGAATGGCAGGGGGTACTTTGAACTAAAGTTTATTGAATGAGCTTCAGTTTAAAGCACCCTGCCACCATTTTTCAGTGCAGGGATGCTGATGCACATGATGCTGGAGTCTGTGGAAATGCTGTAATTTCCACGCTGCAGCACTGTAATTGCAGTAATTACCACACTCCGATGCACTGTAATTGCAGCACCTTGGAGCAGCCTCCCTGCACATGTATAGAAGCCCTCAGAGAGAAAGGGAAGCTAACCTGATATCGATTCTCCTTGAGGGATCAATGCTACATTCTTCAAACACTGTAAGGGAAAGCTACAGCAAATCAGCCATCTGGTTCGTCTGTCTCTGTTAGTACCCAAATGAGCTGCGATTTCATCCTGAGCTCTCTAAAGAAGTTGAGATTCTGCTGTTTTGTTCTCAGTGTACGGTATTGTTGGTTTCATACAGTGTTAAGCAAATGGTTCATTTAGGTTGTATATGTAAACTTAAGTCCATTCTTCTGTATGTATAAATGAATATGCTTCAGTCATAGAATCATAGAAAATTAGGGTTGGAAGGGACACCTGAAGGTCATCTAGTGCAACCCTGTGTTGTGCAACCCTGTGTTCAAAACAGGACTATCCCCAACTAGATCATCACAGCAAAGGCTTTGTCTAGCCAGGTCTTAAAAACCTCCAAGGATGGAGATTACACCACCACTCTAGGTAACCTGTTCCAGTGCTTTACTACACTCCTAGTGAGACAGTTTTTCCTAACAGCTAACCTAAACCTCCCTTGCTGCAACTTGAGACCATTGCTCTTTGTTCTGTCATCTGCCACCGCTGAGAACAGTCTAGCTCCATCCTGTTCGTAACCACCCTTCAGGTAGTTGAAGGCTGGCACGTTGTGTTCTGGGGGGGTTTTGAAGTGTCATGAGTGTTTTCCTGTGTTCTGTTGTATTAATACAAAATGCGTTGTCTTGTTGGAAACCCATGATACGCTCTATCCATTTATATTGCTTTTATTGCTGTACAGATCATGCTATGCTGTCTATGTATAACTTTATACTTTTGAAAATGGTGTAGCCAAAGACTGAAGCATTCATACTTAAAAGAAAATTGCCAGTCCCGGACAAAGGCAGAAGGAGAAGTAATTGGTTTGACCCAAGGCCTCATCTGTCTCCAGTGGAGAAATCAACTCTATAGTAGAGAGGTGAATGAGAGAAAAGACCCTTTAGCCAGGCTCCAGGTGTCTCATGGAGGCAAGTTATTTCTGAAGGATTCTCTGACTCATGACCAATTAGAATAAGGTGTGTGGGGGTAGGGAGGGCAGGGAGCTTTGGAGTGTTTTTAGAGTCTAACATTGATAGAGCCATGGTATTAGGATCCCACACTTTGGAGGTTCAGGGTCCCCAGCAGTCAGGGCTGGCAGAAACAGCAGGAAAGTTCTGGAGATAATAGCAGGAGGAATCATCTCAAGAGAACTAGGTTATAGCTAGTTAGGAAGGTAAAAAACTTTACCTGTTTTGTTTTTCTGTCTTCAAACTTATGGTCAGTTTTGCTTGTAAAATTTTTAAAATGGAAAGGAGGAACTTAAAATTTTCAAAGCCAAAAGGGAGGACATCTAGAACAGGCAGAAGTTCCCTTGCTGTAGCTGCGGGGTTCAGTATAAGGGTAGTAGTGCTGAGGTTTGCAAGGATAAGGAATTATCTCAGAACAACTTCAGTCTATTCCTTGGGACACACTGTGGGTCAGTAGGAAGAAACTTGGTACTCTGAGCAAGTGGGTTTGTAACAACAGTTATAACATGTTTTTCAAATACAATAGAATATTTTTCTACAAATATAATCCTTACACTTTTTTTTTTAAATGGCAGTATTTGAATTAAATATTTGTCTGCAAAATCTTGTGTTTCCTTTCATAACCTTTTGTCTATGATTAATACAATCTGAAAAGGTATGATCCAAATTTATTAGAAGCCAATGGGAATATTCCCCTGGTTCTGATAGTTTTCAGTGATTTGTTCTCTATACATGTGATTAGCGAAAACATGTTAATTTGTTTGATTAATCAAGCCCAATGGTGATAGATAGATCAAGGACCTGATGCTGTAAGCTATCTCTAATTGACTTAAATGAGAGTTTTATGTAAGAAACTATTGTAAAATAAAGCTGTATATAGCCTTGAGGTCCAGAGAACAATTTCACTTGCATGTCCATAAAGCTGTTACTAAACTGAAAGTGACCTGGACATTGTTCCAACAATACTTTGCCATAATTTCATTTCTGTGCATTTTAAAATAGTTACAAAATGTGCTATCTGAATAGATTGCATTACATGACTGATATGATCAGTGTTGTCTCGTTTTTTCCTTGTTACAACCACATACATCTTTTGTGCATCTTGTCTAAGTCTTAGATTGCAAGCTCTTAGAGGCTCCGACCATTCTTACATTCTGTGTTTGAACACCCCAACACAGTTGTGCCTTTGGCAATGAGCAGGGTGCCTAAGTACTGTAGCAATAAATAATTATTTTTAAAAGATAGGAGAGGGCTTAATAAGGTAGATTTTTCTGTAGATTTTAGAACAGCTGAAAATAAGCTGATGTAGATTAAATATTGGTTAGCTTGTTCTGTAAAGGTGTTTAATTGTTTGAAGGAAAAGCCCTAAACAGATGCTACAGAGTTTTTAAGGAAAGCTTTGTAAGGGTTCTGTGGTCAACTGCAGGTAGGTAGTTTTGCCATGTGAATCGCAGTATGATATTACTTAATGGGCTGCATTACAGTGCCTTGAATTGGTAGGAAGGCCTATCTACAGAGGACATAAGCCTAATTGGGAGAAAAAATCACAGTACACTTTCATCTATGACAGTGGCTGTCAGGAAACATGAAAGACTATTCCTCTGGTACTTAATTAAGCCTTGAGTCTTTGTAACAAAAACAGCAAAACAATTAATTAATGATTAAAAATTAACTGTGTGTTCTTTGTCGTGATTTATATGCATAATTAATGCTGCAGCATTTTAAGGTGTAATCTGTCCTTTATGAAAGTGTGATAATGGATGGCTGCTTCAGAGGGTGTTACTAAAAATTAAAATTAGCGTTAAAATTTATTCCACAGAGCTTGTGGAAGTAAATGGGCAAAAGAGGGGCTGCAGGTTTTTTTTTTTTTTTTTTTTTGGTGGTTCATTTCCATTTTATGTGCCCATATATCAGAAATATGCTTATAGGCTGAATATAGTATGCAGCATAGTATCCTGTAAATGCTTAGCCATGCTATGTGGATAGTTTAACCATTTCATTTTCAGCTTAATTGATAATGTACAGTATTGCTGTTCCAAAGGCTTCCTACAAATTCAATTAAACAATGAAATTGAAGTACAGTAATGTATAAGGCCAGACCCTTAATTTGAGCTATGCCTCTTTACATCAGCTAAAGACCGTGGCTCAGATTTTTTTAAAGGGTTTTAGGTGTTGTTCCACTCATCATTGAAATTCTAACTGAGGGGAGCCAAGGACTTATTTTCAGAAGTCACATAAGCTACTGGGAGACTCCTAAGTGCTTTCTCTGAAACACAGATACAACATACCAAAATAAACAAGTTTAAATGTTATAATCCTCTTTAAAAATAATTGGGATTAAATGCTGTGGCATGTACAGGTGCACTTAGGCTGTATATGCATATTCAAATTATCTGGTAGAATTCTCCCAGGTTTGTTCTCTTGGTAGAGAAACTTACTCAAAGGTGTGTGTAAATTTGAATGCTGAGGCCCGGAAGAGTGGAGCATGCAGTACTAACACTGTGTGATGGAGGGGGGTTATGCACGTATCTCGGTGTGCTCTGCAGGCTCCCTTGGTCTGCTTGGTGACAGTTGGCAGCAGTGCATATGGCAGCCATGATTGGCTGATCTAGACTGCCCATGATCAGCCTGTATTTCCCTGAAGAACAATGTCGCTGGTAGGTATTGTAAGGCTTTGGGGATCTCTTTCTGAGTGCCCTGCCTCCCAGCGACATCAGGGTGAAATCCTATTCTGGTGCCACCTAGATGGTCTGGGTGCTGCCCCCTTTTCTCACCTGCCATGTCTTCGGTGTTATTAGTTGGGGAGGCAGTTCCCTGTTGGGGCCCAGAGGAGTCTTGAACCTGGGGTTGTCTTTGTGGGGCTCCAAACCTCCCCTTTACCACACCCTTACCATGCCTTCGGCCTGGGTTGATGCTGCTCCCTGCAGATCTTCCCCACACTGCCCACTGTGCCAGAGCTGGGTCTTCTGATCCATGAGCCTTCAGGGGGCCGCCCCTGGTTTTCAGCCTGGTTTTCCCTTCAAGAAAAATGAACTTACCCCTTCTGGAATCATCCGCAACTCAACTGAAAATGCCAGCATCTGCCAATGGAGCTCCCGAGCCTGCTTTTCTCTCTTTGTCTTTCGGAGTTCCTTTCCCTCCCCTTCCTACGGGACTTGTTCGTCTTCTCCGCTCTAACAGGCAGGGGTACTGGGACCTCCCCTGTGCCCCGTCCCTACCAGTTCCTCCGGCATCCCTACCCTGGAGCCCGGCTGACCTGGGGTCCTGTCGCGCTGGTCCATCTTGCCAGCATCACTCCTCTCCCCTTTCCCAGGGCTCATGGTTCCCTGTGATCTGCCCCCTCCAGAGCTGTCCAAGGATGATTGCGGACTTGAGAGTCTGCCCTCAGTCCTGGTTCTGGGGCTCCTAGTCGGAGCCTTGCAGTTCCCCACCGGTGTCCCACCTGATCACCACTTTCCAGCGGGGCTCCTTGGCTCCTGCCAATTCCTGAGCCTGCCTCCTGCTTCTCTGGTCTCCTGGTGGACGGTTGCCTCCTCCTCTGGGAAGCTGGAACCTCTTGGCTCCTGAGCCGGCGTCTCCCAGCTGGTGTTCTACCTCTCTCTCTCCCCGGCTCTCCCTCAGCTGTTTCTTCGGCCACCTTTTGAGCAGCCCATGCTGCTCGGAGGCCATGCCCCTGGCTCTCCCCGATATACACAGGGTCAGGCAGCTGCAAAACTGCCAAGCCTGCGCCTGTGCCAGTGTCTGAGCTCTGGTCTCCTCCCCGCTGCTGCCCGTCTTGGCTCCTATGGTGGGGGGTTCCTGTCTCCCTTCTCACATACAACATGGGGATTGTGAAAAGGGTGTGTTCTGCACCTTGGTGGAGTAGCAGAGTCCAGTAAGCAACACACTGTCTTCCTAATTTTAAAATTAGTTAATGCTGCATGCATGAATTTGCACTACCTGCATTCAGGGTGGTATGGAGTAGATTCACAGAACTAAGTAGGAAGAGGGACTACTATTCATGAAAGGACATTTGGGGGTATTTGTAAAGAGTTCAAAGAAATATTTCACTGTTAGTATTCTATAAGTGGTCAACACTGAATTAGATTTCTGGCTCTTTTTATCCAGTATGCAGTTTCTACAGAGGCTAATGCAGGGGCAATCTTAGATGTTTGTGCTAGCTTGGCTAAAAAGATTTTGCCATGTCCTGCCCTACCTTCACATAGCTGAGTTCTCCAACCAATCAGAAACTGCTCCTCACTAAACATCTAGAAAAGTGGTCAATTGTGGAGCCTCTGATAGTTGATTTCAGTCTGCCAGAGACTTCACGATCGGGAATGGCAGGACACACATGGCTGGCCTGAGCCACACCCCCTGCTACCTAGGCCAGGCTGGGTGAATGGGGTCAGAGCCTGGATGGCTTGTCTGGATGTTGTGGGGGCAGGGGATGGGTGGGGGGAAGACGATAGATCATGAAGTGCCCTTTACTTGCAAAAAAGTGATCTTCACTGTAAAAAGGTTGGAGACCACTGACATAGGATAATAGAGTCATAGAGAAGTAGGCCTAGAAGGGACCTCCGTAGGTCATCTAGTCCAGCCCCCTGCCTGAGACAAGATCATCCCTATCCAAACCGTCATATACAAATCCATAATCTAACTCTTAGTAAAACTACAGTTAGTCCTAACAGAGCATAAGAAATGTTACTCCTCTAGTTTTGCCACTGTGAGTAACTGCCTCAGAGGAAGGTGGAAGGAACCAGAAATAGGCAGGTATGGGATAATCTGCTCCTTTGACATGTATTGTATTATGTATGTTCTGAGCTGTGTTTTGTAAATTAGTTTGTCTATCAGTATACCTTTAAATGAAAACTTTGTATCTATAACTATCACAAAGTAGTGTCCATGATCAGGGGACAGCAGGGCAGGCCCTATGAGGAGAGGCTACGGGACCTGAACCTGTTCAGCCTCCAAAAGAGAAGGCTGAGGGGAGATCTAGTGGCCTGTTATAAACTAGTCAGGGGGGATCAGCAGGCATTGGGGGAGTCACTGTTCCCCTGTGTACTGCCAGGAGTGACCAGGAATAACGGTCACAAGCTGGCAGAGGGCAGGTTTAGGCTAAATATCAGGAAGCGCTACTTCATGGTCAGGGAGGCTAGGATCTGGAACCAACTTCCAAGAGAAGTGGTGCTAGCTCCTACCCTGGGGGTGTTTAAGAGGAGGTTAGATGAACATCTTGCTGGGGTCGTTTGACCCCAGTATTCTTTCCTGCCATGGCTGGGGGTTGGACTAGATGATCTACTCAGGTCCCTTCCGACTCTAGAAACTATGAAACTATGACCGTAAAATCAGCAAAGCCAATTTTTAGCAGCTGAATGACCATCCCTGTATATTCACCAACAAACTGAATAAGTGGCGGTCAGAACGTTTAAATGAAAAGTTCCACAAAATACATCTTAGAGGGGCAGTGTTACAACCAGTGCCCAGGGGAAGCCTGTAAGAAGGAACGGGACTCTAGCATTAAATCCTGTTTTTTTTTTCTGATGTGCAGTGTATTGCTTACAAGGCGCCAACTTTTTGACATCCTTAAAGTTTGTTCCTAAAAGCATCTTTTGATAAATGTTTGGGACAATGCAAGTTCAGTAATCTACTAAAATTCTACTGGAAGTTGAATAGTGTTTTTGAATACTTTCATTCTAATAACATTACTAATTCACATACATGACCGAGCATTCCTGAAAATTATGTTCAAGGGTAATTTCCATTACACTGTATTACAATGTTTCTACACCGTAATCATATTACCAAAACTCTGAAAACTGGGTAGAAGATGCTTATAAACAGAAAAATGAAAAACCAGTTCCACTTCACTTCTACTTCTGACGTCCTCCAGTTCCTTCCTTTGTTATCTTTCTACTATGATTTTGACAAAGGATATGAAAAGTCTTCTAAAGTGACAGAATTTGAGATGTTTTAGGGCCCCATACAACATTTGGCTAAATTGATGGAAGTCTTTAGATTTGTTCCTGAAAGATGAATTTACTCTTGTAATAATTTTTCAGTAAAAATGCAAGGTATGGAAATGTTTTGATTATTATTGTTATTATATTTAATGTAAAGAAAAAGACAGGAATTAAAATTTTGGGTCTGATTCTGCCTTTTACTCCAGAAATATTTCATTTGCATCAATTAACTGATTGCAATTGGACACACATAGCTAATTAAGGAGAGAGTTTTTTTGAAGGCATAAAGAAAGAGTTACTTCATTCCCTTTCTTGCTCTTGAAAATCCCCCTTATATTGCCTTTCCTTGCTTTTTAATATATGCATGCAATCTTCCCTTGTTCCCACTAATATCTATAGACATTTTCTCATGGATTTGAATGGGAACAGAGGCAAGAATATTCTGAAGTAATATTTGTTCAGTTAAATGTTCAGCGGAATATATAATGTATCCAGAGTGGGTGAGTCAGTTACTATGGGAACTTTAACTTTTTAATGGACTGATTTGTGAGTACTTAAAGCTGTGAAGTTATTGTTGCATTCATGTAGGCTTTAGCATACAATGTGTATTAAAGTTGAATGCTGTTTTTGGATACTCATGTTCTAATAACATTACTAATTCACACAAATGACAGAGCATTCCTGCAAATTTTGTTCAAAGGTAATTTCCATTATATTGTACTTCATTGTTTCTACGCTGTAATCATATTAACTAAACTACGAAAATACTTCTCAAGGGAATGTAACTCCATAATCAAAACTGAAATACTAGTTTAATAGCATGGCAATAGTTTACCTGAACATAAAGCATGCATCATAAACAGGACATATTTTCTCTGTGGAAATATTCTAGAAGGATCCTGTTTAAAGTCCTTGACCTTGTTGCTTTTGTGAAATGAGGAATTTCAGGTAATGCAATTTAAAGAAATGTTCATATTTTCTTATGTCCCTGTTGCTTTGAGGGACTTATGAGTGGGGAGCTGAGTGAAGGGGCAGACATTTTGTAGCCAGTAAAAAGTACTTTCTTTTCGTGGTGAAGAGAGATGTGTCTGTTACTGTTTCCCTGGGAATTCTGCCTTGACAGTGATTTGAATTTGCCTGAGCTCAGTCATAGGAGTGCAGGCAAGGGGGAACAAGTGTACCAAGTATCCTGGCAGGACCAGTAGGTTTGAAGAGTGCAGGTTCTTGCATCAGGACAGCTCATGACATTCAGGACTGGGGTGGGAGGGAGGAACTCATTAGCTGTCTTTGTAGTTGTAGTGTTCTCAGTGTTATATACAACATGAAGTAGACATGGCCCTCCTTGACAACAGAGAAGGTTTTCCATACATCCTTTCATCTCCTTGTTATTCAGAAAAAGCAGGCTGATTTGGTACAAAGTGTGTGTTATCCCTTTGGGCTCCAAAGTTGACTTTTCACAAACATACTTAGTATCCTGTTTAGCAACCTCTGTGCAGGTATGCAGGTATACAGCAATGTCCAGTGTCTTGCAACTGACAAGGTTCAGATGTGAATGCAGACACCCTGAAAAAATCCCCTGAAAATTCATAATAAAAAGCTTTCCCATATACTAGTCAATGTACTGTTTCTACATCTTATCACAAACTCTGCTGTTAAACTTGCATAGTATCTGACTTTATTGTTGGTCTCTCTGAATCAGGGGCATTAAACTTATGGCCCATGGGCTGGATCCAGTTGCCAGACTACAAGCAGACAAGTGGAAGTTGGGGTCAGAACTAGGGGCAGTAGCCTAGTGCAGAATCCAGGATTGCCAGGCCCAGCAGACATGGCAGTCTGTGACAGGAGGTGAAGTAGAGCTTTATCTGCGCAGCCCTTGTATCTGTAGCTGCTTGCCCTACTGCTGCTGGTCCTGCCACCCATGCCCCAGGCCCAGTCTAGTCCATGAGTCTTGTCCTGATCTGGCCTGGAGCCCAGGGTGATTTGATATCTCTGTTAAATTACTACTATACATGAAAAACATTAGTACTGTGCTGTATGCTAAATCAGGGGGTTCAATCTTTTTTTAGTCAAAGTACCCCCCGTAGCTGGATGCGGGGAGGGGGGAGGGGATTTGGCACATGGCCAGACGCTGAGTGGAGGGGAGGGGAGGGAGAGTAGCACCTGGCTGGACACAGAGGAAGGAGGCGGGGATGGCGTGCAGGTGGGCAGGGATGGAGCACCGCCGCCTCCCAGGAGCGGGGCTGGCACCCCTCTGTGGGGTGGAGAAGCTCACCGGGCTGGTGTGTGGTGGCAGCAGCTACTGCATGTGAGCTGCTGTGCTCCACAGAGGAGTGCTGCTGCCCTCACCCCACCCAGGCCCTACTTCTGGGAGGCAGTGGCGCTCAGTCTGTACCTGCCTGCTCCTAGGACCTCCTAGGACCAGTCCAAGTACCCCCAGGGGTATGCGTACCCCCAGTTGACAAATCCCTATGCTAAATGACTGTTGTTTATATTTTACAGCACCCAAAGGTCTCTATCTGGGCTCAGGCCCCGTTACAGTATTTGCAGAACAGAAGTGATGTAAAGAAACAATCCTTTGTATTTACTTAAAATTAATTTTGACTACTATTTGCTATCTTGGCATGGCTTAAAAAAAAGAGATTTTTAAAAAAAGAAAAGTAAAATATTTTAGATTAATTTTGTTTGCCTTCCGCTTTTAAGCCCTTGAGATGCACTTGGGGCATATTTTTAATTTTTTATCGGCAGTCATGGGAACTAAGAACTTCCTCTCCTAAATAAAATTTTAAAAATAGCCAATTGCCTTCACATGAATTCCAGAATTGAGGCATGAAGGAAATTGCTAAATATTATGAGACCTGCAATAAAAACATGAGATTTAGCAATGCTGTTACACTTGAACTGGTATGTGAGGATTTCCATTTTAACATGCCCACTTTTCCTTAAAAATACTTCCCCCCACTGCTGTGCCCCGCCCCCTTTCTGTATCATGCATTTTTATTCTGGGAACATTGTAGCATCAGTTGTGCTAAAACAAGATTTACATAAACATAGTTGTGGTATTTCCATTTTTTCTTAGTGCCCATGGCAATGTGATAGAATCCGGAGAGTGTTCACTGCATTACTTTTCGATGATCTTCATGAATCTTCTTCCAGAATTGTTTATGGCAAAAAACCCCCAAATCAAAATACTTCATTCTCATTATCTTCAATTACTTAATTTGATTGCACCCTTAAAACAAAAGATGAAAAACAAATATATTCAAGTCTACATTCTCCTTCGTGACTGGGTAAGGTGTCTTATGCCAACCTCCAAAGCTGACATAATCTTCAGGTGTTAACCTTCTCTGAATTGTGATGGTCTCATTCCCTGTACTTCTCCTTTTTCAGAACTACACCTGGAACTGAGGGGGAGGGAGGGAGGAAGCCAGACTGCCATAGAGCCTTTCTTTCCTTTCTTGAAGGAGCTGCTTCTTCAGCAGCTGCCAGACAACTCTCCCTGCCAGTCCCAATCCTGGGGCTTAGATGTGCCCAGGGCCCTGCGTCCGTCCAGTCAGCTGACTGGGGACAGGTACTATAGGTTATAGCCATGTTGGTCTAAGGACATGGCACTGGCAGACAAGGTTCTTTGGGTCAATCTGGTATATTTTAGTAAACCAACTGAATAGTTGGAGAAATATATCTTAGCAAGCTTTTGGGTTGAAAAACCCTTTGTCAGGCTGAGGAAGCACCTGCAATTGGGGTGAGAGAGAGTGTGTGTGTGTGTGTGCATGCACGCTGTTCCTAGATGGAAGGACTAAGAAAGAAGCCAGAGGCTAGCATCCAATGCAGGCAAAAAAGCCAGTCAGTGAAAATGGAAATGGAGGCGTCAGGGGGTGAGAGACAGGCTGGGGCTGGGGGGAAAGGGGGATATAGCAGGTAAAAGTGCAGAGGTACCTGGGGAGTCAGATGTCTGGCAGGTTGTAGTGTCAGAATTCCAGTGTCTATATTGAGTCCATCAGTTTTGGCACATCTGGTGACAGTGGCCTGCCCCAGCCAGGAACACTGATCTCCTGGAACTTTTCCATTTGGTTCTCAAGATCCCTCACTACTTGGATCAATTGGCTAAGGGGGGCATCACCAGTGCTGAGGCTCTTGGTGGACTCAAGGAAGGGTTTGAGGACCACCAAGATCTGGGAGGTTGTATCCCACTCAGCTTTGTTAAGGGGGCTGCTGATCCCAATCTCCCCAAGCAAGGCCATCTCATGGATGGCCTCCTGTTGCTCCACCAGCCTCTCAAGCATCAGGTATGTGGAGTTCCACCAAGTATCCATATCCTGAATGATTTTGTACTGCAGGATGTTCAGCTGTGCCTGTTTGTCCCACAGCATCTTGCCCTCCTTGATGCTCTGGTGGAAATAGCCTGCCACCTTCCTACATTTGGAAATGAGCTTGCTGGTGGTACTGGCGCCATCACTGGCAGCCATGCCCCCTCCAAGGCACCCCTGACAATGAGGTGGAACTTGTGTGTCACACAGCTGTGGCAACTTTGTTGGCATCATGGGCTGCCTGGACCATATTGGCCCCATTGTCAGTGATCTCAACCCACGTGAGCACACCTTGCCCACTGAGCCACCTCTGCATCAAGCAGTTCATGGCCCCTATGATTTCTGTTGCTGTGTGGGACTCATTCATCACTTCAGCTTGAAGGAGAACCCGCTGAAGGCTTGATTGGTTGCACCAGTGCCCTGTGAGGGAGAGGTAGGCGTGAGCTCCAGATGTCTGAGGTAAAGTATAAGGCTACCTGTGGACCTGCCTTGCACAGCTCCTCTCTCAAGTACTCCCTGAATGCCTCATACAGGTAAGGCACCACTGTCTTGCTGAAGGTGGTGCGTGCATGCACTTGGTATGATGGGGCCACGAGCGCCATGAGCCATCTGAACCCTGGCTGCTCAATTAGGGAGTAGGGCTGGCCATCCAGAGCAAGCATCTCCCCAATGCTCTGGGTGATCTTGCTCACCTTGGGAATGTGTCCCCCTCTGTCTGCAGCTTTCCCCCACTGTTTGTGACCAGGCGTCATTACTACTAATAGCACACTGGGAATCATTTGTTAGTTAAATTGTACAGACTCTGCTAGTTCTACAGTGATAGATAGCAAACAATTTGCATCAAGATTGGATCTCAGCAATAGACCTATTAGTAGATTTAAAAGTAAAAATAGGCTCTTGGAATCCCAGTTGATAGTACATTACATTCTTAAGGCATAGTCTTGTCTGTAGATCACAGTATTCTCTAAATAATCATTGCTATCCGTCTTACTTGTACAGTTGTATTGTACAGAACTCAGTGGCAGTCAGCACAAAACACAGGTCAAATATTCACTGTTGGTAAATAAAAGCTAGCCCGTAATAATATTTTGGCTTTAAATTAGTATTAGATTAAATTGTATTCCCAAAACTAAAGCTGGGGTATAATATTTTGAAGTTGAAGTTTTAAAGCACTTTCAGTTTTCTAAATGTTTAATACAAAACCATTGCTGACTAGTGCTTTGTTTCTTCTTTATTTGTTAACTGATCAGAACCCAGCTTGGTATATGATCAATTTAGGCAGATTTTAGGCAGCATTTTAAGCATGTCATCCTATGTTTGATTAGTATTGTTTTCCTTTACATACATTTATTTATCCAGCTCTCAATGACAACAAGTGAACCAAAACTAAGTAATCATTCTTTCATAGGCCATGGCATTCTTTGTGATTAGATGCATCCCTTTCCTTCAATTTTTGAAGAATGTCCTCTGCTTATTATATCGGGTATTTAGCAAGTACTAATAATCCCAAAGAAATGCTACTGAATTATCCCAAGCAATGAAAATGATTTTGAAAGATGTCTACAGTAATGTCTTTCAAATACAGGTTCTTTACATTTTGACCATACTAATTAGTATTTAAATACAATGCATTAAATTGGTATTTCAGATTTTTATCAAATAGGAAAATATTTCAATGAATACATTTGACATTTCTGGTATTTAAAATATTACATCATTTTCAAGAAATTCTGGTTATTAAGCTACAGATCCTCAGGCAAATGTCAAGTATCAATCTGAGGCTTCCTTTTAAGTTCCAATCAGTCAAGAGCATAATTGCTCACCAGAGAATGAAGTTAAATCAAGTTCTTATTCACTGTAGTTTACTGAGTGAACCAGTCTGAAGTGAGTTCCAAAGTGGGTGATCATATGCTTCAAAATGAAATTAAATAGGAAATGGCTGGCATGAACCAGATCACATTACAATCATCCTTAGTTTTAACAGACAAGGGCAGTTCTTGGGGCATGATCAAAAGTCCTTTGAAGTCAGTAGGAGTCTTCCCAAAGGTTCCAGTGAGTTAGGGATCAGTTGTTGGAATTGCCAGTTAGAGCTGTTTGGATCAAGGTGGAGCATTATCTGCTGTGACCAGTTCTCTCTATATAACATAGATCAAATATTAGGGCAGTTGCCTGCTGTTCTGTAGAACTAGTTAGGTACACTGTAGTCACTTGGACATAATTTGCACTATTCTGTTATGTGGTTTATTAAAATTCTTCATTCTGGAACTTGGATTTTTGATCTTGTAGGCTGCTCCAGCAGCATAATGATTAAATAGAAAATGAATACAGAAGTCCTAAATGTATGCAAACATTTACAACTTATACCTTATATAAAACCAGATCTGTAAGCTTTCAGGTAGGTAAAGACCCAGAAAGTCACCTACTGAGATTTTCAAAGGCTCCTAACAAGTTTAGATGGTCACCACTCTAGAGGAGGGCAAAAGAAGAGATTCAAGGATGTGACATTAACATCAATTCCTGGGAGACTCAAGCACTGAATTGTCCCCACTGATGCCATGATGTATGACAAAGCATTGATCATTTTGAGCAAATTTGCCTCATTAGGAGGCAGATAGATGAGAGAGTCAAAAGGAAAAAGCTGTGAACTGACATTGCCAGGACCCCCTCCTTCCTCCTGGAACTGTTTGCCATGTCTGCAGTTGAACCTGAAGATCTCAGATTGGCCTTTTCAGTCATCTGTAGACTCACTAGTGACTTCCCCGTTTACTGGAAGATGATTGTCCTTGTATTGAAGGACTGTCACTAACAATTAAACAGCAGAGATGCCCTCAAAACCCTTTACATTTCTTCTTCATGTTAATTTTCATCTTTAAGTACCTTTGCAAGTCTGACCTATTCCAGTTATGTTTATCTAAGGCAATATTTTCAGAGGAATCTGTTGTAGTTAACAGATCTTGGAATGTTTTGGCAGAGCTTCAGAAATAAAGATTCAAGATTTTTAAGGCAAAAATGATGCTAAGAATGAAAAATGACTCCTTGTTTTTAAAACGATTATTGGGCCAAATTCTGTTCTGTTTACCCATTCAGCTCCAACAAATTCATAATTATGAATGTTGTTTTTCAGTGTTTTTTGGTTGGTACAAATTCTGAAAATGAAAGCCTCCATCTCTTTCATTTCTAATGTTAAAGGATGAAAGGGAGTTCTGTCCACTTACACTAGGGCTGAATTTGATGATGCACATTTTTGCTTATAGTATGAGAGAGATGCTTTGAAAATAAATATGAGATTATTAGTATTACAGTATGAGAGATGTACTTTGAAAACAAGTGTCATTTCGATTTTACTATTTCTGATACTGTTTATGTTCTACTGTTTTTATACGACTGTTATAATATGAGCCAGATTTCCAGAGAAACATTTGTACTCATGACATTTGTCTATTTTGGCTTTTATATATAATGTTTGTGGACCAGACCGTCAGTTGCTAAAACACAGGAGAAAGGAAGCCATATGTTTTTCACAGCTGAAACTCTTTCGGAGAAGAGGTCAAGTGAGCTGTGTAAGATCATACAGGAAATCTGAATCCTGAATCCTTACGTAGTGCAATAGCCTCAATATCGTCCTTTCTATCAAGACGTTATTCTTGACAAGTACCCAGTAACAGCAACAATAATAATTGCAGTACTGTTTCAAACCATCTGCAAAACACTGCTGGCATCTAATCCTTATAGAATCTCTGGCTAAGAAAATAAGATCATTTCTGTTTCAGTTGAAGAAAATTCATGTGGTAGTTGGTGCCCTGTTACATAATGGTTAACACACCAAAAAAGATGGATTGAAATCAGATGCACAGAAGTCAGGAGATTTGCCCACTGTATAATGAAAGAGTGGCAGAGACCTGATTTAAATGGAGGCATTTTTGAATCCCAGGTCTGTACTTATTTCTCTGAAAGAGAAGCTATGCAGTACATAGTTAATTCATTACCACAGGAAGTTGTAGAGACAGATAGTATAGCCAGGTTCAGAAAGGGAATAGACAAATTCACAGGTGATAGTTCTTAGATAGAATAGTCAGGGATATATCCTCTGACTTCCCTAAACCAATGATGTTGGATGCCAGGAGTGTATGACCAAGGAAGAGATCACTGTGGATATTCCCTGTTCATATGCTCTCCCTCTAAAGCAGTAGTGCCCAACTCACTCAGCCCTCTCAGGTGCATAGAGCTGTGCCATCTGGCCAGTGGGGCTCCCTATGGATCCAGAAATTTGGCAGCACACTGAGCCGTGGCAGTATTAATTGCCACAGCTCTGGGAGCTGTAGCAATTAATGCTGCCACAGCTCCCCTGCCTTCAAATTTCTGAACCTGTGGGAAGTTGCTGTGAGCCAGGTGGCACCCTAGGGAAGGCCCCATGGGCCAGTTCTCTTGGTCACTCCTGCCCTAAAGCATCTAC
This sequence comes from Crocodylus siamensis, assembly GCF_052110815.1. Taxonomy (NCBI): domain Eukaryota; kingdom Metazoa; phylum Chordata; order Crocodylia; family Crocodylidae; genus Crocodylus; species Crocodylus siamensis. Next base: position 147,699,666 of record NC_143396.1, read on the forward strand.
TGCTGCCACTGTTGAAGATAGGATACCAGGTTGGATGGAGCACTGGTTTGATCCAATATGGAACTTTTTTGTTCCTTTGTTCTTACGTATTTCTCTAGTGATTATATTGAGAATTTGAGTTTGTTTTCCACTTCACTTGTGCAGCAAATATGAGTGTTTATGAAAAACAGGTTATTTACCTTCTGGTTTTTTTCCACATTTGTGCGTTTTTGGAAAGCTGGTGACTCATCTGAGAAGCAGAGAGGGAGAGATTGAGCACCTGAGCAAACATACACCAGTGTTTAAGATGTAAAGAAAACAAAATATTGTTATAGTCATAAGCTGTAGCGAACTACCTGGCCACTAAGTGGCACTCTTTCCTTTACAGAGTCAAACACTAGGGAAAAGGTGCTTAATTAAGGTAGTACTATAAAATGGAAACATATTTTTCTATCATCTAGTCTCTGAATCATCTGTTGCTAATAATAGAAAAGCTGTTGATTCATTCAGTGTCTGCTTTCCAGTAAGCATAAGTGACAGAACCCAAATAAGATTCTGATGAATTTGTAATGACTTGGATTTGATGTTATTGATTTGTTTGTAATGTATCAATTTCTGTAAGTGACTTTAAAATAATGTACTTTACCAATAAAATAATCTTTTGCAATTTAGGTGTCTTCCTGTTACATGTACACTGTTACATGCACAGAGTTTTAAAATGCTCTTCATTTGCATGCATTAAAATGTGTATTAAGAGTATTCAAATAAGGAAGGCATACATGCACATTGAAAAAATTGATCTTTGCAGCAGGTGAATACCATTTAAATAATCAAAGTTGCATTTGGCTTTGCTTTGTTAATATAAAATGTAATTCCCCTCCTTCTGTTTTCCCTTCCCCTCCCTATCACATACTTATACTATAGTAATTCAGTAATAACTCCAAGTAGGGATACATAAATGTAAAGCCAGAATCAGACCTTTAAAATGCAATGATATTATATGTAATATATGTCAGAATCAGGGTCAGCTGAAAATTGAAGTGGAGGGGCATTTTTAGCTAGAACTGTAAATATATTTCCTTAGAAAAAGGGTAGGGAATTAACAAAATATGTCAGATCATTCAGACACAGTTACAGTTGTTGACTTTGTAGTACCCTGTGTGGACAATATGTCACATTCTTGATCTTTTCTTTTGGACAAGTCTAAAAGCTATTAAGGCTAGAGGAGACAATCAAGTCCTGTGGCTGCAATGCATCTGCTAGTTACCCTTTCTGTTAATCCCAAGAATCCATGTTTATTCAAACATACCTTTTTGAGAAGTGTCCGTTATTTCTTTTTAAGACCCCAGAAGATGTCCATTCAGCTCTTCCTTTGGTAGGATGTTAAAATGGTTGATAACCCTCTCTGTCAACAAATCACTTACCAGCCTGTCCTTTGTGATGGTGAGTTTTACCATCTAGTCATGATATTTCAGTGAAGATGCTCCATTTCCTGCTTCTGTGAACATATTTGTAGTGTAGATGTAACCCATGACTAGTTACCATTATCTTAATCTGTATAAACTCCAAGGGCTATTGTAGCTTTAAGCAAAATGGAGTTAGTATTAGTGGGCAGAAGAGGCCCTGACAAGCACTGGTGCCTTAAAAGCTACTCTGATTCCGCCTTTCTTCAAGGATAGGGAGATCTTGTACCTGTAGTAAATGGATATTTCCTCTTCAACTCCTGTGCTGTTGGAGAGAAGTGGAGTAGGAATGTTATCAAAATAAATGCCCATTTTTCTCCCTCTTTCCCTGTTCTAAAGCTAGAATAAATAAGCAGACAACACTTGCTTACTTTTAATAGGCCAGGCCTGACATCTGCGTAGTACATGTAGAAGTCTCAAAGGTGATCTCTCTCCCCTTTACTCTCTTGTGCAGTGTAGTTCAAGTCACAGTTTAGCCTCAAGCAAAATATATCCTTGATATGAACAGAAGCCTTTAAAGTATAGGCAAAGTTGTTAGTTCTTTACTATTTGTTTCCATTAGGCTCAGAGAAAAGTGACTTTCTCAGATGTACATTGTTGCCAAAATATTAAAGAGTATTAACATCTGGGATTTTGCACATTTTTGATGTTTTCTTCTTCAAAGAAAAAAGCTTAGCGCCAGGCCCCCCGCCTCCACCCCAACAGAAAACAAAACAAAACAAAAACACTGTAGTGCTGTAGTTCCCAAGGGCATGTACCAGTAGTAAAAGTATTAGCTAATCACATTTCCAAAGCTAAGCCAGATACAAACATAATAAGCACAGAACACAAAATGTAAACTCTCTTCTCAAGAAGAACTGTGAAATCCAGTGATACTTTCTTTGCTATAAATAAAGAACACTTATTCCTTGGGAAAACATAAGATCATTAAATAAGAATATAAGAACTGCAATTCTGGATCAGTCCAAAGGTCTGTGTAGTGGCAAGTAAGCGATACCTTAGAGGGAGAAACCAGACATGTGTAGAGTAACCTGTCTCCTGTAATATCTTCCTAAGCACCATCAGTTATGTTTAATAGGCTGATGGACCCGTCCTCCATAAAATTGTTTAATCCATTTTTAACCCAGTTATATTATCAACCTCTACAACATTCTATTGCTTTCAGTTATGTCAGTTTCCAGTTCTGATTTCCAATAATTTATGTTAAAAAGTATAAAAGCATTACATACAGAATGGCTCCGGTAAGTGTGCTTTATTAAGGAGAACCCAGTATTTTGCATTTAGTATCAAAGTTCATGGAGATTGTTGGGCCTGGTTACACATTAATTTTGGGTGGCTCCTGGAGTTCTTAACCCCTGGATTGTTTGCATGTTTGCACCTTTAAGTGGCTTAAAGCACTCGTTATGTAGGTTAAAGTTAGGCCTCTCCAGGACAGGATTATCTCTGATCCATACAACCCAGCTCCCATTCCATTAACGTGTGGCCACTCGCCACATAGGTGCCACTCAAGTGGAAATCCTCCAGTATCACAGGATGCAGTGGCTCTTCCTATTCTTCTGTTCTGTGGGATCTTATGCTGCTGGTTACTTAGTGGAGTGACCCAGCAACTGGAGTCACAGCTTTTCTATTTCCCACAGCCTCTGGCCCCCAATCCAGGAACAGTGGCCTGGGGCTCCTTTCCACACCAGTGCTGAGCCTGTCAGGGTAAGTGGTCACTGCAGGATCCCATGTTCCCTCCACATCCCCTGGTAAGCCCTGGGGAGTGGAGGAGAGCATGGCTAGCCCCAGAGAACTCCCAGACCCAGCCGGGCTCTGGCATGCCTCAAGCTCCAGGTCTACCGCTCCAGCAATGCCCTGCATTATGCATACAAATTGCATGCAGTCTGGTGAGAGCTGGCAGCAGCTGCCCTGGGGTGGGGGGCAGCTTTTGCTCCAGGGCAGGATGGCTGTGGATGGATCTGGGCTGCAAGCATGGGGCTCTGCTGCTGCCCATGTGGACACAGGAGCCAGCTGTGGGCAGACTCCAGTCCCAGCTGTGGAGTGAAGGAAACTTGGGGGAGAACTGGCTGCACCAGCTGCCATCATTGCCACTGGCTTCCCAGAGCCACTGCCTGGGCCTTTCCCCACCCAAGAGCCTGGGATTGTCTATTTGCCCCATGTGTTGCTGGGCTGCCCCCACCAAGCCTAGGGGCAGTAAGGAGGAGTGGGGGCAAAGTGGATGTGGGGTACAGCTGAGGTGTGTGAGTGAGGAGTTGGAGGGAGAGGCAGGGCTGCAGCTCAGCCTCACTCAGGCTGAAGTTGCCTGGGCACTGGGAACAGTTTGAGGGCTGCATATGTTTGGCAGACATACCTGGATGTGTGTGAGCACAAGGGCTCTGGGAGCTGCTCCCTCTACAGCCACCCTGCTAAGCTCCTTAGCCTCCTCTCCAGGGACCCTGCCACCTCCTTTCCCTCCCTGCAGCCTAGAACTGCTGCTGCAGCAGGTAAGGGATAGGCAAAGCATAGAGAATCATAGAGAAGCAGGGCTGGAAGGGACCTCAGGCCTCCAGTAGCAAGTCATATGCCGTGGAGGTGGGGGACAGTCAGAGAAGGTTTCTGGATTGCTAGGTGTGACTGCTCTGGACTTCAGGCTACCACTAAGCTTATCAACATCTGTGCAGCTCAAAGTACTGTGTGTAACAGGGCCCTTGGTCTGTATTTGGTAAGACTCAGTTCTTTTTCACAATTTCACCCATCAATGGATGAAGCTAATGCTGCTGGCAGTTACCATTGCATAAAGAAACATAACTTCAGAGGCCTGTAGCATAAGCCTTTTCCATTTTGTCCTCCCTCCACAAAAATATTTATGTAAAAGCATTTCCCTTGTGGGCTTTTGTTCAAAACCGAGAGAAAGGGAAGATTAAATTTTACATAATGTTATTAAATAGTTTCTCTTGGGGAAGCTGTACTGGTACAGAAGTTACTTGAGGTATGTACTGATTAAATAAATCTTGAGATTATATGTATTTATTACATATAAACAACATCAAATGCATACTATTTCTATGCAAATTATTGTTTCTACTAGGTTAAGAAAACTAGTTGAGGCCAAGATACTGTTTCCAGACGGTGTCCGGAATTGCATTTTGACAGTTTTACTTGTGGTGAATGACAGCAGAAGATATTGTTGTTAGAGTAGTCATTCCTTCAGGGGCTTGTATTGTGCCTAAAGAAATGCCTTACAGGTCCTTTTATATTCTTCCTATTTAAGATGCCACTGTGTCAGGCAGTCTCCTCTGCATCCCTTCCTCTTTTTCTCCGAGGTATCACAAAGCCTGAGTAGAAACTCCAAACCAAACACAATCACAAAACAGCACTAAAACTATCATTTCTTTTCTACTGAAAGGGTAACATCAGTCTCTCAGCCATTACAATTGGGAAAATCATCATTATGAATGATTTTTTTTGAAGGGAACAGATCAGGATTGCCCTCTGGTTATCATATCATAATTGCTGGCGGGTAGTTACAGGCTTCAATCTAAGGCTGACATTATCAATAACTCATTTTACATTTCTTGGGAACAGAGTAGGGCTGTTTTATGAAACAGGGACTGATTTTTAATAAGTATTTTGGGATGGGCAGAGAGGCTTGGATTTCATTGCATCATAAGTTTGGAAGAGACTTCAGGGACCGTATGGTCCAACCTCTGCAGAGATGCCGGACTCCTAAGCTATCCCAGACAGATGCTGAAAGAGTGAAAGAGATTCCATAACTTCCTAAGCAGCTTCTTCCATTAACCTAACCTTTTTACAATTACATAGCTTTTTCTGAGATTAAATCTGCTATACTGCAGTTGAAACCCTTTGCCATCATGTTCTTATACCTGTGACAAAGGAGAACATTTGTTCTCCTTTTGCCTTTATAGCAGCTTTCCAAATATTTGAAAACTTCTATCATGTTTTCTGCTTGTGACATGATAATTTTGAGCAGTTCCTGGAGCTTTTACACCTGGGTTGTCCACACATTAACACCTTAAACTACTTTTAAGCATTCATTAGGTGTTTTAAAGTTGTCACTCCAGGGCAGGTTTATCACTGATCCATACTACCAGGTTATGTTACAGTAAATTGTAGCTGCTCTAAGCTACACTTTGGTGTAAACAACCCTGCCACCTTCCCTACCCCACTGCCCCTCTTGCCCCCCCCCCCCCAGCACCCCAGGTCGATGCTTACTGCCTTTCCACCCCCCTGCCTTCCTGTGGCTATGTGAATGGTCTGTCCCAGGGGAGCAGGAAGGGAAGGGTTACCCTGCCTGGTTGTCCCCACAGCCACTGCTGCTGCTCTCTCAGCCAGGCTCAATGTGGAGAAGAGCGGCAGCTGGGCAGGTAGGGTAACCCTTATCTGATGCTTCTCTGGGACAAACAGTGCAGGCAGCCTTAAGTAAGTGGGGGTGGGGTAGGGTGAGGGGAGCCCAGGCAGCAAGGGGGATTCTTACCTTTTAGTCCTCCAGGCCCCTGCTGGCTTGAAGTGCGACTGGTCCAAACTCTGTCTAGCACTGACACTCATCAACATTTGTACAACTCACAATGTAAAGTGTAGTCTCTTTTTCTGTAAAGTAAACGCATCTACTTTTCTCAGCTTTTCCTGATACGGTTTGTTTTCCAGCCACTTTATCTTGCTTGTTGCTGACTTTGGGATCCTCTTCAGTTTCTTTACATCCTTTTTAAAATGAGGCGCCCAGAACTGAACACAGTATTCCGAGGGAGGCCTAATGACTGCCAAGCAAAATGGTACTACTGTCTCTTCTCATGCTGTGTATGCAGTATTTCTGCTAATGCAGCCCCAAATGACATTTGCTTTTTTTTGCAACAGGATCAACCTTCACTCCCAAATCTATTTTAATAGTTCTGTTCGCTAGCCAATGATCTCCAATTTTGTATTTATGCATTTGACTTTGGGCCTTGTTTGGGGTTTGGTTTTTTTGCTTTCCTAGGGCCAGAACATTCCATTTATATTTTTTGTACTTGATTTTGTTGTCTGGAGTCTGGTTCTTTAATTTTTAAGATCCTTTTGAATTCCGATGTGTCCTCCAAAGTGTTTGTAGTAGTTTTGTTTCATTTCTAAACTTCATCTGATCAAGAAGTTCTCTATTTCTCCATTTAAGTCCTTAATAAATGTGTTAAAGAAGACCAGACCCCCAGCAGTCCTCTGTGGAACATGCCTTGAAATCTCCTGCCATTCTAGCTTTGATCCACCATTCAGAAAGAAGCTGGCCACATTCCTTAAACTAGAGGGTCACAGGAGAATGATTTCAGATAAGATGGTGGGATCTCTGCCTCGCTTTGGAGCCAAGCTGGTAATGCCACACAGCATGTTGGGAAGCTATTGAGCTCTTGCTGAAAGTGGTGTGAGGAGCAGCAGAAACCAACTGGGGTTGGGAGTCTTTCTGCTCCCAGCCCCAATTGCCAACCACATCACAATCACCCTCCATGCCAAGACCTGCCTGGAAAGGTTCCTGAAGGTGAAACCTGACCAGGGAAGTCTTTGAGGTCACTTGAAGTGGGTCCTGTCTCCTGCATGGGTCCTATATTCTCTTTTAACTCTACAAAGCCATGTGAATAAGTATAATTTGTAACATTTTATAATAAAGTTTTAACTCTACTTTTGGTTATTTAACTAATTATGTATCCACCTAATGGTAATTCTGGTTGAACCCACAGTTTTCTAGTTAACTTAAGAGAATGTCACACAGGACTATATCAAAGATTTTGCTAAGGTCAAGGTATATCATTGCTACTGCTTTCCTCTCATCCACTCAAATAGTCAAAGAAGGCAATCAAATTGGTTTGGCAAGATTTGTTCTTAACAAATCCATGTTGGCTGCTAGTAATCACTACTTCCTTCAGGCATTTATACATTGAAAGTTTCATAATTTGTTCTTGTAACTTGTCAGATATTGAAGTCAGGCTGGCCAGTCCGTAATTTCCCAGGTGTTCCTTTCCCCTTTTTTAAAGATAGGCACTATGCTAGCTTTTCACTAGTCCTGTGAAACCTTGCCTGTCATCCATGACTTTGCAAATATTATTACCAGTGGCTTTGAGATATATTGAACCAATTCCTTCAGCATTCTGGGATGAATTTTGTCAGTTCATGCCGACTTAAATTTAGTCAGCTTAGTTAGAAGCTCTCTGAGGTGCTCTTTACTTATCCACAGGTCTACTCCTTTTTTTGCTTATATAGATTTCCTTAGTAGTCTTTTCACCCTTTTTAGTGAATGTTCAGGCCTTTGCATCTGCCATGACCAGCTAACTGTCACCATTGAATGGAGGGCAGGCAATTTCCCTGGACTTCCTTTTGTTAGACATATTTGTAGAATCTCTTTATGCAGTCTCTAACATCCCTTCAACCGAATCCCATTTTTTGCATTAGCTTTTCTTATTTTTTACCCAGTTTTGTTATTCTTTGGTATACTTCCTTAATGACTTGCTTTTGTTTCCATAGCCAGTAACTAAGCATCTCTTCATGTAGCTACAACAGTCTCCTGCACTGCTCGTCTTTCAACTGGGTTAGAATAGTTTGTTGTAGACCCTCCATTAGTCTGTTCTTCAGGAGCTACCATCCCTCTTGGACCACCTTATCCTATAAAGGGTATTTTCCGTAGGATATTTCCCACTAAATCGTTTACATTTGCCTTTTTGAAGTCTTATCTGGTTGTTGTACTATTTTGATTCTTTCCTTTTTTAAAGAATTTTATCATATAGTGATTGTTTCCTTCAATGTTTCTAGTCACTTTTGCATTCACAACTATTTCTTCCTTGGCCAGAACGATGTCCTGTGCATTTAAAGAACTTTCTGGACATCTGACATTTTGCTGTAGTATTATTCTCACGGAGATCAGGAAAGGTAAAATATTTTATTTGTAGTGTCTCAGAAGTTATCAGTATCCTTGTTACATGCTTGACAAATACGTCATCCACCTCTGCTTCCTGATTTTGCATTCTATAGTAGACCCCCACCATAATGTCACTTGTGTTTTTTCTTTCATTATCTCACCTGGATATACTAAACAGATGTCACTTTCTTCCTTTTGGGCATGGGAATAAGCGTATATGCTCTTGATGTGTAGCATGGTACTATCTCCTTTTAGCATGCGCATTTGAAACAGGTGTGGATATTCTGGTCATGGGGGTCATTTCACCATTGTTGTCTGTTTATAGGACCTAGTTTAAAGTCTTTCCCAGGTTAGTCTAAAGATGCTCTTTCAATCTTTGTCAGATTGGAAATCATCTCTGGGATTCTCTTTTCTAGAATATCAGTCCACTGTTGACAAATTTACAGCTAAATAGTTGACACCCAGACACCTGTCTGGAAGATAGGTTCAGGCACCACATTTAACAGCATTCAGGCTCACACATTCCATCAGACAAGCCTACCACATTCAAGTCCTTTGTGCTCTTTCTGGTTTGTGATCCTTCTCTCATCTTTGTCCTTGTTCAGTCCTGCAGAAAAAATTCAGATACACCAGTTGCCAAAGAAGAAGCTGATTGCAGTCTGATTCTTCAGTCAGGTTTCAAATGCAACTCTGCCCAGGCAGTTATTGTACTAAGACGTAGCTGTCTGGCAAGACATAAGGTATGGAACATGAATGATGGATTTTGGGATGACAGGGAAGGAAGGCTAATGCTAAATATTTGAACACATTCTAAAAACAGTTATTTAGAAAATGATTTAGGTGTGTCAGTCCAGGAACTGTGAAAATACAGGCCAATATCTGAAGATACCAAGATCATGGTTGTGCACTGTTACCAACTCTTGCACTTTTCATACAAGTGTTAGGATATTTGTTGGTTTTCTTGAAGTTCCAGCTCTTTCAAACACAGATTCCAGGGTGTTTTACTATGTTTCAATTCCTCGTGACTGTGGAAAAAGTTTGAAAATTGGCTTGTGTGTGCTAGAACGCTCGCATTTTCTATTGTAAGAACATCTCATATATTTGTAAGATAAAACCATCATGTTTCTGAGCCCTGGTTTCTAGTATTTGAAAGCTTTAGGCTGTCACTACTGACTGGACATATTTACACATGCATTAACGTGCCATAATTATGGTGCACTAAGTTTAGTACCTGTAAAAACAGGTACTCAATGCTCCATAATCGGCGCTACTGTGCTGTAGTACTGGCACAAATCTTTTAGGTGATGCTAATGCACAGTAGACTAATTCTGCTGCCCATTAGTGCATTAGCAGCTTTCTCTGTGATATGCTGATGTGCAGTAGAATTAATCTACTGCACTTTTAGCATCCTGTGGAGATGTGCCCACTATGAATGTAGAGGGATGATCATGAGTTGCAAGTAGAAGCTTTGCAATTTAAAGGTTATTGAGTTTTGTTTTTCTGGCAGGTGTGCTCTGACAGGAGTCTTAGGTTTTTGACTGTGTGTTTTTCAAGGTGAAACGTTGTGTTCCACATTATCATGCTCATTGTGAGGTTTGGCATTTTACTTTTTCTGGAAGAGAATCAGACCTAATACTTATTCCCTTCAATGTGGTTGTGAAGTATATTTTTATTTTAACAAGAACATGAAACACAAACCTGATACTGTAACTTTGGATTTTCCAGTATTATTTTTGGTAGAAAAAGCAAGTATCTGCTAAAATGTACTATGTGATAATTACTGTGGTTATAAACAAACTTTTCCTATACTTTGAGTAGGTGATTTTTCAGCTAAAGTTTGGAAAATGTTAGAGAAGCAGGATTTACTTGGTCCTATCTTTTATGGAACCAACTGGGTAGGTTGGGGAGATGCTAAATAGGCTTTTGGGCACAAAATGTCCTTCCTCAGGTGTGGGGAAAAAAAGCCAATACAGCTGACAGTAAATTCTAGGTAGAAAAATGAATTTGTTTAAACCCATTATTTGTTTAATCCAAGCCCCATTCCTCCCTGCATGTTCATATTCCTGTGCTGTTTAAATTATAATTTTACTAGTATTTCAAAGGGACTGATGTCTAAGAGACGAGTCCAGATTTGTTAACTGAACAGCTAAACAGGTCCTAGGCAAATTTTAAGCATCTAAATTCCAAAGAGATATCCAGATCTAGTGATCCCAAAATTCATTTGACTGCACTGTTGACTGCAAAGTTCCCTGGGCACCTGACTTTGGTTCCTATGCATGCTCAGAAGAGACCAGTTTGAGACCCACCTCCCACTTATACTCTCCTGCAACCTAGGTATGTGGCAGACTGGCACCTATGCCCCAGTCCGTTACAGCCATCAGTACAAAGTGCAGTAGCTACAATCACTTGACAGCAGAAACACTGCTAGAGGAGACAATGCCAGTGCTACCCTTTTGCATGAAAGCTTAGTAATTAGAGTGCACGCATAAAATCATTGACCTGTGTCTTGTGCCCTCCTCAGATTGAAAGCATTCAAACCCATGTCTCCTACCTCCCAGGAGAGTGCTGCCCTAATTCTGTGCCAGAAGAGGGCAAGTAAGAAACAGCCTGATAGCATAGCCTGACTGGCTGTGCCTGTATGAGAGGTGGACTGTGCAGTCATTTAGTACTTGCTTATGCAGTATTGTTGCATAAAATAAGGTATTATTGCACAGTACAAGTGCCGCATGTTATTTTCCTAATGTTACTGCACACTAGTTCCTTACTCCAGCAACGCTACCTCATAGTAGCTCGTTGTCAGTGCGCCATAGCATCTCATGTAGATGTGCCCAGTGGGTGAAGCCTGAGCACTGATCCCACTCTCAGTATTATTTCTGTTTCTTAAACAATGAGTGTTTCATGTAAAATGCATAAACAGTCTAGGAAGACAAGTTTCCCAGCCTTTTCCAATTTTCTCAGTAGAGGATGAATTTAGCTGATTAGTGTTTTAGCTTCTTTGTGAATAAATCAGCGCTTTTATTTGGACCATACCTTGAGTCTGACCTGAGGTCCTTAATGAAATGAATAAGTGTGCATTTTATTTGCTAATGGATCAATCACACCACAAAATTATAACACCTACTGCAATTTGTCAGAATTAAACATGATTGTCAAAGCCCAGATTAGCAGTCTAACAAAGCAACCTTTCATTCATTTGTGAATATACTATTTAGAAATGTCCAGGTCAGAAAAGAGTCACAAACAGCAGTGTCAGACATTAAACTGTAACATCTCCCGGCATGATAATTTCTTGATGAAAGCTGGTAAGGTGTTTTTTCCTCCTTTAATGTCACCCATTCACAAGCATGAATATTGCATTCTCTTAAAGCCAAAGCTCTAATCATAATATCTTCCCGTAATGTATATTATTTAATCATGCCCTGAGGGTTAAATGCAAAGTTTTTATATTGCACTCCTACTCAGCTCTGAAATTGGAAGGATGAGAAGCTTCCTGATTTTGCATGCTGCTTACATTTTCTGGTGGTGTTTTCAAAGACTTTTCAGGGATTGAGAAGTAGATGGTAAATGTCTGGGTACTGTCATTTTACCTGTGTGAAGTGTTATTCTTCTGATTCCACACTTGACTCATGGCATTACAAAAGCCTCCCTCCCTCTACCCTTAAAAAGAGGGTCCAGAATCTGCTTCTACCTATCCTACCTTATTAAGCTAAAACCAGTGGGGTGAGAATGGATGCACTTGAATATAAAAGAGGAGAACTCTGTTTATTATGAAGGTGTTTTATGAAAATCACGTTTTAAAAAGTTTGTAAAGAACATATGTCAAAGAAAGGAATACTTGCAGATGCTTTTTAGTATTTGGGATTTAAAATCATGGAAAGCAGTGAGAGAAGATGTCAATATGTACTTGGCACCTGGATCATCTGCACAAATGGTCCATAATCAACCAGATGAAATTCGACAAGGACAAGTGCAAAATCCTGCAGCTCTCCTTGACTTCTTTTCTTCTCAGATTTTTTTTCCCAGGAGATCCTGCCCACCAATTCACTGAGTTTTCTAAAGTCTGCATTTCTGAAGTCCAGGGCCCCTCTTGACAGTCCGATAAAAGCATGATAGTAACTAACACAAGATCCACACAATCAGGCCTCCTTCCATGTCACCCATGCAGGGCAGGAGGCCTGAGTGTGGGATCCAGCATCAGATCCAATCACACCTTATTGATGGTGCAAGGGGAGCCTGGAATTATGATTGCCACAATTAATGTTATGTCACTGGTCTGATGAGAACGAGCTACAAAGTTATTACACATTTTGGTCTTATTCCTTGTTTTATCATGCCATTAATTGATTGAGCAAATGGGTGGGTCACAGATTGAGATGTGATTAACTGGCTAATCACACCTTAAGTATATTGTGTAGATGGTGCCCCAGTGCCTTTATTCTGCTGTTCTCCTTTCTTTGTCCACTTAGGATGCTGAACTCCTTGTCATTTTGTGACAGTGGCACCTGAATTACCTTCCACCTTCACATTCTCAATCAATTCCTCCTTGTTTGTGAGCAGCTTCACCCTGGGTTGGCCTGTCTGTCATCTGTATCATGAGCACATTTCAGGAATTTGTTGGACTTCTTGTGCACTGCTGTGTTCTCCTCCCAGAAGACATCCTGATCATTAAAGTCCTCCATGAGAACTAAACCCTATGATTTGGAAACTTCTGTGAGTTTTTTAAAGAGGGCCCCATTTACCTTCTCCTTCTGTTTTGGTGGTCCATGGCAGATGCCCACTATGACATCCTCCATGCTGCTCTCCCCTCTTACCTTTATCCAGAGGCTTTCAGCAGGCCTTAGAATATGTGTACAACATTTTTATATATAGTACAACATTTCCTTGTTTTTCCCCTGCCTATCCTTTCTGAACAATCTGTACCCAACCAAGTCTGTACTTCAGTCATGTGAACTATCTCCCACATCTCTGTTATGTCCATTACATCTCTTACGCCAGTTACATCTGTGTAATATCAAGAGACTCCCATCTCTTCCTGGCAGTTCATTTTCTTGGAACACTACCCCATAGTCGAGGTGCTTCCAGAAGAACTTTGGCTTCCATCTATACAGCCACATATTGATCTCCAGGATGCGTCTGCTTCTAACCAGGCCTTTACCCTTGACTGGAAAGATTGTTGAGAATACTGCCTGGGCCCCCTTCTCCTTCACCTTCCTGCCTCCAGAGCCATGTAGGTCACTTTGGATTGGTTCCCCCATAAGAGTATAATTAGAACCCACATACATGAACAAGTCAGAGGGCCAGATGAGTCTTGACAAACTTTCAGTGACATCTTGGATGCAGGCTCCTGAGAGGCAGCAAATCTCCTGAGTCAACAGGTCAGGCAAGCAGGTGGATACCTCCATAGCTTGCAGAAAGTTCACCTCTGCCACTTTGTGCCTCTTCTTGGTATTACTAGTCTCACTCTTCCTCCCCACCAGGGGTGCATAGCTTGGCTTGGCATTCCTCCTGGAGTGAGTTCCTTCTCATTCAATGCCTGGGTTTTTTACCTGTCCTCCAACTGAACAGCTTTAGGTTCAGAAGAGGTCCATGGTCAGAGGTGACAAGCTGCCATGATGGTGAAGGTGTCTTGATGCACAAAGTCACTGAAGGCCTCACACTTATTTATGCTTATAAATTCTCCTGTTTGCTGTCCTATTTGCTAATCCTGTGTCCTAATATGATACACATTCATTTATAGAGAATACCACTTCTGAGAGAACCCCAGACTATTACTGAGATACTGTCAAACTCTCGTACTCTAAGGCTAGGTATAGATATTCAGAAAGCCCAAGGTGGAATCGATCTAAGTGATATTGTACCCCTGTGGGATCAGGCCAACTCTCAGGATCTCAATATTGTGCTGTTAGACAGAAGGGTGTGACACAACTACACATATACAAACACAGAAATCAGTTAGGTGCATACACACACACACTACCAGCTCAGGCACATACACATCCAAACCAGTCTAAGCACATGCATACCTATCACCAATTCAAGCTCATACACTATATGCCCCAAAAGTTAGACAGAGATCACTAATTCATATATCATGCACACAATGCCATATATATATATATATGCACACACACTAGTTCACACACATACAACCCACCTACACATACACACAGGTTAGTTCCTAACTTGGATGGTACAGTGTGTATGTGTGTGCTTGGGATACCTGGGATACTTGGGGGAAGGCTCATGCGAGAGAGAGAGAGTTAAAGTGTAGGGAGTGAAAGTTGCCAGAACCAGGATTAGAACAGGTGTACTACAGAGAAGCTGGCTGAGGAACTGGGGCTGGAACCTGAGGCAGACAGCTGCAATCTTGGAGGGGGCAGATAAGTGGTGGCAAGGAGGAGATAGCCAGGAAAGAAACTGAGGCAGAAACCTGTTTGCTCAGGGGAAAAGGAAAAGGCAGAGGAGATAAAACAGTGGCAAAGGAACAGGGGGTTTGGAGGCAGAGGAGCTCAGGACAGGTATTGGAGGTGGCAGTGAGCCAGAAGTGGGAGAGGGAGAAATGAAACAGAAGTTAGAGGAGTGAGGAGCAGAGATTGGAGCGGGGCCAACCATAGTAAAGCAAAACCCAACTTAGGGGTCCAAAGTAACAGTTTTATTACACAGACAACACACTACACAGTCCCATGAAGTTATTGGTTCACACACGCACATGCACACATAATGGCAGCAGGAGAAAGAGACTCAGTGGAAGGGCTGGAGTCCAGTTAGGGAAGAGAAGCAGAGTCCCAAGTCCTTGGTTTAAGAGAGTGGTTTAAGAGAGGGGTGGGGGGTGATAGCTACCTATCCAGGCTGGATAAGGGGCCTTGTCCAATAGGTGTTATCCAGAGGGGGGTCGCCGGCAGGGTCTCTGGGTGGATAGGTGGTATGGCATGGTGCTGGTCCAGATGGAGAGGGCGTCCCACTGGGTCTGTCTTCACTGCCCTTTTTTATAGGGGCAGAACTTGTGTGACAGGAGGCATGCCCAGGCAAGTGTCAACCCTTGGCGTACTGAGCATGTGTGCTCCATTCAGGGATGTGCAGTTTTGGGTGTCTGTAGTGGTGGGGTACAATGGTAGAGTTGCTGGTTCTGCAGGGTCTTTTGTCTTTTAAATGCTGGGTTCTTTTCTCTGTTCTTGGGTGAGGTCTGTGGTTCTTGGATGAATCAGTGTGAGGTGATGGCTCAGTTGTTACAGGCCATTCAGTAGAGGCCAGCTACCATTGTATTTCAATCATTCCCAATTACTCTCATTCATCTGGGAACTAATTTACATGGGAGGGGTGCATGACTCATACAGTTGCGACACACAGGGGATGCCTGGGCAGAGGACACAAGGTGGAGACTTGACATACAAAATGGAAACTTGACATACTTTGCTTCACTTACAAACACAGGCCTGCACTATACAATATCCATATGAAACAATAAAAATCAATACGAAAATGATAATAATAAAATATGCAACAGTAAGAATCAATATAAACCGAATAATAATACAATATAAAACAGTGGATATCCAAAACCAAAAACTTGGTACCAAAATAAAAATGTTAAAGCTTATCCTAAGTCTGAGCTAGCTTATGCTTGTCTGTAGGGAACAGAGAGGGAGTGAAAGAAAAGCCAGAAATAATTGGGGAAGGGCATGCATATAATATA
This sequence comes from Crocodylus siamensis, assembly GCF_052110815.1. NCBI lineage: Eukaryota > Metazoa > Chordata > Crocodylia > Crocodylidae > Crocodylus > Crocodylus siamensis. Next base: position 147,715,672 of record NC_143396.1, read on the forward strand.
CTAAATATGGATCCTTTTATATATATATATAAAAAAATTGCAGGGTTTTGCTACAACATGGTTATCTGCATGCGCATAGTTTAGATGGGTAATGAATAAAACACTTCTTCACCTTTGGGTGGTCTGTGGGGGGACAAGAGGGGTGGCAAGTTTTAGACCAGGTTCCACCATTTTTAAACCAGTCTGTGTGCTGAACTTCTGTTCTGTTATGGATATAGACCAGTGTCTGATGGTGTAAAAGGATCCATATTTGGTATTTCTTACTTATTATTCTAGAATTAAAGTTTGGAAATATTCACTCATACAAAACTGTTGTGACCTTTGTATGAAATATAAGTTGAAAACTGAGAGAGAAACAATCTGCTGGAATGACAAATGTTGACTTAGCTTATGAAAGTGTGGGCAGACCCAGTTAATGCCTTTCTCCACAATTCTGGGTGACAGTGGACTGATTTGGTCTTTGGGGCATGGATTGCCACCTTGTTCTGTGTTTGAACAGCATATGGCAGGTGTGTCAAACACTGTGGAGCTCTGTGATCTGGCTCATGGGTCTTGGACTGACCCAAGCTCAGAGCTAGTGTGGCATGTGGGCTGGACCCAGTGCTGCATGCGGCACAGGAGGTCGATCCACACAGCACTTGCACTAAATCAGCCCTGTGCACTGGCTCTTGGGCTAGTCCAGATCGGGCCCCAGGCCATCTGTGCACACCAGAGCTAGCACGGTGTGTACCACACCATGCACCACCCTGTGCTGGCTCCCTGAGGTATGTGCAGCACATGTGGCTGGCCCAGTCTCCCATGCCACATGCTGTATGTATCAGCACTGCTTTGGGACTTGTTCTGCACATAATACACAAGGCCAGCCTGGGGCATGTGCTGGATGGGATAGCTTGTTGGATCAGCCCCATGTGCTGGCTGTGGCATACATGGATGGCCCAGAGCCTAATCTGGACCAGCTCCAGAGCCAGCTCACAGGCCCGTCCATCAGGGCACACCATGCAGTTTGTGCCCTGTGCCAGCCCTGTGCCCTATGTACAGAGCAAGCTCCAGAGTGGGGCTGGCATATGCTGTTCGCCAAACTGGCCTGGCAGCACACACAGCATGTGGTACAGGGGCCGGAACAGTGTGTGCACTGCATTCAGTCTGCCCTTTGCCAGCTCATAGTACAGAGGAGTCGTACTCCTAACTATGGCTCATAGATGCTTCATTAATATAGGTAACAGTTTTCTTTTTTTCCCTTAGTTTCTTATCTGTGAAGGAAAACTAATGGCACTTTTCTAATTATATGGGGTGTTGTGAGGCACTCTGCTATTTCAGTAATGGATCCGTTATTAGTACCATAGACCAGGGGTCAGCAGTGCTTCCCAGCAGCATACAGGAATGTTCTGCCCAAATGTCTTGGGCCAGATTCTGGTATGTAGGTTTGCAGTATCATTTGATGAAGCTGGGGGGAATTGCATATGCATGTGGGGTAACCTTTGATTCCTTTATATGCCTGTATTCATATACACACACTTTCATTTTCACTAATGAATATGGATGTGTTGATTCTTGTGTGAACTGTTTTTAGTACAATATCAGTTTATATCATTCACAGAAGACATGGCATAAAAAAGAAAGTGTAAGTTTTAGAAGCTGTGTCAAGCATATATAGATATGTGTAAAACACATTGTAGATTTCATGAAAATTAGACCTGAGAAATGCAACTGTTCTTAATTACCAAGTGATAATGTCACCTCTTTCTGAAATACTGGTTGATGGTCTCAATTATTTTGCCTTTTTAATTCATCAAATGTCTTGATCTTATCTTTTAAAAAATACTAGAATAACTTTGAAATAGGAAAATCCCCAGGTAGTATAGCTAGTGATAACTCTATTAACCTTAAGGAAACTCAGATACATGAGAGATGGATATCACTATAAAGCCCTGAGATCTGGCTGGAAATTTAATGAAATGCCATCTCTCCATTGACTTCATGAAGTTTGGATAGTGCATTGATAAGCAGCCAGTTAAAATCGTACGATAGATCTAACCCAGGATCTTAATAGGATACATTTATACACACCTTAGCTTTCTTGACGGGCATGAAGCTGAAGAGTAAATGCTTTTTTTTGGCTAAATATTTATACCTTTTTTGCAATCAACTTTCAAATATATTTTTTCTTCTTTTACAAAATGTTTTAATAATATGCCTTCCTCCTTCTAGTAGGGGCAGAAAGGGAAGTATTGAACAGTGTGTATTATTATTAGAAGTAACAGTATGATAAGAAAACACCTTGTTTACATAGAATGATAGAAAATTTGGGTTGGAAGGGACCTCAGGAATTCATCTAGTCTAGCAGTTCTCAACCTTCTGCACCTTACGTCCCACCGATGTAAGGTCAAAAAATCCCAGTCCCACCAGTCAGTGGGGGTTGGGGTGGGTCCCTCTTTGGGACTTACGGTTTCACTGTCATGACCCAAGTCCCACCTAGAGGACCTTCCCATCCCACCGGCTGAGAAACCCTGATCTAGTCCAGCCAATCCGTGCTCAAAGCAGGACCATCCCCACGTATATCATCCTAGCCAAGACGTTGTCTAGCTGAGACTTAAAAATGTCCAAAGACGGAGAGTTCATAACCTCTCTGGGTAACCTGTTCCAATGTTTTGCTGCCTTCCTAATAAGCGAGTTTTTCCTAATATCTAACCTAAACTTCCCTTGCTGCCACTTAAGATCACTGCTCCTTGTTCTGTCATCTGCCACTACTGAGAACAGTCTAGGTCCATCCCTTTTGGAACCACCTTCAGGTAGTTGGAGGCAGCTATTAAATCCCCCCCCCAGTCTTCCCTTCCCTAGACTAAGTAACTCCAGTTCCCTCAGTCTTTCCTCAGAAGTCATGTCCCCCATCCCATCACCATTTTTGTTGCCCTCTGCTGGACTCCTTCCACTTTGTCCACATCCTTTCTGTAGTGGGGGTCCCAAATCTGAACACAGTACTCCAGATGTGGCCTTACCAGAGCTGGATAGAGTGGAATAATACTTCCCTTGACCTACTGGCAACACACTTACCAGTGCAGCCCAGTATGCCATTAGCCTTTTTGGCATCAAGGGCACACTGTTGGTTCATATTCAACTTATTGTCCAATGTAATCCCCAGGTCCTTTTCTGCAAAGCTGCTGCCCAGCCTGTCAGCCCACAGCCTGTCCTGGTGCGTGGGATTGTTCTGTCCTAAGTGCAGGACTTTGTACTTGTCCTTATTGAACACCATGAGATTTCTTTTGGTCCAATCTGCCAATTTGCTTAGGTCCCTCTGAATCCTAACCCTACCCTCCAGCCTATCTACTACTCACCCCAGCTTACTCTCTCTTCTAATCAGGTTTGTATTTATTCTAGCATCATGTACATACTGTATTGTATGCCTTTAGACGTTTGGATTCAGTCTTGGCTTTCACCAAAATAACTGTTAAAAAAGACTGTATTTGTGAATAGGCTGTTTGGTGTCCATGAACTGAAGGGTTTAGAAGAGGTTATCTGGAAATGTTAGCATATTAGAAAAATGCCATTTTCTCTGATTAATGTCAAAATGCATAACCTTCTCATTTGGGCTTCAGACTAGATAACACCAAGGAGGTACAAGTGCAGTCCCCATGAATACTATGAAAGAGGCAGAGAACACATGAAACTGATAGGATGTAATTCATTTGCCAGTAATGGCCCTGTAATTGTAGCTATTACATAAAATTCTGATTGTGACTGTGCTGTATTTAAGAATTGGGCCTGTGGTTTTATTGCAGCATGATTACAGTGAACCCGTTGGGGACTGTTAGCATATAGCCTCATTCTCTTAAGCATTCATTTGGCCAGCGTTCTGTAACGTAGCCATGTTCTAAGGGATGTGAGAGTCTATAAGAACTGTGGAACCAGTAACAGAAGGGGCATACATTTAGTTTCCTTGCTTTCTAAGTTCTAAATCAGATATACTCTCCAGCAGCAGGAAAAGTACATCATATTCTTTATTTAAATAGACTAGTGAAAAGGGTTTTCATCCCCGGGTGCACTGACATTTTGCACTGCTTTAAGGAGTCTGCAAATCTCCCAGGGTTTTAAGGTTTAATGATACAGAGTGCAACAGAGATTTTTGTTGTGTGTTCAGGGCTGTGAAAGAGATTATCGCATTGAAATTGTACTTTTGATTTTCCAGAACGCTTGGGGTAGGTGGTATCTTTGCATTAATGAGAGAACAAATCTGGGCAGCAGTGCCTCAGGAGCCCAGTCAATGGGCAAAGAGGACTAGAGGCCAGTTTCCTGTGGTGAGAAAAGAGGATCACAGATATGAGGGTGAGGGAAGGGGGGGAACCAAAATGACATTATATAAGCAAGTAAAATTTACACAGCTTTAACTTCTGAAGTAGAATGATCTGTCACTGCACAAATGCTGAATTCTTTGAAAAGGCAGGGCAGACTTCTTATGTAAAGGCATCCCTTTTATGCTTAACACTCCCTGGAATTAAAGCATCCTGAAATGTCGCTCCAATTTATCTTGTATGTATATAAAGCAGTAGTGTTCAAAAAACCCAGAGGTTTTTAAAATTAGCAAATTCACTGACCTAAAAAACCTATTCTCTTACCTCAGAATTCAGATAATAAGTGATACTTTGAGGTTCTACATTTCTTTTGCTAGGTTTTTTTTTTGCTGATTTATTTGCATTGATTTTTAGTTAAATCTGGAAGCTCAGATGTCAGAACAACACTTTTTTCTGTTCCAGTCTAATCTGAAACAAAAACTTGGGAATTCGGGATATTACTTGTTCTTGTGAGGATTTCCCACCCATTTTTACAGATCTGGATAAACTACTGAAGGTTTTGGTGTCTAATGTAATTGCATATTCTCTATTTTTAGGTTTATCACATTAATTTAAGTCTGGATTTTTGAAGAATACTGTTAAAGAAATACTGTTTGAAATGAAGTAGTTTAGGTTTCCTTTAATGAAAAGTGCTAATAAGAGATGGAATTAATATGGCTTTTCTTTTTATCATAAAAGTCACCAGAAGTAAATCAATAGAAATTAGCAAAGCCTCTTCATGGAATAGATAAACCACAGTTCTTCTCAGGGATATTAGAACTGACAGATTATCAAGGATCTCAAGATCAGTTTTTATGAGATGACTCAAGTATCAGCAGCTCCTGAAGGTCCTGGGGTTGTTTGTTTTCAGTGCTCTTCCCTAACTCCTTTCTTTCATCCTCCTTGATAACAGAATGACTCAACTGAAAAATAACTCCCAAGAGAGCTCCCATCTGCATTTTATGAAGAAAAGTGTGCTGACATTCTCTGTCTCATATATGTAATCAGTGGTAAAAACAGTAGCAATTATTAATACAATTCCTTCCACTGACATTAATAGCAAAATGGCACAGCCCCTTACAGCACACACTAACATATTTTAAATTTAAAAATAATCATTCATATTTTGTTATTTATCACCAGGGAAACTTTTGTCCTGGTGCATGCAATCTCAACTCTTCCCCCTTGTGCATCTGCATTATAATTCAGTTTTTAATTATACGATTAGACTATTTGTCAAGTACAAAATATCAGGGAGAGTGGGTCTCTGGCCTGTGCACTTCCAACAAGTATGGAACCCCTCTTCTGCTTCTCAGCATAATGTTTTCTTATATTCTTCACCATGCTACTAATTGAGGAACACACATGCTGCTACATAGTTACAAGCTTGGAGTTGAGAGTAAAGTATATTGCATGGTTCTTTGGACTTGATTTTCGAATTCTGAAGAAAACCATAAACTTTATTTCAGATGGGTGTAATTTTTTAAAACTATAAATACATGGCTCAAAGCCCTGATTCCTTTTCCACACATTTGTTTAAGTATGGAAGGAAGGGAGAAAATCAGCTTTGAATGTGAGTTCCCCATGTGTCAGGCCAGGATTCCACAAGAACAGGTGGAATAGATAGGCACATGGACTGCAGGATTGTTCTACCACTGATCTCAAGTTTCGCTTGAGTATCCATTAGCTTTTTGAAGATATAGTTTACTTGTAGTTTTAGAGACAGGCAAGCATATATTGGTCCCACAGAGACCATAAAAAAGTGAATTTAACAAGAGGCAAGGGGACCAGGAGTAGTGGCATGAGGAGGAGGTGAAGCTTTCAGTGAAATGAAAATAGTAAGTCCTGTAGAAAGGGTACTTATATAAAGGGACTTGAACTGCTTTAATGGGTAGCAAATGTGTCCCTGTCATTCTCTATAGCAGTGGTCTCCAAAGTGGGGTGTGTGCACCCCAGGGGGTGCACAAGGCAATCCATTGGGTTGCGGGAAGAAAATATTAGAACTAATATTTATGTTTATTTTTTATCTAAAAAAATAAGACAGAAATTAAGCTTTACTAATATTTAATATACGGATTGACACTGGTGCCCTCACTGTCCGTATGTTAGATGGTCATGTGTCACATACGGTATGCGAGTAGTACATGTATATAATTTATAAATAAATAAATATACATATATTGGGGGGGTGTGCTCAAAAACTTTTTACTGATAGGGATGCGCGATCAAAAAAGTTTGGAGACCACTGCTCTGTAGTATTACACTCAAGTACCAAACATCCATCTGACTCACTGCTTCAAGTAGCAGAAGTTTCTCATTCTCCAGGGTATTATATTAAAGCCCTGAACATCAGTCTGATTCACTGTGGGTGCATCTACATGTGCTATTACTGCGCATTAATAAACTCCAGAGCTTATTGCTTGTTTATTGCTCCTCCAGGCTCAGTGTGCTGCAGAGGGGCTGGCTGGAGCACGAGGGAGCTTCAGTGTGGGATTAGTTGGTAGGCAGCTCCCACCATGCAGCATCCTCATGCCCCAGCTAGCCTCTCCAGCATCTACATGTGCACTGCTACAGTTTTTTACTCCTCAGCAGGATAGTACTTGTATTTACAGGTGCTATCCTGCTGTGGAGTAAATTAATTTACTTCAGCCTAATTGGGGCACACATGTAGACACCAAGACATTTACTATGCAGCCAATTAGACAACTGCATAGTAAACATCTTGTGTAGATGTACCCACCTTTGAGTAGTCAGTGGGGAAATTGGAATATTCTAGCTCTTACTTGTACATAATTATCAGTACTAATAATAGGCTTCAGAACCAAGATGTGTCACTGAGTTTTATGAAGACTGAGTTAAACTTGTGGAATTTTATTATGGCACTTCAAGGCCCCAGTTAGGAATGGGAGCCTATTGATGTAGCATATGTAATGACACCCACAGGATTTTGCTTTTTTTAAGAAATGGGTACAGGGAAGGGGTGGCCAACCTATGGCACATGTGCCAAAAGTGGCATTGAGCAGGGGGCTGACAGCACAGTGATAGATAGGTCATGGAGCAGAAAGCAGAGCAACAGATTAGGAGGGAGCACAAGGTAGGGAGGCAGAAAGCAGAATAGCAGATCAGGCAGGGGAAAGGGACCAGAGTAGCATTTGGGATGGGTATGGGGTATAATTTGTAGCTCACCTGCCTAAAAGGCTGGCGCCCACTGATATAGGCGATTTTTTTTTTTCTACTGGATTCTCATATTGTTCCTTACAGTTCAGCATCCTTTCTCTAGCAATAGCCAGTGGCTGATGTTTCTGGGGAAAAGGTTCAAGTCTGATAGTGTACCTGATTATTTGTGCAAAGCTATGTAGGCACATATTTGAAGCTGTTAATTCTAGGGCCTCTGTGCAATCAATGCTTGTCTTGGATTATGATACTTGGTTATTCATAGTTTAGCATGCAAAACTACATATGCTTTCAATTATTATTATAATTACCCAGCTTGTTTGAATCTATCGCCTCTTCTTTGGCTCTGGCTCTGATCCACTGTATTGTGAATCCCTAAAGCTGATTACACACCTTTATGAAAAATTTCCTTTTATTTCTTCTAAGTGTGTAATACTTTTTATTAATTTCATCAGATGACCCCTTGTTTTTTGTATCAAGGGAGACTTTTTTCCACTGAGCAATACTAACCTGATTCTGTCTTTTCTGTAATGTTAAAACATGTTTACCATGAACCTAGGGCTTTTGAAGGTGCTGGATTGGCAGCCCAAAGCTCAAAGCTTCCTACTTATTCTCAGAACAAAAAGGGTCATGCTGGGTGGTAGTAGAATCTAGTAGTTTACTGGTTCACCAATATATTTTAGCCTTCCCCCTAGAAAAACCAACTCTGGAGGCAAGACTGCAGTTTTATTTCTATGAAAGTCAATAATGATTCAATTATCTCAAATCTGGTACTAACTAGTGCCAGTTTTGTAGTGGTTTTTATTTTGTTGGATACCTGTCTACCGGGAGTTGGACTGAGGCCATCAACTCCTTTTGCCTGGGTCATTGAACAGCTGTCAGATGGTAATGACTCCTGGCCAGGTTCATTATTAAATGTTCTGGGAAATGCACCCTTTTTTTTTTTTAAAAGGACTTAATCTTCTATATTAAAAATGACAAATTAGTCTTTTTAATAGTTTAACCAGACAAAAAGAAAGAAAAGGTTAACATAATTTTTCATAAGTAAAGCTCTCCGGAGGTGATAAGTTATCTTCTGGGGATATATAAACCAGCAAGGATTGACCTGAGCTAGGCCTTGCTAATGGGAAATATATGAGCTACTTGTAAAACATCAAGCTGTGAAAGTAAATTTCAGGTGTTAGAGCAAAACTGTGTATGCTTTAACATAACACAAGTTGAAGAATGATAAAAGGGACACCAATCCCTTAGAAAAGCATGTTTTATGAAATAAGTAGATTTTTCTCCTTCTGTTTCAGGAGTGTAGGGAAATATTATGCAGGCAGCGTATAATGCGTTTGGTTCTCAAACTCTGTCAGACTGAGTACCACCAATTTAAAATAATATAGCCTTAAGTACCATCAGAAATTTTTTCATACATATAGGTAACAAACTATGTATTAAAATAATATCAAAACATTTAGTAATCATAAAACATTGTTTTATCAATTACAAAGGCCTTTGAACACTTGTAAATTGGTGGGGGGTGGGGGAGAGGAATCCAGTGTAAACCAGGGGTAGGCAATATTTTTGGCTAGATTACTGAAAAAACCACAATATGTACCCTGTAAGTTGCCAGAGTGCAAGCACACCAGAAAAACAAAACTGGAGCAGAGGGTACATGGCAGGATGCACTGCATATTAATATAATTAATAATAATAATAATAATAAATGTTGGGGGTTTTTTTTACAGTAAATACTAGGTTTTCTAAAAATTCTATACCTGGTAACAATAAATAAAACTCCATATACTACCTTTGTTTTAGTGTATTGTTTTTTTTCTAAGCATGTTGTGATGGGGGTGGGGGAAGAGAGAAAGAAAAAGAGAGAGGAAAAAAAGGAAGAAAGAAAGAGAGGGAAGAGAGAGAGAGAGGAGGGAGGGAACACAAAGTGGGAGAGAGGCATGGGGAGAAGCAGACGTGGGAGTGGTGCTGCGGGCAGGCTGGCCTGGCTGGGCCCTTGGGGAAGGCAGCAGCTGGATGGGGTGGGAAGTGGGAGCGGGAGCTGCCTTGGGGCTCTGCAGACTTGGCAGCAGCGGAGGTGCTCAGTGGCACCAGAGTGGGCCCTGGCCATGCAGCTCTGCAAGGGTGGGACACAGCCTCCGTGCCCACAGCAGAACGCTGCCTGGCTGGGGCAGGATGCCAGGCTTGGGGGCCTCTCTGCTCGGCCTGTGTGCACTGGGTGCAGCATGAGCAGGGACTCCCTGGGCTCTGGGAAGAGGTGTTGTAGATGGTGATCAGAGCCAAGTTGGCTGGCAGCCTGCAGCACAGCAGTTCTGCACAGTGCCTGATCTAGCCCCTTGAAGGGAACTATGGGTGGGCAAGGCAGGGGTTTGGGCAGGCTGGGGCAGCTGCGGTGGCCCAACTCAAGTGGCCAGAGATGGCTCCTAGCAGCTCCCGTGGCCAGGCCTTTGCAGCGGGGACAACTCTGCCCTGCGTTCACTGTTCCTGGCATGCAGGGAGGCCGAGCCTGGAGCGAAAAGTCCCCCTGAGCCCAAAATCCTACCTTGGCCAGGTGGTGTCCCCTCACAGAGTTGTGCAGGCCCATCCAGGCCCCACCTTGGATGTTGCCACGGCCCCCCCAGGATGACCTGCATCTTTCCAGGGGCACAAGGGGGCCTGCTACTGTGCGCCCTGGGGTAGGCATGGGAGCCACCTGCCCCCCAGATTTATGTGCAGAGCAGAGGTGCTGCCACTGAGCTCTTCGCATTGGGAGCCATATGTGATGCCATGTGCCTTCTGCTCCTGGGCAGCCAGTGCACGAAAGGCATGTGGTGTCACATGTGGCTATGAGGCAACGGCAGCCTGCCCCATCCTGCCCCATGCACATACTTGAGGGGGGCAGATGCCCCTTCATGCCTACTCTGGGGTGCACACAGGGGTGGGAGCCCACCCCACCCCGCCCCTGGATGAGCTGCTTGGGGCTCCCACCACCACCCCTGTACTCCACACCCTCTGTCTCCATGGGGGACTCTATCTGCACCCCCCATCCCTTCCCCCTCATGTCCCTTCCCCTCAACACACTTAGTTACTAGATACTGCTGCGCCTGTGGCCATACTGCATTCCTGGCCCCTGCAGAAGGCTGGGCTGTGGTGAGTGGGGGGGTGGGTGTGCCTGCCCCTCCCCTCCCCCCAGCCTTCTGTGTACCACTCACAGGTTTTCTGCATACCACTGGTGGTATGTGTACCACAGTTTGGGAAATGCTGGTATAATGTATTTATTTTACAGAAAAAGGTATGTTTATCTGAACGACCATAAAAATAATTAATGCTCTACTACTCAACAATTTCTGTATTTTGTGATTGTTACTAGCTGGTTTATATGTAGCTTGCACTATGACAACAGGAGACAACATTAATGGAAAGATTGGTTTCACTTACATATGACTTACTTTGTAATTTGCCAGAAAATGTGTCATTTCTTGTTATTTCTGTGGTAGGAAATTTTACTGCTACTGACAATAACAAGAATTACCTATATGCATAGTATAAAATTAGTTGCTTAGATACTTCAATGCAGATTCCTTGCATAGTTTTTATAATATATTGTTACCAAGGACTAATAAATTCTGGACATTTGCAAAAGCAAATGTATTAATGAGACTTCTTGGCTCAACCTATACTGAAAGATTGTGTGCCCCTGCTAAAATTAAAGTGGAATATGGATGCAGTAGAGAATTTTTGCAGTAGAGAATTTTTTTTGTTCTTTATCCCACTGCTCTTATACTCTTAGTTGCCGCTTTCCTGATATTTTTTTTTCCTATTAAATAAGTAAAACTAGGACTGGCATTTCATAAACATGTCTCCTTAAGTGGAATAAGTGGACACCTCTTCTTCTGTAAATTAATTATTAGTATAAATACATGTAAAAATGATAAAAAATGTAATGTGGCAGAACTGTTGTGACTCTGGGGCAGATTTTACAAATATTGAAAAGATACTTACTCTATATTTTTTTGGGTAAGGTACTACTCAGTGTGAGTAATGTAATCAGGTTACAGGCCCGTATTTTTGTTCTTTTCAGTAGCTGGAAAATAGAGGATATTTGTATTTGGGCAACAGGCCTAAACATCACATGAGTTTGGGGAATGGGAGGGTATATTTCAGAGTTAATGTTCAAGTGCGTAGATATATGTATCTGCTGCTGTCCTGGTTACTTGTTGGTGATTAAATTCATTTAAATATGCCTTACATAGCTCACCATATACTTTTGACAATGAGCTTATTTTTTTATTCATGGACTAAAGGAAGTTTGAATCTGGTTTCCTGAAGAGCACTGCAGTACAGGTCCAGCCAGGCACAGAAAGAGAGGTCACCTGTTTGATACCCCGATCTAGAAAATTTGAATATAGAGCCAAGATTAAACATTAAGAATCTGTGACAATCAAAGAGGAGTTTTGTTTCCCAATGTAAAAAATAAAACCAAACATTTTTTGCTTAAATCATTACTATATATTATAATATGTGTAGAATCCAAACGGTGTAGACAGTGGTGTGACAACTGAATAATTCATTCCAATAAATAACTTGATAGAGTGGGATGAACAATTAATATTGATGCTGTGGCCAATTTTTAATGCAATTTTTAACTGCTTATTCTGTTATAGATTTATAACATTAAATCTGTGAAATGTTATGATGTCATAACATTAGGACAGTTTCAGAGCAGTCACAGGTTAAGGCTTAATGCCATCTCACACCTGCACAACTTATTTGCTAGTAGAGAGGAGCCAGGATGATATTGTTCCTCTGGGGTGACAAGGGAGTGGCATGTAACTCAGAGGTGCAGCAGAAACAGGTAAAAGGAGAAGGAAAAAATTAGCATATACTAAGAAAAAAAAAATTACATATGAGGTGCTGCTTGATCCTATGAAAAAAGAATTAAATCCAGACCTGATGTGGTACAAACTAAAGGACTTATAGATAAAATAACTTGGTAGCTGCCATGCTGGAGAGAGAAGTCATCTTCTAATTCTGTAAGTCATTGGTTTGTTTATAAACCAGAATTAACTTTCTTTTTTTATGCATTTCATCTAATAACTTGGTTTCCTGAGTATGTCTTAAGAAACTGCTCTTTTTTCAGTGAATTCATAAAAACTGTAAGTTTTAACTGCCTTTGCAGAAACAATGCACTTCTTCCGGTATTGAAGGAGTTCAGTTGGGTCTCTGCTTAGAGTCTCATGGGGATTGTAAATAAGCCTTACTTTTTGTACCTGTAGATTTTATCTTTGGTAAGTGTATGGAAAGATTATGCTATTTTCAGAACTCTGAAGGCTTGTGTTTCTGTCAGTATAAAATTACTTGATCTATATTAACATTGCATTCTATTTCTTTAAAAGAGCCTTTGGCAGGCATGGACAATAGGACTTATACAAACCTGGCATTTTTGCTATCATTATATTAAAATAAACCAGTGTATATAGTACCTTTTAGTTTGAAGTAGCTGGTCGTACTTTTTGCTTGTAGTAGATAGATAATTCTATGATGCATATATGACATAGTGATTCACATACCAGTCCATTTAATACAGTTGTTAGAGGAATTCAATTTAAAATTCAGTGGGTGTGCTGAGGGAGTGGGGTGGGCAACCCAAATTAACAAACCATGGAGCAACCAGAATGGTATACTGATGCTCTCAGACTCCTTGTTCTGAAGTCAAACTGTGGTGTTTCTCTTACTGGTTACTTGAGATGTCAGGTCCACGTGCCTAGGAACTGTTTTGTACGAGTTGGTTGATGCATCGAGGGGTGGGGGTAGAGAAGGAGGAATAAAAATGCCTAGCTAGGTTAGCCTGTAAATATCTCTGTGCTTCTAAGTACTATTTATATAGTGCTGTACATGTTCAAAAAGCAGTACAATTCTGCCTCAGATCACTGGGATAATACAGGAGGGTTCTTACTAATGTTTGTGATCAAGTGCCTCACAGTGAATTGGAGTGATTTTTGGGACTAGCACTCAAGTACTCTCCTTCATTCCTATTCTCCTAATGATATGAAAGAGCGCACTGAAGTCTGTGTTGTTGGTTGTTGCTTGTGACTCACCTGAATAAGTTTGTAATGAATGTATTGTCTCCCTTGAATTGAGCCTCATCCATTCTGTGCTGAGCACAGAGTCTGTGGGCAATGAGACTGCGTAGTCAGGGGAAGCACACTTCCACTGGCTGCATGGTCTCCCTTGAATTGAGCCCCACGCACTCCATGCTGAGCATGGAGGCTCCAGGCAGAGAGACAATACAACTGGGGGAAGTTTGCTTTCCTCAGCTACGTGATTTCTCTGTCGTTAAGTGCTTAGAGTGGCTGTTCTCAATGTGGGGGGAGAAGAAGAAGAGGTGTGGAGATCACTACGGATTTGGAAGTGGGAAGAGGTAAAGTGACTATGAGCTGTGCACCCTGTGATGCTGCAGGTATGAAAGTAAAGAATTTTACCTCTCTTGACCATTCAAACAATACCCTGGAATGGGATGAGTAAAACACTTCAAAGATAAATCTTGTTCCAAGTGGCATATTTTTTAAATGTTTAGAGGGTACTTATGATGGGTTAACATCCTTTAACAGGTGAATGCTCCCATTTTAAGTGCCTTTATGACAGTTTAAAGGGAACTTGTAACAAGGCCCTTATTCTCCTTGCAGTTTCAGTTAGATATGGCTAAACTTACACAGCAGTCAAATATGCTATGAAGAGTTTTTTGGGTTTTTTAACATTGGAAGAAGCTGTAGTACAGTGATGGGTAAATCTCTATGTTATCATGTATCGTTTTAATTCTGTAAAGTTTTCTGGGATCCTTGACTATAAAAACTGCTGCTTGAAATTAAGACACCCATTGATATTTATTTAAAAAAGTGCATACCAGCACTACATAAGAAGAAACTTTGCTTGAGGAAAACAAGAAATGAAAAATGTGAAAATAAAATAGCCTCCTTGGAAAGAACTAGTGGCTTTCATCATCAATCTTATATATGAAAGCTGTTAGCCTGCAGTCAGGCATATTCTCATTTCTGTAATGAAAGTTATGAACGGATAATAAGGGAATACACTCTAGCATATGAAAATTGCTTGCTGCCTTGTTGCCACTGTTTCATGACATTTTAGTTAATTACACTGTACCGTAATGACTTACTGCTGTCTGAGCAGAGACTCAAGAAGATGGAATTGGAGGTGTTTTGGGAAGCTATACCTACTCTACATCTCCTTCTGTTTCCCAAGAATAAACAGTTTATCAGATGTTTCACACATCTTGATCAGACAAACAAATCTCTGCAGTTTTAGGAAAGCTGCTTTCATGTTAAATCATGTCAGTGGGTTATTCAGCCAGAGTGAACAGCTCAACTGGTAGTTTCAGGAAATTTTGTTCACTCTGATGTAGTTTTACTAGGAAGTAGGATGTTATTTAGTGTTTTCCTAGTTTGATGCCTTTTCCTAGTAGTCCTTTTTTAATGAGGCTTGGAGACTACAGTGGTTAAGGTCATATAAAACAGTGACATTTCTGTTGGGAGAATTGCCACTCTTCTGTTAGAAGCTAGAAACATACAAGCATTCATTGACTGTTTCCCAAAGAAGACATTTGGAAGGTCTTCCCTGCAAGAGAGATTCTCTTGCAAGAATGAATGCCTGTATGATTCTCATTCAGTGCCCTCTGGGTCTGGTCCAGGAGGGGAGTGGAACAGCTGCCAGCTGCTTACTGCCTCTTTCCCAGACTGGGGACTGCCAGTTGGGTAGTGTGGGAATCAGTTTCCAAGTCATCAGGAACAGGAACCAGGGTTGGGGGAGGCTCTCCCAGCGCCATCTGGGCTGTACACTGGATGATTTAAAAGCTGTGGGATGTGGTGGGGAGCTGCTTATTGATGGCCTGCCTCCTTCCCAAGCAGGAGAAAGGACAGGCTCTTCAATTATTGGGCTCCCAAGAGGCAGGGGTGGCCCAAGGCACAAGTGTCTAGTGACTCCTGGCTGGAGAGCTTACCTGTGTAGCTCTCCAGTCAGGGTGCTGGAATGCAGGTACTCTCAAGCTATTTTTCTAAGAATTTCTCTGAAATCCCTATTGCTAGATATGAATGCTTATTTGGGCACATCTACATGATCATTAATGCTCCTTAATTACTGTGCATTTAGTTTAGTACTTGTTTAATGAAGTATGGTACTGTATGTTCCTAGCTTCTAACAGAAGAACGGCAATTCTCCCAACAGAAATGTAACTGCTGTATGTGACCTTAACCACTGTAGTCTCCAAGCCTCATTAAAAGAGGACTACTAGGAAGTAGGATACTATTTAATGTCCTCCTAGTTCGATGGTTGTATGGTTATTTTATGATGCTTACTGCGTACTAGCCTAATAACATTGTGCAGTAGGCTCTTAGCATGGTTTTTAACCACCACACTATTGTGCAGTGTTATTGGGGTAATGCACAGTAAGCATCCAGTGTAGATGTGCCCTCTGTAGTTTAAGTCAGGTTATCAAGTAGAACGTTTTCTGTAGGCACTTTTAAAGTAGGGATCAGAGAGCTCTGGCTGTTCAGTTTTGTGTTAACATTAGAAAACTAAATATCCAAATGGTGCCACTTTTCCCATTAAATTAAGAACAAAAGGTTATGCTCAGTCTAATGATGTACAAGCTTTTCATCTTCATTGGGTGGTCTTAATCATGCCAGTTGCTCTACCTGGTACGTGTATTCTCTGACATACATTTGCCAAATGAGATCCAAGTGCCAGTGGGATGTAAATGTCATCTTCACACACCTGATTTTTAGTTAATGATTGGAACCCAAAGTGTTTTCCTCTTAATTTCTATTTGTCAAAGCCTATAGTTAACATCCCAGATGTAGGAGTGGTATATAGAACTTTTCTATGAATTCAATCTTGTTTTGGTGGGCGATGTATATGATAGTAACTAAGTCATGAAGAGCCTGTTTAAGCAATTGATGAAGATGACACTTGAGAAACAGACACTTCTGTTTGTTTCTTTTAGTTCACATAGATGATTCAAGAAGGCTCTTAAATATATACAAGTCTAAAGAATCCTGGAACATGTCAAGTGTATTCAAACAAAACTGTTTGAACTATATATACATGGTACAGATTCTCATGCCAAAATCTTTTGAATTTCTGTCCATGTTCAGGCCTTCTCTGCTCTTTAGTTTAATCATTCATGGTTTAGTCATGATCTCTGCTGCATGTCTTCTCATTCTTCTTTGTGAGTTACTGGCCTCTTCAGGCAGAAGAGCTGCTACTCCTGTTCTTGCACAGCTGAGTAGGCAAGCATGAGGAGTGAATAGAGATGACACCAAGCCATGCCCTCCCTCTCATCCTGCTGTGTCCTATCAAGTACATCTTGAGCCACTTGGAAGACGGAATCATCTGGGCTGGGAGAAGGGCTGGTTCAGCTTATATCCTTCTGGAGGAACAGAAGATCAGGATTGTTGTTATTTTGTAACAGTTTCAGACAGAGTTTGGCTTCCTGAGCTAGTACGACTACCAATTTTGTCACCTTCTTAAATTAGAATAGAAAAGGACATTAAAGTTACGTATCACTTGACCAGATTCATGCTAATACGAAAAAAAGGAACTTAGTTTTTACACAAGGATATTGCAGAATAAAAACTGACCATTGATGCTGGGAAACACTTACATGATGAATATGCCAGTGAATGTAAACATTCAACAAAATGTTTGTGGATATTTCACAGACAATTAAAGAAAAGTCCAGTTGTAAAAACATCTGAGGGTCTCATAGACTGGCTTTCATTGTAATTGGTCACACAAATTTTTGCTCCATTTCTTCTGAGAAATGTCATCCATTAAGATGCATTTAGTCATCCCATAAGGAGGTAATTAAGATATAAAGCCTACTCCAGTTAAATAAAAGATTCTACTTAAGTGACATGGGAAGCTTTCTGGTCCAGTCATCTTAGCATCTAAGACTGATATGACCCATTCCTTTAAACTTGACCCTGTTGCTGTCTAAAATAGATTTGGTGTGCTTTAATTTGTATACAAAAAGGTAACTTAAAAAAAAATGGGCAAAACTGCATTTTAAGTGATCTTTCTTATATATGATATACTAAACTATGCATTTATGAAACTATTACATAAGAAGCTGCTGCACTTTGTACAGTACAACCGATTTTTACTTCCAACTTTTATTCAGCTCATAAATATAGACCGTGTCTATAAAGGAAATCTATATCTTCCTAAATGCGTAGCAGTGAATGGTGACTAGTTAAGTGCTAAATTACTGGTGATTCTTGCAGATTAGATCTGAGAATGCTTGAAACAAATATAGTTTAGTTTCTCTTAGGGGTCGCATATTGTTGAGGATTCTTTTGTTAGAAATTATTGGTCCAGATCCTCAGCAGAGGGAAATTATCATGTTCCCAGTTCTACAAATAGTCCAGGCTTCCTAATACTGCACAATATGTATCTGAGTGGCAACTGAGAGAAAGCATGTTATGGTGTGTTAGGAATTAACCTTAGACTGAGGAGACCTGATCCTCTTCCTGTTTCTGCAGTTTCTGTGTTTTAGCATTTTGTAGATCGTTGTTAGGTGAAATGTTTGAAGAACTCCAGACATCTTTAAAGCCCTCCAGACAGTGAGCATGCAGACATGCACAGCAGGAGAAGTACTTTAAAAATAGCCGAAGTGCTTCAAAATGGTCCTCAAAAATCAAAGAGCATGTTTGAAGCACTTCCTTTTGATGAGCTTCCTGAAATATCTGCGCACTCCACACTGTGTGACATTAAGTTGCTTGGTCCTCTGGCATCCCACAATGCTCTGTCCCTACCACCCCCCCCACACACAACAGAGTGTGTGTGTGTGTGTGTGCAAGGCAGACAGACAGACAGTGAGCACTGTCTTGTGCTCTTGGCTGTGCTTTGGAGCCTCTGGAGGTTCAGAGTCATTCAAGAAATCCTTCTTGCTGCTGACCAAGAATCCGTGTGCACCTCTCGGCCTCTGGTCTCCTGAGGCTCTGGTCTCTTCAGAAGAGCTTCATATGCATGCCTGTCCATGGCCTTACTTCACCATCTGTGCTTTTTCCTTCCTCTCTCTCTGCTTGGGCACATCCACACATGCAATCATGTGCACTTGCAGGAGCTCAAATAGAAGTGGTGCAAATTTGAGCCAGGGTTTTTTGCCCCAGCGCACGTGCCCAGATATGCACTTTGTTGTGGAGAAAATTGTGCCACATGGGGTAAAATAACCCTGCCTGGCTCCTCCCAGAACTGCAATGCAGCAGGCAGCCTGCTTCAGCACTGAGGCAAGGACTGAGCCTCTGGTTGTTTTTTTTCCCCCAGGGCATTGTTTGACACCTGGATATCCAGGAGTCTAATTTTGCCCTTGTGGTACAAATTTGCAGTGCAGGGAACGTATTTTGTTCCCACAAGTGCATCTTGCAGCATCTTAAAGGGGTTTGAGATGCTGCAAGAGGCACGTATGTGCTCATTTGGACGTGCCCCTTTTGCCCATCTACTAGATTAGGTAGCTCCTCCAGGTAGAAATTGCCTTCTACTTTACATCCCTAGAATGCCTGCTACCATAAGGACTTGGTTTTAGTTAAGCCCTTTAGGCACTGTCATAATAGAGATAATTAGTAAAATAATGGAAATAAATGAAGGCTGTTTGCCTCTTGTGACCCTTAGTGTCTGAAAATGAAGAATAATCACTAAAGAAAACTTCTCAAGCCCATGCTTTGGAATTTAATTCTTGCTTGGTTAATATCTAAAAAGGAGGGGCTTTGGGGAACGTTGCTTTATTTAAGCTATCCTTACTTCTGCTGTAATTTTTAACTTGTGACAAATATAGACTAAAAAGGGGTAGTGTCAGATTCTGGCACCCCAAAGTGTACCTACTGGATGAGTAAATCCACATGAAAACATACAGACATGGGTTTTCTTAGAGTAAGACTGACCAGACCTGGGCTTTAGATAGTGTGAAACTGTTACAGCAATTGAAGTCTGATCAGTCTTTTATTTTCTTTCTTGATTGTATTGTTAATGTCTTCCCAATACTGCATATTTAAAATGAACTCTGAGTGCCCTTTTTTTTAACTCCATTTTGTCTTTGCAGTTTGTCGGGAAGATTCATGCCAGTCCATAGTCTCCTGTGCTGCTGTAGTGCTTGCTCCTGTAGAATCACCTGTGGAAGCAAAGAAAAAGGAACAACCAAGAATGCCTGATGTTGCCAAACAGTGAGTTCCTGGTTAAAATCATATTAATTTTTTAGCACAATTTGAACAGCAAAACCACATCTGCCATCTGGGCATGTGCAACACCTTTTTATTTCACCAGGATTTGGGGATATGTGCCCGAGGGCAGAAATTAAGTTGGGGCTAATCATGTTTCATTTATTTAACAGCAAGAGCCTTTCTGGGGGTTCTTGTTAGGAGGTAGTTCTTCAGTATACTATAGTTAATAGGCATTTACAATCCAGAAAACAGAGTGGAAAGAGGTTTAATAAAGTTACTTATTTTCTTTGATAATAACCTTTGATACTATCAGTTGTTGAATTTTATAAAGAATATTCCTAAATACTTACCTCTTCTTTTATTTCAGTATTTTTCAGTGACTGTTTTGTTATTTTGATAAAGGGTAGGGTGACAGTTTCAGGAGTGTAGTGGTGGACATTCAAGTAAATCTTATTAAATTAGATAGTAAGGTTTGATACTGTGCACCACTGCTTTGGATGAGAATCATAACCACAGCATGCACACAGCAGCTTTTATCTTGAGATACCAGGCAGGATGGTTGTTCCTTAACTATTGGGTGCTTGGAGAATGAAAGAGATTTTTTCAAGAAACATACTTTTCTTGGTGATTACATGTAGTCAAAATTATAGGCGTTATATTTTTAAAGTACAAAAGACAATTAGAATTCTTATTGGCAAGTATGTATTTGATATTTATTTTTGCTCAGCTTCCAGCAAATCAAAATAATCTCACTTTTAAAAACAGGACTTGTATATTTCTAGATCTCAGTTTGAACACCTACAAGACTTGGAGCCTCAATATCAAAAAAAGTTTGGATCAAATTTATAACCATCTGGGTTCTTTTTCTTTCATTGTAACGTGTAATAAAACTGAACTGCAACGGTTCCTGCAACTTGTAATAAAACTGAAACTGCAACCTGAAGTCTCTTTCTCCATCCTTCCCACCCTTTGCTTGATTTAGAACTGTATCAAGATCTGAATTCTATGATTTATCTAATTGTAACTTCATATTGCACATTAGTGGTAAACTGCTACTGTGCATCTCCCTACGATTAAATGATTAGTGGTACCAGGTACAACTAATCAGATTGTTTAGGTGTCAATACTTTGGCTCATTTTATTACAGTGGAACATTTTCATAGATGCAGTGTGTGTAGTGGACATTTTAGTGGTATAATTCTACCTCTGAATGCAAAGTATTTGTGAAAAGTTTTAGGATTTTTATGTTGGGCTGGGTTCCAGAGGATTCAGTGGGATTAGCTCAAACACCATAATAAATTTGCATTTACTCTCCATTAAAAGGTGTACCTTCAGTGTTGTTTGTTCAGCCTTCTCTTCTATTAATTTGGTCACCAGTTTCACCTTGTAATCTCTCATAGATTCAATCTAATGCAATTTCTGTATGTTCAGCATGGGGCTGAGAGGTGAATGATGCTTTCTGGCTGAGTTTTCTCTCCACCTAATTGATATTAGCAAGGGTGTATTTTTTCCTACTTTAAAAATCACACTGACAGTATCTTCAAACACACTTTGGCAATCACATAAATCTTACTGTGGTCTCATGCACAGAGAGGTCTTGGTAACAAGCTCTGACCTCTGATACTGCACAGATTTGCATGTCTCCAGATATACCTGGCAGGTTCTTGGAATTCTAATAAAAAAAAAAAATCAGACTTTACACCTTATGCTGCCACAGCTGACACTTTTGAATGTATTCATTAGAAGCAGTAGCATAGACTAGCATTTTATCATTACAATTAAAGTAATACATCTTCCAAACCTTTCAGTTCTGGATAAGAAACACCTATCCAGAACTTCATAGCACATCAGAATTTCATTATGTTGTGGAAGGGGTAAAGACGGTCTGATATTATAAAAGCCTTAGTCTGTCTGTCTATAACGCTTTATTTGCACTCTGATTGTCTGAAACAACCAATCAGAGTGCTTCAAGTGCGTTCTGGACAGGAGACGGCGGTGGTGCAGCAGAGCACTGCCATGACAGCAGGGACAGAGCAGGCGGGGTGGGGTGAGGCCAGCACCCCTGGCCTCACATCCTACCCCTCTCCACCCCTGCTTCTTGCAAGCAGCCCAGGGTGCTGGCTGAGGGGGACGGAGGAGACAGCAAGACAAGGTTCTCCCTCCCCCTGCTCTTGGGAGACGTTGGTGGTGTGGGATGGTGGGTGGTGGCGCTCCATTCCCCGCCCTCCCCCATCATTTCTGCTTAGCAATTGGCTAGTATTTCAACAGTCTTTGATCAGCACCACTATCAGTGCCCAATTCACTTCTTTCTCCTACTCTAAGGTCCATGTATCTGTCCACCTTGCCTTGTATATGTGGAATTCTGTTCAGATCTCAGTTAAGGCACACTTATCAATCAACATCTCTTTTAAACTTTGCTTTTCCTCTGAGGACACAAATGGAGAATTTAGAATTGTCAGTGGCCTATAAAAAAGGAGCTTTGTTGTGAAGACTAAGACATGGACATGCTTAATAGGAAAGTGTGGCACATACTTGTACAAGCAGGATGGAAAAAGTAAGTGTGTGTGTATAAACTAGGAGGATAGGAAGTAATTAATATGTGTGTGTAAATATGTATGTACAGTATGACAGATATCTTTATATATCGTGGGGGAGAGAGTATTAAGTGTAATAAGTCATAAGTAAGCAGTTCTTCCTATCCATGTGACGTTTACCTAGACATTGTATATAGACTCTTGAAGATATAAAAATTATGCAGGCTAGAAAGTAAAATAGAATAGGTCTTTAAGGTAAAGTACATGATATTTGGTTAACAAGATTATTTTGTCTTAGAAACCAAGTACTTACGTGTTTAAATTATGTATTTTATTTGTTTAATTTAATGTAAGCAGAAAATGATCATGGTAAAAACAATGCTCAGTTTTTTGAAGAGTTGATAATTAAACGTACTCTAGGACTGGGGATGAAAAAGCCAATTATTTTGCTTTCTCTGTTATATGTTGGAGGATTGTTTACATATTTAATCAAAATACTGTTTGTTAAGCATATTTTGAAAATGACTAAATCATGTATTATGTACACTGGGCAAAATCACTCACTGGATGTGGAGTTGTTTGTCGAGAATAATATGGCAGCAGCTGAGGAGGGAAACCCAGGACCTTTTGTAAGTAAGAAAGCATCATTACTCAGGAAGGTGTGTAGGGGGTGACACTAAATCCATCACTCCACAGGTAGAACAATGGGTCTCCCAGCTTGCACTGCCTGTGATGACCCACAGTGTATAATGGTGCTCTGGGCTTTCTTTGATGCACCAGCCACTCTGACTCTTCTTCTTCCACATTTTGGGTGTGCAAGAGTATATACTGCTCTGCTGTTTTGCAGAGGAGACATTTGGCAGATGAGAAGTTATCTGCTCCTCATGGTAAAGACTGGGCCTTCTATTTTCTGTATGTAGCAAAGCATGTTTTTTGTGTCTGGTAGGAAATTCTAATATAATAAAAGCTTTAGTCTATCTTTCTGTTCATAACACTTTATGAGCACTCTGATTGGTTGTCTTGGGAGCCAATCACAATGCTTACTGAAACAACCAATCAGAGTGCTCTGCACAAACACTAACGGTGACGCGCCACCATGACAGTGGGGATTGAGGGGCTGGAGTTGGGGGGCCAAGCCAGCACTGCTGGCCTCCCTGACCCCACCAACCTGGCCATGTTCCTCAGAGTCAGAGGGGGACAGTAGGAACAGACTGGCACAGCTGGGATGGAGCCAGGGGCTTGGGGGGTGAGGCCAATGGCACGGGCCTGACCCCACCCCCCCAGCCCTGCTTCTCGGAGATGGCAATGACACAGGGTACTGGCAATGCAGCACTGGCCTCATCCCCCTGTTCCATCCTCGCCGTCGCATCCAGGGGGTGGCTGTGCCCCACCCTGCCCTGGTGGTGTGGGATGCTGGCAGCGCAGTGATGGCCTCATCCCCACATTCCTGTCTCGTTGCCATGTCCAGGGGGTGGCCTTTCCCCTCCCCCCTAGCCCTGCTCCTTGGAGGTAGCAGCAGCACTGGCCAGCTTCATCCCTGCTATTATGGTGGCATTTCGCTGTGCCAGTCCATCCCCAGCAGAGGGGAGTACAGGGGATGGCAGGGATGGACTGGCATAATGGAGCACAGCCATGACGGAGGGGGCAGAGTGGGGGTGGGGGCAAGGCCTGCACTGCACTGCCAGCACTGTTCTGCTGCTGCCTCCAAGAAGCAGGGCTGGGGTAGAGAGGCAGACCATTTCTTGGATGCAACAGCGGCATGGGGTGCTGGCAGTGGGGACAGCAGGGCAAGCTTCCCTGCCCCCCCCCCCCCCCCCCCGGCAAGTGGCATCAGCTCAGGGTGGTGGGTAGCGGTGCTCCTGCCTGCTCGACCCCCACTCCCCCATCATTCTTGATGGACAATTTGCTAGTTATAAACAATTCTCTTTGTTTCCTTAGTCCTCAGTCCCAACAGCCAACTGTGCAAGGCAGGAAAAAATTCTTCTGAACAGTAGGAAGTATTCTGAGTAAAAGTGGGAGGTAAGGATTCAAAGAGAAAGCTATGAGATTTAACTTCCACCCTCCATCTAGAAACTCTCCCCTTCCTATTTGTCTAGTACAGAATATTATTGTTTTGCTTAACTTTGTAGAACAAAAACACAGAAAAAACCACTACAATAACTGCTATTTAGTGTAAGTTTTTAAGGTCTCTTGGCACTGCTATGCTAATTGTTTAACCAATCTCTCTTGAAAAGGCGTGGATGCTAAAAGTTCTATATTTTAATTTTAGATAGGGCTAAAATAAAAATAAAAAGATAGATAAATGTGATGTGAGGAAGCTTCTCTTGCACTACATTTCTCTAACAGAATGTGAGAAGGCAGACTAAGCTTGAAATTTTTAAATTACGGGTTGAAAGCGTCATTTAAGTTTTTGTGATCATTCTGTCAGTTGAAAACTTCCATTTCCAGTGATTGATCTTGGGAGCTTCTGGAGAGTTTGATATCAAATAGTATTCTTCTGCTAGATACAAACAGTATAGACAGCAGTACATATGTTTCAACATCATCCTTGCTGCACATGCTCATACATTGGTAACAAGTCTTGATTCATCAGAGCACCAAATATTAACCCAGGGATCCAGGTAGGTTTTTCAAATTGTGTTGAACCCTTTGCTGCTGTGACTACCCTGCTAGCAGTATCTGGGTTTACTAATTTAAAGCTATTTTGGGTATGAACATGTGAGTGGCAGTCACATCTGTCTAGACTTTAGGCTGCAGTGTAGACTCTTACCTTTGATTCCCTTCTAAAGGACTTTTTTTGCAAAATATTTTTCAATCTCAAGTTAAAAGGCAACAGTCACAATTCTTGTAAAATAACTTGCCAACTCTAGCAAGGAGGAGAAAATATGAATATGTTGTGTTGAAAATTTTCCAATTTAAAAATCGATCCCTACTAGAATTTTTAGGGGAATAATCCTACATTAAATGGAGCAAACATTTGTGACCTTTTGTTCTCGTATATTTGAAACTACTTAAAATCCTTAAGAATCAAGGCTTGCTAAGCATGTTCTGATCAATGAATGGATGGGCCTAAATGGTGCATCTGTTTTATATTCCTTCTGTGCTAAAGCCATTAAATTTGAACCCAATAGTAGCTTGAAAATTTTAAATAATCACTGAATTAGTACTGATTGTTTGAATTGGTTGTCTTCGGCATATTTATCCGCATATTTATGTATTAATTTGGTAAAGGACTTGCATATGAACCTAACTTGAAGCATTCAAGTAGTCTGAATGCACTTGATATGATTAAGTGGCCTCACCCCCACCCCCCAGCTCTGTCCCTGCTGTCATGGCGTGCTCTGCTGCACCGCTGCTGTCTCCTGTCCAGAACGCACTTGAAGCATTCTGATTGGTTGTTTCAGACAGTCAATCAGAGTGCAAATAAAGCGTTATGGACAGACAGACTAAGGCTTTTATAATATTAGACAGTCCTTACCCTTCCAGTACATAGTGAAATTCTGATGTGCTATGAAGTTCTGGATAGGTGTTTCTTATCCAGAACTGAAAGGTTTGGAAGATGTATTACTTTAATAGTAATAATAAAATGCTAGTCTATGCTACTGCTTCTTATGATACAATGCATAAGGTTGAACAGATGGTGAACTAAGGGATGGATACCAAAAAGAGATTTAAGTGCCTAAAACAGGATTCAGCTGAACTTCAGGAGCCATAGTCCAAAACTAACATTTGAGGAACATTACTTGGCATCTATCTAAACATGAAAGTATTCAAACTCTGACAAGAGATCTCACTTGCTGACCCCAAATTTCCCTAAGCACCTACAGTTCTCTTCCTGAAGGTAGGAGATGCAAATGTGAAGCTTTTCAGGTTGAAAGAGTGAATTGGACCCAGGTTTCTCACTTTATCTGACAATAGCCTTTTATATAAAAAGTTGTCACCATAACTACAAGCAGCCCCTCCACGGCTATGTTTTCAAAACAAAAAATGAACCGTGGATGAAGACATCCTCAAGCTGTCCTGGATCAAGAGTTTAAGCCAGTGGTTCTCAACTGTGGTGCCACAAGCCCCTTGCAGGTGCTGCTGTAATCAAGTTTAAATGATCTATGCGCCTCCTGTGGAGGCACGCACTTCTCCTAGAAATAGGAGCATGTAAGGCAGATGGGACTGTACCACCCTCCTGTTTCCCAGAAGAGTGTGCAGGGTCAGACCAGTAAAAACTATGGCAAGAGCCTCACCTTGGACTGCAGCCCATTGAATTGCCTGACAGTACAAACCAGAGCCAGGATTCCTCCTACAACCCAGCTTCCCTTTCCCCGCCTGTGTGCAGCAGCTGCTACTTTGGTAACACTTTCATAGCCACATTATAGATTTTACAGCCCTGATCTATAGATTAGTGGCAGTTTGAGTAGATTAACCCAATAGAGGATAAGTGAGGGTGATAACATGCAGCCCCAGGTGAGACTCTACCCAGCTCTCTCACCCCCCTGTTCTCCTATGCTCAGCACAACCAGCCTTCCTATTCCCTGACCCATTCCCTCTTCCCTAGCCAAGGCACAGAAATAACTGTCTGTGCTTCAGGGAGGCTGGGTTATTCCTTGTTTGGCATTAGGAATGCTTTCTTTGAGGTGATATCAGCCCTGCCAATAGTTTTTAGCTTCTTCCTTCTTTCTTCTTTCTGTATTATTTCTGTGACAAAAAATGGACTCAGGATAAAGTCCTGACCATGGTGTATTCTGGTCAGATGCTTGCTGTTTTTGGCCAGCGGTTGTCAACTGAGGTGCCAAGGAATTCAGAAAAGTTACGGAGTACTGAAAAGGTTGAGAACCATTGTCCTTAAGCCCTGGAGAGAAGCAAGAGATCACATGAGTCCTTTTGCTAGCCAGCTGTAGGCTGTCCCTTCTAAGCCTGTGGGATTTTTGGATTGCCTTTCTTTTTGTGACCTCCATATCCTTCGTATAGGGAGCAAATTTTTATCTAGTCTCAGGCCATGTGCTCTGTTTGCATTTAGCCCTAAATAACTTCCTGAAAGTGGACCTTGCCGCAGGTACACATATTTTCATGCATGTTGCTTGTGTAAAATCCTAGTTTTGATGTTAAAATGGTTGCCCATGTAGGTACTTTCCATATGTTCATACCTAAATGAAGCAAAGGTACAAACAAGAGGGGAACTTTTATGTTTTTGCAGAAGAACCTCAAATTTGTAAAAATGTGTCCCTTAAAGTTGAAGGTAACAGTAATACCTTCAACTGGAGCTCATAAAGAACAATGTCTGATTAGTGATTCTTTATTTTTGTATGGAAAATAGGCCTAACTTTTAGCAAAATGTTGCAACTTACTCTTGATTTTTTCCAGTTTTGATTTTTTTTAAATACCCATTATTAAAATCTCTGGAGAGGAACTCTCTCTAGAGTGACAGCATTGTTATTTTAGTTGTTTGTTATTCAGTGCCCCTTAATGGTGACAAAGTTTGGTCTGTAATGCTGTCAACTTGTCAGGCCATGGAATTCTGTTCCAGGATCTGCATCTGGCTTGACAGTCCATTCTAGAAGGAGCTTCCCCGCAACATGAGAAATAAATATTTTTCAGACCTTTTTGGACAACCTGATAAAAGATGATTGAACTGTTTCAGTTGATTGTATAATTGCCATGCTGCACCATGAACATGTTTATCAGCTCACTGGGTAACAACAAATATATATAAATACTGACTTTTGCTGCAAAACAATATGATTTCTAGAGGTCACATTGATAAAGTATCCAGTTCAAACACAAAAAAGTATACATTACTTGCATTGCTGTAGAATCTCTCTGCAACCCTTTAAATAATACTTAGTCAAAAAGTCTTAAAGCATCTGGATTCAGTTGAATATGAACAATTTATTATAATTTGCTTAATGTTTCTATGAGTGGTCAGATTCCAATGCCTCCTAGGCTGTTGGATGCTGACGGTCATGGTAAGTGTAATTGAGAAAGCAATTTCTGATAGATTTGCAATAATGCCTTTGGCTTGATTCATGACCTTATTGTAATGATGATTTTGGCAGACTTAATATGCCCTTTACTTGAATTGGTAATCCACTATGATCTTTTTGTATACTTCTAAAGAATATTACTATATGCTGAACTATGTTTTGTTGTAATAATTCAGTATATGGTAATTGACATTTATGTTGAACAGAGATATGTTTTTAAGGAATTATTTCTTGTTGTTAAACTTTACTTTCTTATTAGTGAGGGGGCAATTTTTTCAACTCCTCTAATATGATAGGGAGGAATTGGATAAATATTAACAAAAAAATCAATGAAAGTGACAAAAAAATTGTATTTTTATTTAGAAAATAGCAAGAGAGATATGTTGAACTTCCCCAAAATGCATAATACTAGCACTTTCCATATTAGGTAATTTTTTTGCTTCTAGTTCAGTGCATTGGTCAAGACATTTCCATGACCCTTTTATGTTATCTGCAACAAAATGTATCACACTCTGATATGCAGGAATGCATATTTGGTATGAGCCTTGTCCCATCAAGTGCAAGAAGGGAACTGTGATGCTGTTGCTGCTGTTTTTACCTTCTACCACCATTGAAAGGAAACTGGATTTCCTGTGTTATGATTTGATAGACTGTAATTGTACGATGTAAGTACCAATAAGTTTTGGAATAGGTCTCTCTGGAAATGTGCACTTGAGTATGTAATCAGACATCTCACATTCTTGCTCCTGTAATTCTAGCTGTATATGCTGCAAAAACTGGTTTGTGGGAGAGATCTCAGCGGGTTCACAATCCAGTTTTATACTTTAAATAGCTTAGGCAGTTCATTTGCAGCAAATGCAGTGAATTGTGTGAGGAACATAGGAAGATCTGTGCATAAATTTCCAGAGATTTCATTCTTAAGAGCCCCTGGCTAATGTTAATAGTCACGCATTTGTGACTGATTATTTGAGGGTTTTTTTTGGGGGGGGAAGTGGGGGGTGGTTTGTTTTTTTTTAGGAAGCATACTGTAACAAAATTTGGCTCGTTTTCCATGATGGTAAAAACTAGAAAAAGCAGTGGAATCATTGCTGTTGTGCTGCAGAAAGGAAATAGGGTATGGTCTGTGCACAGATGTGCCAATACAAAATGGACAAAACACAGATCATTGTGTGAAGTCCTTTCTTTGCCTATTATGAGGCAAATGAGCAAGTGTTTGCTTGCTACTAGGATGATATGAACTATGGGTAAGTCCATCACAGCCCTTAAAGTATTGTAGATGTGTCTAAAACTAAAGGAACTTCATGAGGACACATGAAATATTAACTAAGGGGTTGAATTTTAGTGAGGTTAGTTTGGATCAGATTATAGGGAAAGCAATAACCCTAAGGCACTTGTAATACTTTGGACCAGGGACTCAGGAATTGTTATATTTTTCCCAGCTGATGCAGAGAGTTAGGGATTATTAGCTGGTGTAAATTGGCATAGATACACTGAAGTCTAAAGAGCTATGCCAATTTACACTGGCTCAGGATATGGCCAATGTTGGCTTGAAACATTATATATCTTCCATATAATCCAGTGAGAAGGCAGCTATTGCGTCGTGGTAGTGAGTGCAGCTGTCACCAGGCTGCACTGCTAAGCAGTGGACAAAATAATTGAATCAATATCCATTACTTCCTATATCAAAATCAAACCATTAAAATAAAAACAACATCACTGCAATCACAGCTTCACATTTAGAAAATAATCCAGGTTTGCCTGGAGCTGCAGTAAAATACTTTATTCCTTTTACATTTCTAAGCTTAAATGCCTCTTTTGTATTATAGCGTCATCTGGTCTTGGCTATATCTCTACAAAGATGCCTTTCAGAAGAAGACTTTCCATGCTTGGTCTCAGTCTGGGAACAATATTTTTTCCCCCAAATTAAACTCAAGTTGGTTGCTGCCCCTTTCTTTCATTGTCCATGTCTGTTATCTGACCAGTTTCTGATCCTTTCCTTCTTTTTCTTCTTCTGTGTCAAGGGACCAGTATTCACTCAGATAATCTGCTCCATTGACTGCCCAGTGCCATTGGAAAGTTCAGAGACCATAGGATCTAGAAAGGTGTATAGGCACATAAAGATGCAGATCGTCAAGCAAGGACATTTCTTAGGTGACTGTGACATTTTTAGGTTAAGTAAGTGCCAAAGCAAAAGGAGGCAGGCAATTATAAATTTTTGGTTTAGGTATGACAGTGCATTTAAGGATTATGATGCCTAGAAATTTGTGTCTATGCCTACTAAGAGGGGGTAACACTGATCAGTATTGTGACCCTATCCCCGAGTTTTTAATGGCTGTAGTGTTAGTGCTTAGGAAAGACACCTTGGACAATGATTGCACAGATTTAACATGAGATAAAATTGTAAAACATTATTTTTGACAGGTACTTGCTTCTTTTGGGCATTGTAGAGAACCAAAGCTGAGAGTTTCATTCACAGAAGACACGTGGATTGTTGTCATGCCCTTTGCAGTTTTTTGGTAAACCTAGAAAGAATAATGAGGAAAATATGGAAAAGTACATATGATTTGAAAAGCAGCTCATTATGCAACAGATTAATTTGTAATGAGTGCATCTGAAAAATACAAATAGAACCTAGAGCCATTACAACTTAAAAAATACTTGAAATTATACACTCTTCCCAAACAATGTGGCAAAAGAACGTGTCAGCAAATATGCTTGGATACACGCATTTAGCCAGTTGACCATAACATGAAAAAAATTGGGACAGGTGGGACTTAGATTGAAACTACTTTGAATATCTGTCTTTGTCAAGAGATAGATTTGATTAGATACATTGGAGGGCTTTTGCATCCTAAGAATATAAAGCATTAGGAAAGGTCAAATGTCTTAATTTTTTCGCTTTAAAATAAAAAGTCTAATAGGTGATCTACTAGAAGCAATTAAAATCTTAAATGGCCCACATAACATTAGTATCAGTTATGTTAGTCATAAATCTAAAGGAACAAGAAAGCTTATTTGAAGATGAAATAATGCATATTAAGATTAAACCCCAGGAAATGCTTTTTTACCATGAAGAATCATAAATTCTTTCAACCTAAGTTATTGATGCTGCAGCACTAATGTAATTTAAAAGCTATAATATTGTATCCTAGAAAAGAACAACAGAGCTTTATTAGGAGAAATCCTTGCAAAGTGTTTCTTAAAATGTATTTTCTGAACCTCAGGGATGTATTTGCTAGTCATGTTGGTCTGAGACAAAAAGAAATGCAAAACTCTAGAACTCTTGGTTCAGATATGATAACTTTTATTAGACCAATTACATTTTCTGAACTTCTGCATTGGCAGCTGAAAGACTGATTTAGCTGTGTGAAGTTTCAGAGAATGAGAGGTGAAGGCTTGATGTTATTTAGTAAGCTAATTTATAGCTTTTATATGTAAATTATTAGGAAGGAAACTCTGTAATGAAACCTTAGTATAAGAAGAGTACCATAATACATTTTACATGCAAACAACTGGTACAAGTTGTGAGGAAATGGACTCTTTTAATGAGCTGACCAGTCCAGATACCATGGTCATGGAGAGGGACTAAAAGATTAAATAATACAATTGAAACAGTGAATTTTTGGTGAAGGGGGTCCATTTTTCAAAAGATAGCCCTTCTGTTTGCAGGCACAACTCTGAGTTGCCTCAAATTGAATGATTAGTGAGCGTGTAGCAAAGAGAGGCCCATATTCAGATTTCTGTCTGCAGCCATTATGCATCAGGTCTCTAAATTTAAATAGTATACTATAAAAATATACCCAGAATCTAAGAAGGTAGTGTACAAAATCTCAGGAGAAATGCAAGATGGAATCCCTTCTACTTCTGGCCTTAGGAGAGACTCCAAACCAACAGGGACTGTGCTTCTGTGAATTCTGCCACCAGGGGTGTTTATAGACGTGCTCCAGGTGTGAGGGGTGCTTTAATTAGCACAACTCGGGGAGGCATGCTAATTAAAAACACTCCGAGCATCACAGGTATCAGCATCCCTGTGCTGAAAAATGGCAGCCAGGCACTTTGAACAAAAACTCATTAACAAGCTTTAGTTTAAATCATGCTGCAACCATTTTTCAGCATGAGGACACTGATAATTACAGTGCATCAGAGCAGCCTCCCTGCATGTGTATATGAGCCCCAGGTGCTTAACAGCCACTTGTGCTTTTGAAAGTTTTCACCCTGAGATTAGTATATTTCTTTTGGCTGAAATGGACTGATGACACTTCTGCAGCTTTGGAGTGTGATGAGGAGAGAGAGAAGATGCAATTAACATGTTAGGAAGTTGGGCAGGAGGAGTGGTTTTGGAGACTACAGCTCTAAATGCTTTATCTGGGGATGCATAGAGAAAGTTGCTGTTCAGAGTGTCTCCCTTACAAGATTTGTTATTCTGATAAAATGATGATGCTTTTTTATTATACTGTACGGCAGCTGCTTGAACCATGTAAAATACATTGCCAGCTGCAATGACACTAAAATGCTATTCATATGCAATGTTATTCAGAGCCAAGGTTAGTTTTATAGCGCATGGAAAATGACCCGCTGCTTTAGTCAGGTTGCAAATATTTTCCTATGGAAAACAGACTTCATCTTTATCAAATCCATCTCCATGCCCAGGAATGTTTTAGAACTTTTATGACCTTCTGTTCTTGTCCACTTCCAGATGTACAGCCCGGTGCAAATTTACCTGCCATATACTTAAAATACCATCTTAACTTCCAGTATGTACTTGACCCCCTAATATACAAACAACAGATCATTAGGTAGTGTTAAATCAAAGGCATTCCTGCTTTTAAAACTGATTCTTGCTTCAAAAAGTGTGAAAGGCCATACAATAGAAAAAACCCCCTATGTTGTTGTAAGGCACTGAACATCTTTGTATCTAAAACTTTTTAATATTAAATTCTAAAAGTTAAATTTCTTTTGGGTTTGATTTTTGTTTGGTAGGATCTGTGCTCAGGTTCCTTGGCTGGCTTTAGTGAAGAGCTACTTGTTGCTTGGTTCCTCTTTCTCTTCCTGAGCATTATAGCAAAGCTGTGCCATGGAGTGTGGTGTCCCTAGCTTCCATTTGATCCCAACATGGCAAGCAAATAAGCAGAGAAGAAGCCTAACAGGAAAACCAACTTGAAAAGCTATTGTGAGAGTGTAAAAATGATCTTAGTGAAGTTTAGAGGGAGACTCTGGCCCAAGTAAGGATCAACTAAAACTTACCTGGGTCAGGAAAAAGCCAGGCTGCCAAGAAAAACAACAATGGAAGCACCACTGTCTTCCCCTCACCCCCCTTAAATGTTGAGAGGAAGTAATCTTCCAGCGGGTGAAGATAGGTACAAGGTAAATTTACTTGAAAATATAAAAGAATATTTGTAGAAATGTTTTTGCCTGGCTCAGTCCTGCAGCTGACTCTTGCACCTGAATAAAAGGAAGCCTTGGTCATTTAGATCATTGACAGAAGTGATATTTATCACACAGTTGGCCCCTGAAAGTGCTCTACAGCTATGCCCTGACAAAAGTACACAGCTGCAGAGTGCTTTAAAAGTGCCTGATTGTGTGACAAATTAACCCTCATTTGATGAGGGTTCAGATGATGGCCCTCCAAAGTGGATCACCTACATTAACTTCCATTTGTCCCTGCGCGTGAGTAGAACTGGGTTGCATCAGCTCAGCCCCATCCCTGGTGCTGTCTTCAGGATGGGAGACGAGAAGGCAGGGAAGACGACTCCGGTCTGGGGTTTGCCCAGCATACTCTTAGGGGGGGCCCTCTGCCCCCACATACAGGTGGGGAAAACCTGAGACCCAGAGCTCCCTCCTTTGCATTCTCCACCCTGCCATCCTGGAGACAGTACCAGAGCTGGGAGGGAGGGCAGAACAGACATGCAGCCTCACTCTGCTGGACTGGCTCCAAACTGGAGGCTGATTTTCCCTCCCCTTCCCCTGACCAAACAGTGAATATCTATTGAGGTGGGGCAGGGGATGAGGGCGATCCGGGGCTTTGGTGTAACTCATGGCACTTTCTGTGAAGTGCCATGAGTTAACAGTGGGAATCTGTCAGTACCCTTACACGTTGGCTCCAACAATGGACAGGCTCTTAAACTTTAGAGAGTCTATTGACATTTGAGAGGAGTTAGAGTTGAGCTATATCCAATGATTGAACAGCTTCTTTCAGCTTCAGTAGAAATTCCAAGCCGAGCAGGATTGTTCCCCATATATTGTACAGCACAGCATCGACTTGTTTTAATAGTATCTGAGTGTTAGAGGAAAAAATAAGTTGTTTAGTAATTTAGAACTCTGTAGGATTTGTATTAAAGGTCCCGCCAGTAGCTACAAATTAGATTTTAAAAGAAAATTGCAGTTCAAATATAAAAATGAATCAAGTATGTTGTTACATAATGTTACTTGTGAACAATTAAAACATCATAAAATTGAAAACAAAGGAAATATGCATGCACATGTAATGCTAAGTTTGCAATGTAGTTGATTAGATGAATGCACTGCAGATTAAAACTAGAATAAACTGAATTTAGTGCATAGCTGAGATGTATTTGTTTCAGTTTGTACAGTAATTTACTAAGTTCTTTGAAGCACAGCAAAGAACAGCATAACGCTTTTGTAATTTCCTCTCACTTGGAGTGGAAAAAAAAAGTCATGGCAGATTTATGATTATGATAGTACAGTGTTGTAACTGGAGCAGTGGGGCTGAACTGTTCAACCTGTAACTCACTGAATGTTTCCAATGAAAAAAAAATCTCAGGTGTTCTTCAGAACATGATAATTAAACAAACAAACAAAAACCCTCAAAAGTTTGAATGGAGTGGCCACACAGAGATCGTTTGGTTATGACACATTCTATTGATTTCAGCTATATTACTCAGGGCTTTTTAAAGCCATGTAAATAATTTTGGAACTTGATTTCTGCTTTCAAAAATGAGATACAGGTATGTATTTAGAAATCTGTGAGTCTACTCTGTTCCATGTGGCTGGAGTTCTGGAGAAGGGTGTCCAAAAATAAGGTTGCTTAAATTAGCAGAGGTAGAAATAGTGCTCCTGGAGGCCCTGAGCAGCATGAATTAAGAACCCTGTTTCTGTTTCTGTTCTGTAACAATAGACAGGGAGTTGGTGCCCATGCAGGATGCCAAAGTCTAATGGAAAGTTAAAAAAAAGCCAAATAAATCCAAGGCTGCAGTCCACTTAGGCTAAGGAAATCGTATATGTGCAGTCCTGCAAGAGCTGTTGACAGTGCCTACCTTCTTTATACTTGAAAGGCTGTTTTGTTTGTTTGTTTTTAGTAATATGTTTTATTGGACAAAAAAGATACTTGGGAGAGATGTAACCAAAAAAACTCTCCTGATTTCTCATGTATTTCCTGGACTACTGTGGCTACAGCAACACTCCAGTGCTATTGCCTTTATAGGCATTTTTACAAATCCCAGTGTGAATTGCTATAATTGTTTACAAATAAATAAAATGAGGGCTTTTGAAAACCAGTCGTCATACTTGGGGTCAGGAAGGAATTTTACCCAATGGTCAGATAGGTATGGATTGTGGTGGGGTTTGCCTTCCTCTGTAGTGGGGGGGGGGGGGCTGGCCCTCTTCCTGGGATCTCTCAATTGCATATTAACAGCTATTACAACAACAGGATGTTAGCCATTGTGGTTCCCCTGGATTAGTTGAGATAGGGGTGTTTTGTCTCATGTTGTGTTAGGGTTGACTGTTTAGTTTTGTGAAGAGGTTAGAGAATGCATATATATAGGATAGTTTGGATGGGGTGATCCTACTTTAGGTAGGGAATTAGACTACATGACCTCTGGGGGTCCCTTCTACCCCTGCTTGTCTATGATTCTATGAAACCTTCTGCCCACTTTGTTTTCCTCTCCTCTAAACATCTTGTATCTTTTGTCCTAATTATCTCCTTTCTCAAGACCCATGTTAGGGATTTCACATTCTTTTTCAAACCTTAATAGAGGAGAAAGGACTGGAATTCTACACTGGATAGATTCATATATGCTGGGGGATGACAGGTCTGGGGATAGGAACTGTACTGATGGGCAGAGAGGAAGGTGGAATGCGCGCGTGTGTGTGTAAAAACAAACACCACAATATTTCCCATTTCCACAGCCTTGGCATCAGCTCCTTTGCTTTCTTCTGATGATAGTGAAGACATGGAAGCATTACTTCCTTTATTAGGAAATCCATTGAATTTTATATATGGAGGTTGATATCTGTACAGAAATAGGCATAAAGGATTATAGTGACGAGTAAAAATAGAAAGATGTGGATATTTGTGTTCTGACTATTGACAATATTATGCATGTGTCAATAAGACACCCACAACTATTCATAGCACAAAAATATAACTTAATGGGAGGGGAACTGTGCAGTGACACATCAGTAACCATACAGCATTGATGCACTCTGAATGTCTGAGACAATAATTGGCAAATTTACAAAAATGGAATTCAGTTGTAAAGCCAAAATACTAAGCAGCTAATGAATTGCAAATAGTCATCTGGCTTTAAAATATTCAGACAGACTTAAAAAAGAATAAAAATCAAAATCATCATTTCCCTCGCCACCCCCAAACTCAAAACACAGTATAATTGGTGATGAATTGTGTCTTAAATGTATAAATTGTTATTAGTAAGTATCCTTTGACTGTTGTATTTATGCAATGTACCTTTCTGTCATGAGACTGTCTGTCTGTCTGTCTTCAGCGTTCATGAGACATAGCGTAAATGCTTGTATAGAATAGGGCTAGGTTGTAACCTTGTAATCTTCTCTCATTAAGAACCAATGTGTAGGACTTAGAGGGGATATCTACAGCACTCACAGAATCATAGGAAATTAATGTTGGACCCCAGGCTCAAGGCAGGGCTATTCCCAACTATATCATCCCAGCCATCCATGACTTTCTGTAGCTGGGTCTTAAAAACCTCCAGGGATGGACATTATACAACATCTTTGAGTTACTTGGTCCAGTGCTTTTCGACTCTTCTAGTGAGAGAGTTTTTCCTAATGTCCAACCTAAATTTCCCTTGCTGCACTTTGAGACCACTGTTACTTGTTCTGTGATCTGCCACCACTGAGAACAGTCTAACTCCGTCCTCTTTGGAACCACCCTGCAGGTAGTTGAAGGCTGCTATTAAATCCTCTCTCAGTGGTCTCTTGACTTTTGAGAGAATTGCTTAGAACAGGCACCTACAACTTATGCTTGTGCACTGGATTTGGCCAATGGAGCCTTTGGATCTGGCCCACTGAGCTGTGGGATTTTGGTGGCATTCTGGGAGTGGGGGACTCCACCTACATTGTAGCTAGTCAGCAGGATCTTTTCTTGTTCTGTGGCTGGGAGAAGGAGCAGGGGGGTGGGGCCTAGCGCTGGTCTGCCTTGGGCCTGGGGTCATAAGCTGTTATGAGTGTGCTCCCAGGCCACTTTCGAGGTGACAGTGCATCTTCAGGGTATATTCACTGCGTTATTTCTCAGTTTGGGTTTTGAGTGGGACCAGGTGGGTAGGGCCTGCTCCTTGTTGATGCCTTCAAGCACACCGCAGAAGTTGTATAGACGTATTCAAAGTATATGCTTCCACGTTGCTTAGACTAGACAGTAAGCTGTATTAGCACTTTATTTTGTACTCTTTTCTGTCCTGTTCACATTGGTCTAGATACTCTTAGTGGCATTTGACAGGATAGAACTATAATAAAAATAATATAAATAAAGCTCTGTCTCCTCTCCACCTGTCTGTGGGGATATGCTTCACCTGTATTCTGTTAGCATTGGCCAGCGTCAGAGCCAGGAGAAAGGGTTTGGGACCATTATGGTAAGTTCAATACTAAGCAGATTTGTTGGCCAAATTGGGTTACAGCAATAGTAGTGGAATTTACCACTGTGAAGCAGCTTTCCTGCTACTAATGAAGAAACCTTTGCTTTCTCTTCTCCATGCCCTACCACTGAACAGTCTAAGCGCATTTAATGGGGTAGATACGGTTTTATTCTCTGACTCAAAGGAAGAATACAAAATTATTTCACCCTTCATGAACTAACCCTTCTGGGGTTTTTTGTCACAAAACAATGAGGAAAAAAATCCTACTTCAAACCTGTTTGCTGTAGCATTCATTGAACAGGTTGCACTACATATTGCAATTGTAGCTACTAATTAATAGTACAAATTTAGAGCTAAATTTGCAGCAGCTTACATATAGCCTATGTAAGCATGATGTGGAAAAATACTCAGTATGTCTGGTATAGTTTCTTTGTATGATGGACTAAATATTGGACTGATAATATTTAGTTATTTATCTACAGCCTTAAGCACTAGGAATGTGTGTTTATGTATTTGTATACTTATTTTTGTTGTGTGTTGCAGTCTAGGTGACCATCGGCAGTGCTTGTTTTGAGCCATACACACATTGAAGAACAAATGAGAACCAGCTTAAAAAGAATCACTAAAAAAAGGTGTGTGGCAGCAGAGGTTGGATTTTCAAAGGGTACTTGCTACTGACCTATCTCTGCTGTCATAGAATCATAGAGAAATAGGACTAGAAGAGACCTAATGAGGTCATTTAGTTCAACCACCTGCTCAAGGCAGGTTCATTGTTGACTAAACCACCTCAGTCAGGTGTCTGTCTAACTTCATCTTAAAACCTTCCAAGACTGGAGATTCCACAACTTTTCTAGGTAGCCTTTTCCAATGCCTAACCACCATCATAATTAGAATGTTCTTCCTAATATCCCATCTAAATTTCCCCAATGCACTTTGAGACCTTTGCTGTTGCTCTAGTGCTCTGTGGCCGAGGAGAATAGTTTGTCTCTTTTCTCTTTATAACCATCCTTCATGTATTTGACTGTTTCAAATCTCCCCTTCATTATCATCCTCCCCTCCCCTACTAGTAAAAGAAAATGCCTTTGAAAATCCCTTTCTGGAAGTTTAATGGAAAGAAGGCAAGGAATTAAGTCAATAGGAAAAAAGTTAGTTTTCTCTCCACAATATTCTTTCATGTGGTGTATATACCCTTATTCTGTGCCCAACTTTTATTCCCTTGGGGACATTGCACTCCATAGGACTTGTCTCAATATGCCAGCTCCTCAGTGCAGAACGTGTTACAAGACAAGGACCCCATATCAAGGGCACAAAAAAGATTATTCATAAAGGCAATTTCCAATACTGACAGAATCATTCCATTATTGCAAGTGACATAGTCCATAACCCGTTTCATCATTCTGTATTTCTAATGTAGATAATTTAAAGTTGTAACAGCAAAAGCAAAGAGACACCACATTTTATAAAATGAAAATAACTTTGAGATTAAAATGAATAATATGCTTTGAAATTTGAAAAGTATACTGGCAAGAAAGTGAAGCCAATTCATTTCATAATACCACAGGCCCCCTTGGTCATCACCTATATATACATTTTACATGGTCATAATAATGAAGATGCAACAGTGACCTTATTTTTACATCTGTCCTGGAATTCTAAAGTATTAATTTAATAAATGGATGAAGGTTTAAACTGGCTAACGCTGTAAAAAGAAACACTCAGTGTTTCTAGATTCATCTTGTCAACAATTGACAAGTAAATACTGCAACTCATTATTTTACAGCAGCCAAAAAACCCAGGTTTCTGCCCAAGAATAAACCATTTAGTTTTGTATGTGGTGTTGAAATGTGGGTGTAAGAAAACAGTACCATGGTGGTGAGGAACCCAGGTGCTACAACGTGACTGCACTTTCAGTTCTTGTGTACTTGTACATGCTAAAGCAAATAAACACAGCATAAAGTAAATAATAAATATATCATGTTTATTTTTGTAGGCATTTTATATAGAAGTGGGATGTACAGAAGGGTTTGAATAAAAAGGAAAATGGCCCAATTGTAACCTGAAATGATAATTTATTCATATTATTTTCTGAACACCTTCGTAGTAAAACCTATGTTCAAAAAACATTTTGAACAATACATTTAGATTATTTTTGCCCACTTTGTTTTGTTTTTTAAATTTTTTATTTAATTTAGAATAGCAACATGAAAATGCTGTTGGAGTATGCTGACACACAAAAGGGGTACATGAGATGTGAACTGTTAAACAATAACAATATTTAAACAATAAGTATATTTATATTGGTAATGTATTACCCGTTAATTTTTAGCATGGGGTGCAGTCCAGCAGGGAGAGGAAGTGGTGCAGTGCCTCAAGAACAGGAAGGTGATAAGGCAGGCAGTAGGAAGGGAGGAACAAAGGGGGGGGGGAGGAGGAGGAAGAGGGGTGAGGGGGGCTAATACCCATAGCCTGTGAAGTTAAGAGGAAAACAGTGGATGACCTAACTGAGCATTTAGCTGCTTGTTCACAGGTGTTCCTTCTCTCCCAGCACACCAGTGGCTGCAGCAGGCTTCACGAGGCCTTCACCTGCTGCTGCCACCTGCAGCTTCATGTGGGCTGTGTTGTCTGGCAGGGCTTGCCACTGCCTCCTCCCCCCCGACCCTCATCAAAGGCCCCAGGAAGCAGCTCCCATCAGCAGCTATGGCCGTAATAAGTGCTGTGTTATTGGTTAATTGTTTAACTCAGAGGTAGGAAATTACTTTGGGCAGAGGGCCACTTAATGAGGTTTGGTGAGCTCTCAAGGGCCACGTGGGTAGCCCTGCCCCTTAACAGTTGCCCCGCTCCCTGGTTGCCATCTTGGGACCAGAAGTCCCACCTCCTAGCCCCTGACCTTGTAACCAGTAGTCTCTCCCTTTGTTCCCTGGAAATACTCCTTTGGGGGGGCGGGGGAAGGGTTGTCATCATAGAACCAGAAAAAAAACCAATCGTGCTAAAAGTCAAACACCTACTATAATATATTTTAATTTTATTACAAAAATATTTTTGTCATAATTTGTGTTTGTGTACCGTATATAGAGATGATTGCATAATAACTCAAAAATAAATTTGTAGTCTTATATTGTGTGTGTGTGCTGGAGTGTGTGTGGGAAGGTGTTGGGTTGTGAGGGGGTGTGGCTTTGTGTGGGGGAGATAGGGTATGTTGGGGGGTTCTGTGACATTTGTGGGATATAGCTGTATGGCTGTAGAAAACACTGGTCTCTGAAACACACTGTCCTCTCCTGCAGGCAACACTGCCGTGTGGGTGTGTGGTGTTTGTGAGGAGGGAAGAGTGTGGGAACCCCATCCACACTCCCACCATGGTGCAGTAGCAGGCAGGGATGCTCAGATTGCTGACGTCGAGCTCCGGCCAGTGCTGTGCATCACAGCAAGGAGTGCAGCCCCCTGCTGGGCAGTCTGTATAGCTGGTGCTCCCCGCACTTGTGGGGTTTGGGATGGAAGCCCCAGGTGCTGGGCATATTTGGTGCCCGGAGTGAGTGGGAAGCTGGGGAAGCCTGCAGCTGCAGCCCCGCCTGGTGCTGGGGCCTTCCACCTACAAGGGTGAAAGTAAGGCATACTACAGTATTTTGGGGGCAGGTGTAGGCACCTTGCTCCCACCCTTGTGGGCAGAAGGTCTGGGTGGGGCACTGTTTGTTAGGGGGCACTGTGGGCTGGATGAAAGTGCCTGGCAGGCTGGATCGGCCCACAAGCTGTATTTTCCCCACCCCTGGTTTAACTGATATAATTAGAGCAGGTTAAATGGATACATTTAAGATTTAGATTTACATCCATGATACACAACCAATTGTTACTTATAAGAAAAGTTGTGAATACCTCACCTCTGTTTCTAAATGTCTCATTTACAACCCCCCCTCCCCCCCCCACAAAATCCCAAACAAAAAACCCTCCCAAAACCATGTGCAGCTTAAACTACTTGGTTTTCAATGTGTACTTCAGAAGATCAGGAACTGAATCAGTCATCTTGGGATGTAGTTCTTGAGAA
Organism: Crocodylus siamensis; assembly: GCF_052110815.1. NCBI lineage: Eukaryota > Metazoa > Chordata > Crocodylia > Crocodylidae > Crocodylus > Crocodylus siamensis. The sequence continues at coordinate 147,757,773 of NC_143396.1, forward strand.
TTTTCTAGTGAAACCCTGGCCCCAGTGAAGGCTGTGAGAGTTTCATCATTGATTTATGTGGGGATACTGTTCACCCTTTCCAATTAATAATTCAAGTATAGACCACTAAGTCATCACTTCCATCTCTTATGTTAATGCTATTAATTATTTATTATATTCAGTATTATTTCTGGATTTTTCTCCAGGATGTAACAATATACATAAAATGCTTTTCATTCCAACTTCAGTGAAATATTGTATTATGCTGAATGTCTGATAGATTTCAGCAATTTCATAATTAAGATGGCAGCAGACCATGCTGACTCTCAGTATAATAACAGATTATACTTGAAAAGGCAGTAATTAAATACACATAATACAATGGTTTCAGTTACTATGGAAACAGTTACTGAATGACTTTTTTCGACTTTACAAAACACTTTGTATATACAAAGCAAAATTATGTTCTTCTCAGTCAAAGAAAGCATGAAAGGATTCCAAGAAACAGACAAAATAATATCAAATGTTTGAACTAAAAACTATTGAAGTACATCTGTACAGTGTCTGTATGTATGCTCTAGAAGCTTAGGTACTCCTGCTTAAGTGCTACTGGGTAAGGGATTTTGAGCCTTATAGCAAAGTGCATAGTAGAGCATTATGGATGAGTTGTTGCTTTTTGTTATTGTTGTTCCTGGGACCATTTACAAGAAATCAGACCCTAACTCAAAAGCATCACCTAGAAATAGGGCATCCACAGTGTACTTATCACTTCTGCTTTTTGCTGCCTTTCCTATGTTTTTTACTTTTCCTGGAAGTAATGGACATGTAAGATTAACAATGTAGAAAGTAATCACTTTGCCTTTTAGGTTAGGCATAAACATTTAGGAGGCTAGGGGGAGGTTAGATCACATTAAAAATGGCCATGCAATCTAACTTAGTTTGCCCAGGTGCAGACCTTACAGTTAGATCCTTAGTTAGGTCGATCTAAGTGTGAGCAGCACAGAAGTTGAGGAAGGCTAGATTCATCTAAAAATGAGCAACCCAGTCTAAGTTAACTGTACCTCACAGGTAATCTGATTTAGATTGGGACCAGTGAGACCTATCTAACTGAACTTCTGTACAGTTCCCAGCCCAGCCAATGGTCGCAGCCCTGGGGCTATGATTTTCTGACCATCCCCCCCCCCCACTGGTCCCTCCCCCCTATCTCATGAACCAGTCCACCAAGCCCCCCAATCCTGCCAACTGCTCCCGGTGCCAGTTTTACCAGTGTTCATCAGTGCTAGAAGCTGAAGGAAGGAAGTATGGGTGGAGGGAGGGGCATGTGGGATTTGGGTGGTGGGGATTGGTTCATCAGGAGGTGTTGGTCTGGGAGGGGGCAGGGGACTAAAAATACCCCCTTGCCCCTCCCATCAACCCCCTATGAAGCTATCAGTCCCCACCATCGACTCACCCTGACTGACTTCAGTCACTCTTCTGGGACCAGTGAATCCTGGTAAAGCTGGCCCTGGGAGCAATTTACTAGAGTCTTCCTCTAAGGCCTTAAAGGATTCTGACAATTGATAGGCCATTCAAATTGCACAGAGTGGGGCTAGTTTTGAAAGAGTTGACTTTTTTTTTTCTGTTCAGCTGCACCTGATTATATTGGTGCAGATTACCTACAGAGTACAAAACCTGAATGTGATCTGAGTTGATACCCTCATTGAACAAACAGAAAATTACCAGGAAAGAAATGATGTGTATGATTAACCTCAGTGATCCATAGTCAACTTTCTAAATGTTCATACACTCCTGAAACTTTTGTTTCAGTCCAATAGATGAAGGGTTTTGTTTTTTTTTCCTTAAGTTGATAGCTCATCACTGCAGGTAGTTTTGTGCTGATCTTAATGAGAAGGTGTTTGCAAACTTTTTGGAGTTCCTACTGAAAAGGCCATATAATTTCACCACCATATCAAAGTGATGATATGTTGTTTTATTGCCATCCTAAAATTGTCCAATGTAATTGTGGAAGAGTACCTGAATTTTCCTTTGATGGAAACTGAAACAAATATGGTGCATCTTTTGTTAGCAGAACTGATTCAAATAAAGGGCTCCATAATATAACATAGACATATAACATAGAGTTATGTCTGCTTGCTCTCCTTCCTTATTTGATCTGTATTTCAAATTCTCTCACCTGACAGTACCACTTATCACCATATGACACTGCAAGTACCTGAAATACTCATTTTATCTGTGCAGTATTTAGCATATATCTGAGAGTACGTATGACAGTCTTGCCTTCTCTGGAACTTCTAAGTGAGTATCTTTTCTAACACTAAATTTGATCTGAGACAAAGAAAGATAATGGCTGCATATACACATTCAAATAATCTAGGAGAATTCTCCTACGTTTGTGCTCCTGGTAGAAATATTTACTCAGAGCCTTATGTACAGACATTCAAAAGCTAAGTCTCTGAAGAGTGAAGAGCTTGCAGTGCTGATACTGTCGAGCCAAGGAGCGGGGTTATGCATACATCTCAGAGTGTTCTGCAGGCTCCCTTAGTCTGCCTGGCAACAGATGGTAGCAGTGTGTAAGGCAGCCCAGTTGGGTTGGCCCATATTGCCCATGGTCAGCCTGTGTTTCCCTGCAGCACAATGTAGGCATGAAGGGGGCATGTTCTGCTCCTTGGTGGAGCAGCAGAGTCCAGTGAGCACTGTCTGCCTGGCGAAAGGGGATGGGGGAGGATGAAGAATTATGTTCTGTTCTGAGACATGCTATAGCATATACAGACATTCACTCCCCCGGAGAAACTCTCTTGAGAGTGATTTAACTTTGGTTGTTCCTAACTTATTTTTCTCCTGGAGTGGCCATTTTTACAATCGGAGAAAAAGCCTGAACATCTGTGTACTCATGGTTTCTCCTGGGAGAGCAGCAACCCTCAGGAGAAGATGAATGCCTGTAAAAGGCCAATTTGATAATTGTTTTCTTGACTGGAGTTAGGTTAACCTGACTACCACTCAGGATTCTTAGATGAAGTTATCTGTGTTGTTGTGACTTTGGCAGTAACAGTATCATAAAAGTAATTCCTATGCTTTCTGATGCACTGTATTGCAGCTCAGCACCCCTGACCCTGATTCTCACTGACATGTACTCTCCTGATCTATACCTTCATCCCATCATATGCATAAGTGTTTTTAGGAAAAGTAAAGACTTCCTTCAATGGAACTTGGCAACTAGCCAGCATTAACAACATAGTAAGCATCGTTCTACCTGATTAAAAACAAAATTCTAATGGACAGAGGCAGCTAGCTCTTGCTTATTTGCCATATTTTCTTGTAAGCAGTATGCCCCAGAATAAGATGCACACCATGTTTTTGAAAGGTTGAATAAAGAAAAAGAATTTTTTCTTTGTAGTAAGTAACTGGGTTATAGCAGCTAGGAAGCTAGGCTTGCTCATTGTTCTGCTCCTTGGCTGTGTCTACATGAGATAATTTATTGTATGTTAGACTACTCTAATGCACATTAAAGTGTCAGCTTCTATACATACATAGCAATTACTGCACCATAGATTAGTCTAATACACTGTTTTCTAGTACCTGTAAATCCAGATATTAGAAATGAGCTTGTTAAGCTAATGTGCCAAAGCACACTTGTAGACATGGACTGGGAGCAACTTGCTCCTGGTCAGCCTAGGCAGCAAGGGTCCCACAGGGTTGGAGAGAGCTGTCTCAGCTTGTTGAAATGCTGCCTCCCAGCCACATGGAGGTTGAAATGGGTCCGTATTTCCATGTAGCTAGGAGGCAGCTGCACAGCAGCTGGGGCAGCTCTTTCCTGCCTCATGGGGATTGGAACCAGCCCCCATGCCAGCCCAGGGCTGGCACCCAGGGGAGCCTGGAACACCCCCTGGCTGCTGCAGGGAGGCAGAGCAGGGTAGGCGCAGGTCCAAACTGAACTGCTCCTGTTGGGAGTAAATTTGCTCCAGACACGTGAACGTTAAGATGTATGCGTGGGCCTGAGTTTAATGTGCCTGAATTTTCTGTGTAGAAAATTCAAGCATATTAATTGCTTGTCTAGATGCGTCCCTTGTAGATCAATTGTGGATTTACTTTTACTTTTTGTCCTGTAAGCAGCAGAAACTTTTCCTACCATATCTCTCACAATATAACGCACACTCCAATTTCTACCAGCTTTATTTTCAGGGAAAATGGTGAATATTATGTGGGAGAAATCATAGTATAGTTTGCATTCATTTTCATAGTTTCTAGGGTCGGAAGGGACCTGAGCAGATCATCTAGTCCGACCCCCTGCCATGGCAGGAAAGAATACTGGGGTCAAATGACCCCAGCAAGATGTTCACCTAACCTCCTCTTAAACACCCCCAGGGTAGGGGCCAGCACCAGTTCTCTTGGAAGCTGGTTCCAGACCCTAGCTGCCCTGACCGTGAAGTAGCACCTCCTGATATCTAACCTAAACCTACCCTCTGCCAGCTTGTGACCGTTATTCCTGGTCACTCCTGGAGGTGCTCGGGGGAACAGTGACTCTCCCAATGCCTGCTGATCCCCCCTGACTAGTTTATAACAGGCCACAAGATCCCCCCTCAGCCTTCTCTTTTGGAGGCTGAACAGGTTCAGGTCCCGCAGCCTGTCCTCAGAGGGCCTGCCCTGTTGTTTCCTGATCATACGAGTGGCCTTCCTCTGGACCCTCTCCATGCTGTCGACATCCCTCTTGAAGTGCGGTGCCCAGAACTGGACGCAATACTCCAGCTGCGGCCTGATCAGTGCCGCATAGAGGGGGAGGATCATCTCCTTGGACCTGCTCGAGATGCATCTGTGTATGCATGCCAAGGTGCGGTTGGCCTTCCTTACTGCCTCTCCACACTGCTGGCCCATGCTCATCTTGGAGTCAATGATGACCCCCAGATCCCTTTCCGCCTTCATGCTGATAAGAGGGGAGTTCCCCGACCTGTAGGTATGGTGCCAGTTGTTCCTCCCGAGGTGCATCACCTTGCACTTGTCTGTGTTGAAATCCATCCTATTCTCGTCCGCCCACCCTTGTAACCTGTCTAGGTCTGATTGTAGCCTGTTGCATCCTTCCAATGTACCCACGTCCCCCCACATCTTCGTGTCATCAGCAAATTTGAACAGGGTGCTTTTTACCCCCTCATCCAAATCGCTGATGAAGATGTTGAACAGTGCGGGCCCGAGGACCGAGCCCTGCGGAACCCCACTGCCCACGTCCTTCCAGGTTGAGAAGGACCCATCTACTACCACCCTCTGGGTGCGGCCCTCCAGCCAGTTGGCGACCCATTTGACTGTGTGGGTGTCTATACCACAGCCCCCCAGTTTCTTAATGAGAACAGGGTGAGAGACAGTGTCAAAAGCCTTCCGGAAGTCCAGGAAGATTATATCCACTGCTACCCCTGCATCTAACGATCTGGTGATCTGATCGTAAAAGGCCACCAGGTTGGTCTGACAGGACCTGCCACTGATGAACCCGTGTTGGTTGCCCCTAAGCATGCAGTCTCCTGCTGGCCCCTCATGGATGTGTGCCAGCATAATTTTCTCGAACAGCTTGCCTAGGATCGAGGTGAGACTGACCGGCCTATAGTTTCCCGGGTCCTCCTTCCTGCCTTTTTTGAAGATGGGCACCACGTTGGCCCTCTTCCAGTCCTCCGGTACCTCACCAGAGCACCACAAGTGCTCATAAAGTTGTGCCAGGGGACTTGCAATGACCTCGGCCAGTTCCTTTAGAACTCTAGGGTGGAGATCATCCAGGCCGGCTGACTTGAATACGTCCAGCCCCTCCAGAAGCTCCCTAACTAAATCCTCGCTAACCCGTGGCCCAGGTGTGCCTCCCCCGGGGTCTGAAGGGGGCCCAGCAGGGAGGTGGCTGTTCTGGTCCCTACTTAGGAAGATGGAGGCAAACAAATTGTTAAACATGTTAGCTTTGCCATCTGGTGTGACGACGAAGTTTCCCATGTTGTCTTGCAAGGGCCTCACATTACCCGGGACCTTCTTTTTACCCCCTACGTATTTAAAAAAAGACTTCTTATTGTCCTTAATCTGGGAAGCTAGCCCCAGTTCCATCTCTGCCTTGGCCTTCCTAACTGCCCCCCCTACATCCCCGAGCAACTACAGAATAGCCCTCCCTGGTGATGACCCCTTCTTGCGATTGGGTATAAGCCTCCTTTTTAGCAAGGAGGCATTCCCGGATTCTTTTGGTGAGCCACAGAGGCTTGTGTGCTCTCCTGCTCCCTTTGATCCTCATTGGGATTACCTTTCTTTGGGCTTGGAGGATCGTCTCCTTAAGGAGTGACCACTCTCCTTGGACACCTGGCTCCCCTCTCCCTCGGGACCTCAGCGCTTCTCCAACTATCCTCCTTAGCTCGTTGAAGTCTGCCCTCCTAAAATCTAGGGCTGCTGCCTTACTGCATGCCTTTGCCATCTTGCGCTGGATGGTGAATTCCAGCAGGCGATGATCGCTGTCGCCCAGGTGGTCGAGCACCCACAGCCCCCTCACCAGGTCATCACCCGTGGCCAGCACCAGGTCCAACAAGGCGTCTCCCCTGGTGGGGCTGTGCACCTCCTGGGTTAGATGGAGGTCCTGCACTTTGGCCAAGAACCTACATGAGCGTTCAGACCTCTGGGAAATTCAGGTCCCCCATGACAACCACATCCTTAGCCTTCACTAGCTCTGTGAGCTGACCCAAGAATTCCTGGTCAAGCTCTTCTCCCTGGTTGGGAGGTCTGTAGTAGACTCGCACCATTAAGTCCGTTTCCCCTCGACTGCCTTGTACTCTAATCCAAAGCACTTCAGAGTGCCCCTCCCCTGGCTCCTTGTTAATTAACGAGGATGTGTATTCCTCCTTAATATAGAGCGCCACGCCCCCAACCCTCTTTCCTATCCTGTCCCTCCTGTACAGCCTATAGCCCTTGACATTGACCACCCAATCATGCGTTTCGTCCCACCACGTTTCTGTAATCCCCGCTATGTCCGGGCTGGTGTCAGCCAGCAGGAGGGTGAGTTCCTCCTGCTTGTTGCCCATACTATGAGCGTTTGTGTAGAGGCATTTGAGGCCTCCTGTGGGTGTGTGTACTGACTCCCTAGTCCCGGCTCCAGTCTCTGGTTGCAGGAGTAGGCCCGGGAGCCTGGGGGCAGGCTCCTGCCAGGCCCTGCCACCCTGGGGAGGCCCGGGCAGCTCCGCCGAGTGGGGCAGGCCCTTCCCGGAGGCGCCCAATGCCGACGCTCATCAGACCCCAGAAAAGGTGTTGGTTGATATAGACAGCAGGACGGTGGCCATGGAAGTTGGAATCCGCTAAGATGTGTGTAACAAGTCACGTGCCGAATCAACTAGCCCTGAAAATGGATGGCGCTAGAGCGTCGGGCCCATTTTATTTAGGAGAACATTTCTATGGCCTTCATACATCTATTTGTTCAGTGAAATTGACTTTTTTCAGTGTTGCAAGTTGATTAAATTACCCAAACTTGAATAAATGGAGCATTTAAGTTGATCTAATTCTCTTTGGATACCAGATTTTTTTAAGAAACTAGATTTTGAAGATCTCTCATCCTTATTCTTGATAATGTATAAAGTATTTAGTAAATAATGAAAAGTAACAAAAATAATATAAAGGTTAAAATGCTGTTGCATTTGAGTCAGGAGTAGAGAATTATTAAGCCATCCCAAAATACAGACAGCACTGTACCTGAGCATGGTCTCCAAATGATCAAAATGCAGGAGGCACAGGGCTCACAAGCAACATGTTTACGGGAGACTAATAACTCCTAAGGCAAGGACCAATTTTGTGTGCTAAACTATCCTAAATTATTCTACACCCATAAAATGCAAAACCAAAACAAGGTGAAAGACAAGTGCAGATTTGATCCTGATTGCAAGGAGGAGTGTTCCATTTGTTCTTTGCGGTGGTGGCTGCAGAGAAGGAAATGCATTCCGCCATGCTCTGCAACGATGAATGCAGAGATGGGTATCAAAAAATAGAAGTTACTGGAAGTAACTCATTATGTTTAGATTTAAGGCTGATGCTTGTATTTGCTTTCTGTATGACACAGTTATCAAATATGTTTTAGAGTCTTTTCATTATAAACTTCCTGCTATAAATTCTCCATGGAAACTGGAAGGAAGTGGTTCTCTCTCTCTCTCTCTCTGTTAGGAATTTAAACATTTACTGTGTAAATGTTTTTCATTGTTGACATGTTATAGAACAACAACACAGGCCAAATGTTATTTTTATTCCAATCATCATCCTTTTCTTTAAAGAGGGTTTAATAGTATTCCAGTTGACAGAATAGGAAATTATGTGAGCCATCTAATCTTGCAGCCGTATTTGCTTATATTCAGACATCTTTTCCTACCAAGCATCTGTGGTTTTTGATCATGACTGCTGCTGATGGCAGATACAGTTCAGCTTTGCCCATCATATTTATAGTAATTAGCAGAAAGCAAAACGTTTTTCCATCCTGTGTTTTCCTTATGTTTCTCAAAGCTATCTGCCTTGCATACTGTTGACACAGGGACAAATGTGTTTGAACACACCTATGAAAAACATCCAGGTTTTTTTACAGACTTGTCACCTCAGATGCATTTTGTAAGCTGTGTGAACATGAAATCTCACATACTGTTGTAATAGTTTTTGTTCTAGAAATTTGTTTGAAATATCATTAGTCACCTGCCAGTATTAAGTTAATGTAAAATCTTAAAAACCTAAGTAAATATGGAAAAATATGACAAAAAATTACCTTAAATTGCTTTAGGTGCTACTACTTATAATGAGTAGTACCTCTTCTATACGGTGAACCAGGGGAGAATAAAAGTAGCAGTTATTGATGGGCACAAATGATTTAGGTAGATCCCTACAGTGGCATTCTTTTTCCTTCCTAATGGTCAGCTTAGAAATTCTGTTGTTGGCTGCAGAGGTTGTGCAGGTAGATAACTATGTACACTCCCAGATGGTTCATGCGCAGTAGGCTATGCATTAGCTGTGTACATAGCTGGGACACACACACACACATACCTTGTAGAGAAGGAGTGGTATTCAAGGCCCAAAATTTTAGTCACTGAAAATCCATAACTCAAAAGAGTTAGAACTGGGCCAGGTCCCGAGTTACGTTATGAATTTGACCTTCCAATTATATGACTGGCAATACATATGGCTGCATCAAATAGTAGAAAATCAGTTTCATCCTGAGGTTTTAGGTGTATCAAATACTCCAGATATAGTACTTTGTTTGCCTTGAAACCTGCTTCTCTTTCCTACAGTGTGCCATCTCTCTAAGAATAAGTAATGTCACATAACTGACCTAATAAGACATGTCCACACATGCAAGCACGTGTGTTTGCAGCAGCTCAAATAGAAGCTGTGCAGATTTGTCCGAGGCTTTTTTCCTTAGCGCATGTGCTTGGACATGCACTTAGTTGTGGAGTAAATTGTGCCACTTCGGGCAAAATAACCCTGCCTGGCTCCTCCCGGATCTGCAGCTAAGGGGAGCTAGAGCCCGGGGCCAGCACCTGTGCTGGCCCCATCAGTACAAAAAGCTGCCCTGGCAAGTAGCTCAGGGATACCCGCTCTCAGGAGCTTCTGAGGCCCAGCCAACTGGTACCTGGGGACACTGCCCCTTGTGCCAGCTGGACTGCTGAAGCAGCCCTGAGAGTTCCCTGTACCCTTTACCCACTGCAGCAGTCTGGCAGTGGGGGCTGCTGCCTGGCTGTGTCCTGCTGCCCACCTGCCAGACCCAGATGAGACATCAGCCCCTCTGAGCCAGCTGTCAGTGTGCTGTGGCTGCAGAATTGGCCTTTTTGCAGCACTACTGCCATGTGTGCCCCCTGCCCAGCCATATGGGCAGCTATTGCCTGGAAGACATTTTGGGTGTGATGGCCTGCATTTAACTTTCAAAGCATGTCCTCCTGCCCCCATTTGGCCAGGAGGTCAGCCATAGCCAGCTGCGTCTAAGGTGCCAGCTCTGAGCAGGCTGCTCTGCCTGGGGCCTGTCATTTACCTCCCTAGCAGGAATTCTGGTGTTCCCTATTGGAAAAGTGAAAAATCCCTGATAAAAAAAAATCCCAAAGATACTCTGTAAAATTCCCCAAAATCCATGTTCCTCCACAACTAAAACAAAAGACCACTCTAAAGAGAGAGACAGAGAGACAGTGATCAGTTGGACAATGTTTTATTAATATATCTACAAGAGTTAAAGCAGTTTGGAAGACTACCAGTGTCTCTATCATAATAATAAAGTGAATTCTAAATACATGTTTCATAAATACATGAATATATATTTTGTTGCCCCCCTCCCACGGTTGCTATGGCCCCCTTCAGGGGCTACAGCCTCCCACTGGGGGCAACAGCCCCCCAACAGCTGCCAAGTGGCCCCCACAGGGGCTACCACCCCCTCTGCAGGGCCCACATGCCACACCCCAGCTCCCTGATTTCTGCCTCACCTGGTGCCATCCCCCACTTGCACCCCCAGGCCCCTATGGTTCCCTCACCAACCCCAGGCACCGGCATTTAAAAAAAGCCTCTACTCACCGGAGAAGCAGAGGCTGGGGGGGGCAGGCGGGGTTTGAAGCTGGGTGGGGAAGGGATTGGGGGGGCTTTGGGGACAGGCAGAGGGTGGGGCTGGGCAGGGAAAGGATGGGGGTCTCAGGGGGCAGGCAGGAGATGGGGACAGCCAGGGCTGGGGGGGGTAGGGGAGCGGGCAGGGCAAGCGGGGGTCTTCCCCTTCCTCCAGCCCCTCTGTCCCCTTACTTACGAGCAGTGGAGCCCTGCTGCTGGCACACAGCCTGCCCTGCACAGGCAGGCAGCGTGCTTCAGCACAAGGATGAAACAAAACAAAACAAAACAAAGCAGTGCTTCAAAAATCTGCAGGATTACTTAATTTTAAGCAAGAACAAGCCCCGCTGAACTTTGTGTTAGTTTGTGCAGGTTTGGGAATGTGTTGATGGAAAAAGACTGTTCAGTTGTTTATATCCAGGTGCTTCAGGACTGTCAAGCAATCAGCATGAGACATTAGACCATAAAAAGAAAATATAAATATTTTGAAATGTGATGCTTAAAGATCTGTGAGAGACAGAAACAATGCATAAAGAACCCTTATTTCCAGTGGCAACAGTCTGAACTTTTCTGTTTATTTGTAGGAAGAGATAAAGCAAAAAGAAGTAATTCAGACAGGTGAAGGTTACGACGTTTTAATTCCCTTTTTTAACAATTTAAACTATTTCTGCCCTTAGTTGCACATTTCTGAGAAGGAAAAAAATAATCTCTTGCATAGTTTTAACTTTTAAACATGAATTTGGCGATATCTTACCTTTTATTGTCCTTCATTATGAGTGCATTTCAAATTCCTTTTAAATACTAATGATAATAATAAATCCTTTTGCTATTCATAATTATTTCATTTGGGAAGACTGAAGTGTTTCATGGTAATAGAGCATTAGCTAAGTATTAGTTATTGGATACTTAAGCACTTACACTTTTCAAATAGGAATGAAAAATGTAGATCCTAACCATTTGTGGTAGTGTAGAATCCCAAGATGTTTCTGCAAGGGTAAAGGTGCTACTCCTAGGCCATGTCTACATAAGATGCTGACTGCTCAGTAACTCGTTACTACTGTATAGTGGTGTTGCATGGTCTGAAGCATTCCATGACGCTACTGCGCAGTAGTAATGAGCTACTATTCAGTCAGCATGGGTGATTGGTTGCTCCTGAGTCAGGGGGAGCATGTGCCCCCCCAGCGGCTAGTCAGCAACCGGGACAGTTCCCACCCCACAGCTGATCTCACCGAATGGGGGAAGGGGAGTTCCCCACAGCCGATCGCACGAACCCGGAAGTGCCAGCGGCACTCCTGGAAGTGCCAGCGGCACGTCTCCTGGAGCCCCCAATCCCTGGCCAGCGCTCCTGCTTGCACTGCCTGCCCGTTGCCTAAGCAGGGACCTCTCGCTGTTAGGGGGTGGTGCAGCATGACCTAAAAGCCATTTGGCGATGCTGCCTAAGCAGGGACCTCTCGCTGTCACTGGTGGTCAGCATGACCTAAAAGCCATTTGGCGATGCTGCTGTGCAGTAACTCCAGTAATGTTTTTGATTTTGCAGTCTTTGCTCTATTTACTCTTAAACAGTTGAGATCTTGATTCGTTTCACACAGGCTGTTGACAAGTTTGCTGTAAGATAACATTCTGTCATTATTAATACAGACTAGATTGGAACTAATAATCTAGGAGTATCTGCTGGACATCCCCTAGGTGAATAACTTTCCAACTTTTTAAAATACTTTTCTAACAATAGTATACAGTGTCTTTAAAGTCATTTAGCTCAAAATATGTCTTTAACTTAAGTGTGCACATTCAGCCCCATCCAATTCATTTCCCCTCCCTTTGACTTGAACTATTAACTGATTTCCCTGGAATAAAAGGATATTGGTCAATGGGAGTTAAAGGTAATGGAAAATGCCCAGGTGTATCTGAGGGCAGACGCAAAACATTTATATTTAATTAAACAGACTCATCTAAAAGCAAAGTAGATCAAATCTATCTAGCGCAATACAAGGAAAAATAAGCCCAGTGGTGAAGCAGAATAATGGCAGTGTAAGAATTCAGTGGAAACACAGCATTGTTCAGTATCTAACACTGAGCTTGGCCTGGATTAAAAATAAATTGTAGAGATGTATTTCATGAATGCAAAGCCATAGATTCTGGTTCCAGCGAAACTACACTTGCAATCAATACTACAATAATAAAATAAATCAAATAAATACATAATAAAAATAAATAAAATAGTCATATTGTGACCAACAGCAGGAAAAAAAAAAGCCAGTATCAGAATATCATGGTTTTCCTAGGGAAAAAGTATACCTTTAAAATGTAAATTTCTTCTTCTAATTTGCTGCGACACCATGCTTTTGCTTAATATTCCATTGCATTTCATTATCTTTCTATGTGTAATTAGTAATCTTACAGTGAACAAGTTTATATTTTGTCATTATAAAGCTTATAATTATTTTAATTATCATAAAGTTAATATCATAGGTATTTCTACTACAACATATATATATATATTCAGAGATGCTAGGATCTGAAGGGATCTCAATGGATCATTAAGTCTGACCCCCTGCCAGTGGCAGGAAAAAGTGTTGGGGCATGTGACCCCAGCCTGGTTCTTATTCAGTCTCCTCTTGAAGACCCCCAAGGTAGGGGAGAGCACCACCTCCCTGGGAAGCCTGTTCCAGATTTTGGCAACCCTAACTGTAAAGAAGGTCATTCTGATGTCCAGCTTAAATCTACTCTCTACCAGCTTGTGGCTGTTGTTTCTGGTTATTCCAAGGGGTGCTCTGGTAAACAGAGCATTTCCTGTTCTCTGCTCCCCCTCCAGTGAACTTGTATACTGCCACAAGATTGCCCTCAACCTTCTCTTGCTGAGGCTGAAAAGGTCAAGGTCCCTCTGCCTTTCCTCATAAGGCCTCCCTGCAGGCCTCTAACAATACGAGTGGCCCTCCTCTAGACGCCCTCAAGGTTGTTCACATCCTTCTTGAACTGCAGGACCCAGGTTGGACACTGTACTGTAGCTGTGGCCTGACCAGTGCTGCATAGAGGGGGAGCATCACCTCCCTGGATCTGTTTGTGATGCACCTACTAATACATGACAAAGTGTGGTTAGCTCTGCTAATTACTTCATCACATTGACGACTAATATTCATCTTGGAGCTGACAATGACTCCGAGATCTCTTTCTGCCACTGTGCTGCTGAGAAGGTCATCCCCCAGCCTATAGATGTGCTGGTGATTCCCTCTTCCTAAGTGCAGTACCTTGCACTTGTCCTTGCTGAACTGCATCCTGTTGTTCTCTGCCCACTTCCCTAATCTGTCCAGGTTCACCTGGATTCGATTTCTTCCCATCAGTGTGTTTGCTTTGCTCCATAGTTTGATGTCATTTGCGAATTTGGACAGAGTGCTTTCCACGCTCTCATCCAGGTCACTGATGAAGATATTGAACGGCACACTGGCCCAAGGACCAAGCCTCAGGGGACCCCGCTGCCCACATCTTTACAGGTGGATACTGACCCATCCACCACCACTCTCTGGGTATGACCCTTAAGCCAATTTGTGTGTGTGTGTGTGTGTGTGTGTAAAGCCTTTGTCCAGTTCCCGTGTGTGTGTGTGTGTGTAAAGCCTTTGTCCAGTTCCCGGTTAGTACTTACAGCTCTGCCTGGAGCTGGTGCTGCTAAGGACTGGGATCTCAGTAGCTTACATGAAAATCACATGGCATCTTGTAGAGAGGTTTCTAGGGCTCCCATTAGTTGTATACACTGCTATGATTTATACATTTGTGATTTATTCTGTTGTGTCCTAAAGCAGAAATAGAAAACTTAATATCTTTGAGTTTCTTTTTAACTCATAATTTTTTAAATTGTTAATCCTTTATAATACTCTATAAACTGTTTCAGCAAATTTAAAGACCCTTTTTTTCCTCCCCAGAATAGAATTGGATTTCTTATAACCACCGGTCTACACGTTGCCTGTGTTCTGCTCTGACATATGGCATCAGCTTGTTCATATTGAATTGAACAGTCCTGGGAATTTACTTACTCACTCAAGCTTAGAGCCAATAATCTGTTTTGATTTAGGGTAGCCTGCATTGCTGCTTTCTGCTTTGAGGGTAACAGAGCACTTAAGTCATTGTCAAACATATTTTAGCACCAAAAATCTGGCTTGGAAAAAAAAGAAAACATTGTTTTCTACCTTTTTTATTTCAGATATTCTACTCTATATATTTACTTAATATTCTGCAGTATGTTTGTCAGGTTAGGACTGCCTTTTTGTTCTGTTTGTCCAGTATCTAGAAGCTTGTTATGGGGCCAAAGACGTAATAGTAATAGGCTTTTCTTAGCTACCAGTGCTGTAGCAGTCACCAAGCAATGTAATGTTCCTGGTATGCTTGATATGTTGGCAGATGGATGGAGGAAGTATTGTAATGATGTCCTAAATGTTATTTCATTTCCCTGAGCCCCATCCAAAGTGCATTTAATATGAGTCTGTATTTCCATTTCTAAAAACAAAAATTAAGTGGCATAACAGCTATAGCTGTAAAATTGTCCTTGACATGTTTTGCAGATGGTAGACCTATCATTATGTACTAATTTTCTTTTTGTATAGTTCCATTTATGACAACCTATTCAGAGCTCTAGTTGATGTCTAATGTGCTTTGCAATAATTTGTACAACTGAAATTCCTTAAAATGTCACTGCATAAAGGAAAGTGTAATTTCAGCTATAGAAGTGAAATGCGATCAGGAGCCAAAAGGATACTAGAATCTAGTTCTCATAGACTCTTGATCTTATATAATCCGTAGCTCATTAAAATTTGCTCCTTCTTGTATATCCAGTCTCTGTCACTGTGAATACAGAACCTGAAGTCATTTTTTGGGAACTCAGAGGAAATCAAGGTACTAGCTGAACCATTGTGATTGTGTTAAAAATTTACTCTTAGGTGGTGTCAGTGAACTCATGGCATTTGAAGCCTGGTAGTACTGCTTTAATATCTCCACTTGTATGGAGAACTCCATTAGAGAGAAAGTGAACTCAAAAAGTATTTGCTTGAGCTGTATCACTGGGGAAGAAACGTGATATTAGAATTTTCCCTT